>NC_060144.1:540458861-540770225 GCF_021461385.2 Schistocerca piceifrons
AAAAATTCTGCATCACCCCGGTTGCCAGAACTCCTGAAGATAGACGTAGACGGTGGATACTGTATCACAGACACAGTCCCTTGACTGTTCAGAGATGTAACTGAACCCATCCAAAGATATAAACAACCGTAGTATGATCATGGAATAATGATAGTTGCTCCATTAATGGTGAAGCTCATCTTGAAGGGATAAATTTGAACATGTTGCCATTAAATGTTTTTTTCTAATAAAAGGTGAATCCTCTATTTGTAGAGCTTAAATCTACTGCACTAATCTGCCATTTTAGAATCTAAAGATTAATGGTGATTCTGAGTAACTATGCATGAGCATTTCGTATAATACGGAGGGGTCCGTCAGCCGATCAGTTCCAATCATTCCACCAGGAAAGAGGTATACGGCTGGTGTTGCCTGTAGTTCAGCCATGCATAGATGGTAAATACCGCGGTACGATGGCGTCCGCATTTTGACTTTGTGCCAGGAATGGTTCTCAACAAGGGAAGTGGCCAGGTGTCTCGGAGTGAACCAAAGCGATTTTGTTCGGACATGGAGGAGGTACAGAGAAACAGGAACTGTCAGTGACATGGCTTGCTCAGGCAGCCCAAGGGCTATTACTATATTGGATGACCGCTACCTATGGACTATGGCTAGGAGCAACCCTGACAGCTGCGCCGACATGTTGAATAATGTTTTTCTTGCAGCCACAGGACGTCGTCTTATGACTCAAACGCGCCCAATACGCTGTATGATGCACAGTTTCACTCCAGATGTCCATGGTGAGGTCCGTCTTTGCAACCACGACACCATGCAGCGTGGTACAGATGGGTTCAACAACATGCCGAATGGACCGCTCAAGATTTGCATCACCTTGTCTTCACCGATGAGTGTCACATATGCCTTCCACCAGACAATGGTCAGAGACATGTCTTCAGGCAACCCGGTCAGACCGACCTCCTTAGACACACTGTCCAGCGAGTGCAGCAAGGTGGAGGTTACCTGCTTGGGGTGGCATTATGTGGGGCCGACGTACGTCGCTGGTGGTCATGGAAGGCACCGTAACGGCTGTAGGATGCTTGAATGCCATCCTCCGACCGATAGTGCAACCATATCGGCAGCATACTGGCGAGACATTCGTCTTCATGGACAACAATTCGCTCACCCATCGTGCATATCTTGTTAATGACTTCCTTCAGGATAACGAAATCGCTATGCCTGGGATGGATTGGAAAGGGCTGTTTATGGACGACGTGACCCACCAACCACTCTGAGGGCTCTACACCGAATCACCGTTGAGGACAATCTGGACCAACAGTGCCTTGTGGAACTTGGTGAATATATCCAACGACGAGTACAGGCATGCATTTTGATGTGCGTATATTCCTGTCTTTTCAAGTTTCTGCCTGTTTTCCTTCCTTCATAGTAAACCATTATTCTTATGCAAAGATATGTGTTGCACACATGTAGGTGTTAGCTCAGATAAGTATGTTGCAGCATAGCGAAGCCACTAAGACGAAACAGAACGGCAAATTGGTCCACGTCATAGTACATAAAGATCCTAATGTGTCAGGTGCGCAAATTAATAGCAATAGGCTGCGCACATAGGGTCACAAAGCGTAAAGAGCAAAAATTTTATAATCGTAGCGCCCTTGTCAGTGTAACGTCCCGTGCAGGAAGTCCTTCGCTTTCGGTTGCTAGCTCTGAAGCGCGCCTTGATCCACAAGCCTTTCCTCTTCCCCAGGAAGTAAAAACTTTTGAATTGAGTAAGTTTTCTTAGTGTAGAAGAAGTGAAAGCGGAATTGCTAGTTGTGTTACAACAGCTATAGCGGTTCTACGGGCCTTGGACGACTTACCCGTCGTGTCCCATACTTTTAGGTTCCAAATTATGCTCATGATAATTTAACTTATACTTAGTTCTTTGAGGTAATGAATTAATAGTTCCCAATAAATATTTCTTTTCTTAATAATTCTAACAACTCAATCTTATACCGAAAACTTATTCTCATAGGAAATGTAAAATGCGCATTCCAGACTACATGCATTCATTACAATAACACACAACAACCTACTGCGCACTCTAGAACTTCCCTGTGTTTTATTGTACAGTGAGACAGGGAACTGGGACACTAGAAATGATCCATCTTCAGTTTCTATTGAGACTGCACACAAAAATTACTTCTAAACATCCTTCCCAGGGATTATTTATTTGTGAAAGGACGCAAGTCAGTTATTTTATCTGAAAATGAGCTATTGGTGGAAACTGTTTCTTTGACGATAGATGCATAGTTCTGTAAAGAAAAAAACATACGTCTGATGCTTAGAATGGTACGGACAAGTCTAGTCTTCTGTCGTTCATTTACAAAACGTGTTAAGTCCATCGATTTACGTCACTTCATAAATAAACTAAGTTTATCTTCCAAGTGTCATTTAATCAATGGAGAACACAGGCTAGAAGTGTGTAAACATGCGTTTCTTCAGTTGTCCGCTGTAACTGAAAAGAGGGTGACAAGACTACAGCGTTTGTTATCGGTTGGAAAATCGCCAACGGACAGACGAGGCCAGCAAGAAAACAGGAGGCAGCCCAAACAAAAGTTGTGGGACAAATTAAAGGGCACAGACGTTCCTTTGCCGCAAGCGCTGTTCACTACGCTTGAAGAAAAATTACACATCTTCATTTAGCACTGGTTATTACAAAAATATATTGTCTTTTCAAGAAAAAGATTCGATATTCACAGATGAAATATTTATTCTATTTCAAGATGTTCAAATATTGTTTCGATTTGTGTCGATACTTGAAGTTTTCTTGTACAGATCAAAGTTAAATTAAAGAGACTTACTTTAAAGTACACGTAGCAGTTGCTGAATTAGAAACACGTGAAACAAAAGCTAAAACGCTTTACAGTAGTTTACGAGATATTGAACAGCTATGTAAAAACAAAGATAGCCTTATGGGTCTCACGATTGATTAGATGAAGAATTTACTGCTGACATACATTTCCATTCAGTAGATGCATTATTATAGGCAGCTTTCTGTTTTACCATTTGCAGTAAATAATCGCAGCACTTCATTTTTACCATTTGCAGTAAATAATCACAGCACTCTTTGCACCAAGAAGGCTAACGGAAGAAATGCAAAACTAAATCATGTTCGTACCTTTTGAGATATTAGAGTGAGCATGCCTATACAAATTATCACAAAACTTTTCTTTTTAGTGACTCTGTGGTGGGCAAAACATTGCATGATAAGATTCTTACTAGCACTCACGGAGAGGGTAAAATTTGACAAAGTTGTTTATCGTTTTCCAGTCCGACATCCCTCATTCTTACCGTGAATTTGGTCTTGTAAAGCGAAAACTCAGACAGAGAGGTAGATACAAAGAGCTGTTATTTGTGAAATCATCAGTTCTGCTGCTATTAACGGTAAATTTAAGCCTCACCTGGTTACTTCACGTGGGGTACTAAATTTCAGAACATGGTGGCCAAAACTGTCCAGCGATAGTGCTTATCAGAATAATCTAAGTATGGGGAAGTTTTAAGACACCAAAAACAAGATTTTACCCTTGCTAGTTTCTAGCAGTTTATGTACAACTAAGTCACTAAAGGCGTAGCTACTGCCTCTCAACCCATAGGGGGTTTCATAAAGCAGGCTTTGGTACTAAGGCACGGGTGTCATATGAATCTCTCATGAGCAATGCGAACTGAAAGAGCATATGATAATGAAACATTGCCTATCAATCACGATAAAATTAAGAACTTATCTAATGGTATGTAATACAAACCAGACGAACACAGACTTCTATAGATCTTTCTTCCAGCAGCCCACATAGAATTCTTCTGGGTAATTATGATTTATAACATATAGGAATGCGTCAAACGACGTCATTTAATACTATGCCATTTGCAGATTCTAAAAGAAGTGTAAATGAGGGATTAGTCATGGATATCAAATGTAATTCAATAATTATTCTCTAAAATATGTGCGTTTATTTATGTGAAGGCCTAAGTCAACAGAACCTTCACAGCTTTAATATTTTTTTGAATTACACTGCATTTTTCATGTGTGGTACCTTCCCATTTAACACCCTTACGTGTATGGACAAATAAATTAATGACTTTAAACTTTGGCTGACAAGGAGTTGGGAACATTAATTAATTTTTTCTCATTTTCCAATACTCTAATATCTGAATTACGTCTTTTCAATGTGTGCGATTCTTACTGTTGTCGTCTATGGTAAATATATTGTTTGTCACAAAGCTGATACAGGTAACACCACTTTGTTGGTGGTTCGAAACTCAAGTATTCACTGCCCGCACCATTGTTTGACTTGAATGCTATTGGAACTTCAATTATTTAATTTAGATCAGTCTTTTCAGGAAGATGTCGTGTGTTCCATATTCGCAGTGGACAAATTACGCCGAATAATTGATGTTTTGAGATGCATCTAAACCCAAACATATATTCGCGTTGCCACTCTTCACCATCGTTACAACAGTGTCTGAGGTGCAGAGTGCTGACAGAGAGGTTATTAGCACACTAAAGGTTAAAATACAATTTCAATGTGGTTAGCGTAATTCAGAGGTTTTCTCTAACATATATATCCTGAGGTACTAATTTTCTGCTCGTTTTGATTTAAACACTTGAAATTAATTTGAAACACACGAGGGCGTGCTGAAAAGTAATACCTCCGAATTTTTTATCTGAAAACTCTTAGTGATTTTGAAGTAAAACAAGCGTTATTAACAAATTACATCTTTATGTTTCATGTCTACATAGTTGCAGCTCCTTGAAACAAGAGGGCTTCGAATTGTAGCATGTAAAATGGCGGTATGTAGCCTAAATAAACCAGTGCGTGAGAAACAATGTGCTGTTACCGTGTTTCGAATTTGAAGAGTTCGTTCACACATGGAGTACCCTCTTCTTCAGCACGAAAACATCAGACCACACACGAGTGCCCCAGCTTTGAAACAATCTGGTTCATTATCATCGATAATCCCTCACACTGCCCCAACTTGGCACCAGTCGATTTTCATCTGTTTCCAAAACCCAAAACTGAAAGAACACCTTTGAGGCCTTCGCCTTGATTGTGATAAAGAGGTGCAAGTAGATGTGATGTTGTGGTTCCATCAACAAACTGATCTGTCGTTGGGAGACATGTATTCACTGGCAGGGTAACTACGTGGAGAAATAAATACAGAGACGTGAAGGACATAAATGTAGAGTATTAATAACGTTTGTTTCATTAAAAAAGCTTTTTAGAATTTTCACATAAAAAATTCGGGTGCATAAATTTTCAGTACGCCCTAGTCTAACATTTCATCGTTCCTTATTATTCACACACTATTGCTAATTTTGGTACATTTTTAATTATAATACTACTTCGCTAGCAACTCATTAACAAAATACCCACACGTTTCATTAAATTCCATTCATTTCCTTACCTTTTCGCGGATTTGCTTATCGTCAAAATGACCGTCATATTAAACACTGATAACCGCTGCTCGTAACGCCTCTAAGTCTAGCCGAGCCGAGAACAGACTCACTCCACCAGAATCAGTTAGCTGCCGGCTCGGTAGCTCAGCGTGATCGCCTGGGGGCTGCCTACCCACGTTAACTGAAAACTGAGGGAAGTTCTCATCTATGAAATTTGAGCGACACCGTGTGACATGCGTACAGAACTGCAGACGCAAAACTATGAAGAAACAAATAGAAAGAAAAAAAGATAAAATATACTCAGTTGGTCTAAAATGGCACGCACGTTCTGTCGAACGACCCATATTGTTCACGATACAATGCAAACCAGTGACCATCTACGAGGGAATTTGGTTTTGGCTGATATGATGTAGATAGAACCTTTCCATAACAATCCCATAGGAAACAATCGATATGGAGTGGGAATCAGAAAGAGCTATCTTTCCTGTATTTACGTTTTGATTTATTTGCTTCTTTCATTCTGGCGTATTATCTACAACTAAAAATAATCTGCATTCATTCTTAAACAAGTTATTACTATCAACAGCTGTTTTTTCCTGCTCAGCGACAAGTAATAATACGATACGCTTTACTACATCCAACGCAAACAGCGTAACTATTACAGCTAGTGCCGCGCGGTATTTGCCGAGCGGTCTAGGCGCTGCAGTCATGGACTGTGCGGCCGATCCCGATGGAGGTTCGAATCCTGTGTATGTTTGTCCTTAGGATAATTTAGGTTAAGTAGTGTACAAGCTTAGGGACTGGTGACCTCAGCAGTTAAGTCCCATAAGATTTCACACACATTTGAACAGCTAGTACTGAAGACTGCACCTAGAGTGTACGCACGATAACGTGACCGGCAGATGCGCGGTTGCCGTTGCAGGGTTGGGAGAGAGGTAGTGGTGGGCGTTACAGGTAGGCGCTGTAGAGGAGACGAGAGCTGGAGGAAGAGTGTCATTCTAAACTGAAGCCTACTCTCACATGTTTTGTTGCGAATATTAAGGGCAAAATTGCGAAAAACTTGATATTTTTTGCGTTTGTGTAATTTATTAGTTCTATTCTTTAAGAATAATATCGCAGCGTTTCACAATGGAATTCTGGCTAGAAATTAGTTGTTAAAAAGTTTGCTTGGGCGTCTGCGCCTTCCACAGCTCCTCATTCTATGCTCTGATTCACATCTTCTCTACGCTAGAATTTTGTTGCGCAACAGTTTATCATTCACACAACCGAAACGAACTGTAGATGAGTGTAGAAGACTCTGAAAACGATTATCTTTGTTTGTTCCTTTGTTTAAAAACATGAAGAAAAAAAGTGTCCCGAAACATGCACCGCATTCGTACCCCCATAGTTCACAGAGTGTTTGCATAGTCCCCGTGACGTCACTGTGGCTGTGTCGTATTACTAGAGCAAACAGTTTTCAAGAACAGAAAAACCTTCGAAACGATCTTCGTGACATTATGTAATTCACGTAAGCTCTATAATTTTTAATATTTAAACCAGCTGTTGCCCGCACACGACTGATATAATGAGCAAGAAGCACTCGTAAACAGTAGTGTGTTATTGTTTTGGGCTACTAAAAATGTCATCAGAACCCGCCCACTCTGCCGTCAAAGCTACGTACAGCGTGACTGTGTGGTGGCACATCCCTTCTTTTTTGTCTCCATGGGTTACAAGATTTTTTTTTTAGTATTACATCAATCAAATTTATTTCAGTTTTTAGTTTTGCATATGTTGTTGTTATGGTCTTCAGTCCTGAGACTGGTTTGATGCAGCTCTCCATGCTACTCTATTCTGTGCAAGTTTCTTCATCTCCCAGTACCTACTGCAGCCTACATCCTTCTGAATCTGCTTAGTGTTTGTTCTCTTGGTCTCCCTCTACGATTTTTACCCTCCACGCTGCCCTCCAATACTAAATTGGTGGTCCCTCGATGTCTCAGAATACGTCCTACCAACCGATCCCTTCTTCTAGTCAAGTTGTGCCACAAGCTCCTCTTCTCCACAATTCTATTCAATACCTCCTCATTAGTTATGTGATCTACCCATCTAATCTTCAGCATTCTTCTGTAGCACCACATTTCAAAAGCTTCTATTCTCTAAACTATTTATCGTCCACGTTTCACTTCCATACATGGCTACACTCCATACAGATACTTTCAGAAACGACTTCCTGACATTTAAATCTATAGTCGATGTTAACAAAGTTTTCTTCTTCAGAAACGCTTTCCTTGCCATAGCCAGTCTACATTTTATATCCTCTCTACTTCGCCCATCATCACTTATTTTGCTCCACAAATAGCAAACCTCCTTTACTACTTTAAGTGTATCATTACCCAATCTAATTCGCTCAGCATCACCCGACTTAATTCGACTACATTCGATTATCCTCGTTTTGCTTTTGTTGATGTTCATCTTATACCCTCCTTTCAAGACACTGTTCATTCCATTCAACTGCTTTTCCAAGTCATTTGCTGTCTCTGACAGACCTACAATGTCATCGGCGAACATAAAAGTTTTTATTTCTTCTCCATGGATTTTAATACCTACTCCGAACTTTTCTTTTGTTTCCTTTATTGCTGCTCAATATATAGATTGAATAACATCGGGGATAGGCTACAACCCTGTTTCACTCCCTTCCCAGCCACTGCTTCCCTTTCGTACCCCTCGACTTATAATAGCCATCAGCTTTCTGTAGAAATTGTAAATAGCCTTTCGCTCCTGAATTTTGCCCCTGCAGCCCTCAGAATTTGAAAGAGAGTATTCCAATCAACATTGTCAACAGTTTCTCTAAGTCTACAAATGTTAGAAACGTGGGTTTGCCTTTCCTTAATCTTTCGTCTAAGATAAGTCGTAGAGTCAGTACTGCCTCTCGTGTTCCAACATTCCTACGGAATCCAAACTGATCTTCCCCGAGGTCGGCTTCTCTCAGTTTTTCCATTCGTCTGTAAAGAATTCGCCTTAATATTTTGCAACTGTGACTGATAGTTCCGTAATTTTCACGTCCGTCAACATCTGCTTTCTTTGGGATTGGAATTATTATATTGTTCTCGAAGTCTGAGGGTATTTCGCCTGTCTCAAACAGGTTGGTCACCAGACGGTTGAGTTTTGTCAGGGCTGGCTCTCCCATGGCTGTCAGTAGTTCTAATGGAATGTTGTCTACTCCATGGGCCTTGTTTCGACTCAGGTCTTTCAGTGCTCTGTCAAACTCTTCACGCAGTATCATATCTCCCATTTCATCTTCATCTACATCCTCTTCCATTTCCATAATATTGTCATCAAGTACATCGCCTTCGTATAGACCCTCTATATACTCCTTCCTCCTTTCTGCTTTCCCTTCTTTGCTTAGAACTGGGTTTCCATCTGAGCTCTTGATATTCATACAAGTGGTTCGCTTTTCTCCAAAGGTCTCTTTAATTTTCCTGTAGGTAGTATCTATCTTACCCCTAGTGAGATAAGCTTCTACATCCTTACATTTGTTCTGTAGCCATCCTTGCTTAGCTATTTTGCACTTCCTGTCGATATCATTTTTGAGACGTTAGTATTCCTTTTTGCCTGCTTCATTTACTGCATTTTTATATTTTCTCCTTTCATCAATTAAAATCAATATTTCTTCTGTTACCCAAGGGTTTCTACTAGCCCTCATCTTTTTACCAATTTGATCCTCTGCTGCCTTCACTATTTCATCCCTCAAAGCTACCCATTCTTCTTCTACTGTATTTCTTTCCCCCATTCCTGTCAATTGTTCCCTTATGCTCTCACTGAAACTCTGTACAACCTCTGGTTCTTTCAGTTTATCCAGGTCCCATCTCCTTAAATTCCCACCTTTTTGCAGTTTCTTCAGTTTTAATCTACAGTTTATAACCAATAGATTGTGGTCAGAGTCCACATCTGCCCCCGCAAATGTCTTACAATTTAAATCCTGGTTCCTAAATCTCTGTCTTACCATTATATAATCTATTTGATACCTTTTAGTATCTCCAGGGTTCTTCCATGTATACAACTTTCTTTCATGATTCTTAAACCAAGTGTTATCTATGATTAAATTATGCTGTGCGCAAAATTCTACCAGGCGGCTTCCTCTTTCATTTCTTAGCCCCAATCCATATTCACCTACTATGTTTCCTTCTCTCCCTTTTCCTACTGTTGAATTCCGGCCACCCATGACTATTAAACTTTCGTCTCAGTTCACTAAATGAATAATTTCTTTTATCTCATCATACATTTCATCAATTTCTTCGTCATCTGCAGAGCTAGTTGGCATATAAACTTGTACTACTGTAGTAGGTGTGGGCTTTGTGTCTATCTTGGCCACAATAATGCGTTCTCTGTGCTGTTTGTAGTAGCTTATCCGTACTCCAATTTTTTTTTTCATTATTAAACCTACTCCTGCATTACCCGTATTTGGTTTTGTATTTATAGCCCTGTATTCACCTGACCAAAAGTCTTGTTCCTCCTGCCACCGAACTTAACTAATTCCCACTATATCTAACTTTAACCTATCCATTTCCTTTTTTAAATTTTCTAATCTACCTGCCCGATTGAGGGATCTGACATTCCACGCTCCGATGCATATATCAACATGTTTTTCTCAAAATGAGTCTTAACAGTGGAGGCATACTAAAAAAGCGAGGACATGTCGAATTTCACTATAAAAGGTACAGGATATTTAAATAATGCTGCTCCTAAGTGTGAACAACAGTTTCGGTAAAGTCACTGAGTTCACCTAAGACTAAAATTATTGAAAAAACTGATGATGCTGCGTTGGCCACGGTTTGCCACTTGTTGTTTTAGATGTTATAAAACCAAGTTTCAGGTACGTAGCCTATCCTGACATGCTAAAAAATTATATAAATGGGAAAACACAGAATACAAATGAGAGCTACAATCACCTTATGTGGATACGTTGTAAAAACAGAATATTTGTGTCCTCAATGGTTGTGAAAATAGCTACATGTGATGCCTGTCTGGTGTTCAGTAGTGAAACTGTAGGTAGGATTATGAGCCTGCACAGACTAGGCTTCGTTCCAGGTGCATTCACACTGAAGATACTCAGAAGCATCGATGAAGCGCAACTGGACATAACTCAGGCAGCTAAAGAAAAAAGAAAATGCAGAAATTAGTTAGGTGAAGGAGGCAGGGAAAGAGATCATTCCAGGAAGACGAGGAACAGAACAAAGGGTATGGATACGGAAAATACTAGTCACTAGAGCTATAGCAATATTCTCAATAACTGATTTAGAAACTTTAAATGCTAATTGCCATAAACTGCCTTTTTTGACCTATAAAGTACCTTTTCTCATACAATTGCGTAGGATTCCGCGGCCAGAGTCAGCCGACATAAAAGTTTTCTGGGTTTGGTACCGCGTCATAATGTGAAAACTAGTGCTGCTGTAGAAAAACCAACGTTTCGGCCACGATTGCAGCGGCCTTCTTCTGGGTCTAATGACGCGGTAACAAACCCAGAAAACTTTTATGTCGTACCTTTTCTCAGGTACTACAAAAACTAATATACTTAAATTTGGCACAATTCTTACTGAGTAATGCTGTGCCACAATGTTCCGTTATCTTTTCTCTGAGAAAAGTTCTCCTTTAAAATTTGAGCAAGGTACAGCAGTCCTGGGTTAAAACTGAAAAGCTAATTTGTAAGAAACTATGACCTTAAACAAAAATCTGTTCCACAAGTTTTATTAGCCTCTTACGTGGATGTAAACTGTGAAATTACAGGTTTATTGCTTGATTAGTTTACGAGAAAGGGTACAGTATAGAAACAGTGGAAATTAAAAATTCAAAACTTTTTTTATGTATGTCAACGCGTGTTTTCAAATAAAAGTTTCACAGTATATCAATCATTATGTTGTACACAACAGTCTCACGTTTTACTATCGTAAGCGTTATTTTTTGGAGATATATATGTTTAAGTATAAGAATGCATTTAGCCCTACTTCTGTCCTTATTAGCCTGTCCACAACCACACTTGCATGATGACGATTCAAAATGGTCTACTGTCACTGGTGCTTTGGATAGTATCTAAAAAAGAATTCCACTCAAAATTCAATGAAAACAATTCTTTTTTTTTCGCTTGTCCTGTTAACCATTCGTAACTTACAGAGAAGCGTCATGAGTGGCTAATTTCGAGTAAAGACTACATTTCTCCTGTTGCCACGTAAAAATTAGTGTCTTTTGGCTAAAAACACAGTGCAGTTGGCACAACGTCTCTTCACTAACGTGTCAGGCAGATGCAATTGCTTCAGAAATCTGAAACAATGGTTCATAAAATAAGAAACCGAAGATAAATAACTTCAATAGATTCTGCAAAGCACATCCTCGCTGCAAAAATAAACTTTTAATGTCTTGGCTTACGCTGTTCCAAACTCCACAGTATTTTCCTACTCACGAGCTAATGGAGGCCCTTAAAAATTACATTCTTTCATCGGAAAATATTGTACGAGGCCTGTTCAGAAAGTAAGCTCCGATTGGTTGCCAAATTGAAACCACAGTGAACGTCAGAAATGTTTTACTTGTAACAATTAGCTACACCTTTCAGCTACTTCTCTACGTAGTCGCCGTTCTGACTTAGACTTTTATCATAGCGCTGTACCAACTTTTCAATAGCCTCATCATAGAAGGCAGCCGCCAGTGCTTTCCGTCAATTCTCCACGCTGGCCTACACCTCGTTGTCTGTGTCAAAATGTTGTCTTCAAAGACAGCGGTTCATGTGACCAGAGATGAAACTCAAGGGGAGACAATTGCGGACTGTATTGTGGGTAATCTAACATTTCCATTTGAAAACGATGCAGGAGCATCTTCATTGCCCCTGCAGAATGCGGCTGAGAATTGTCGTGAAGACGAAACAGCACGACAGTTATGTAATGTTAGCTGCATAGCTTCAGGCGAAATTTCTCACCAGGCCCTCGTACTTGGCGGCAGACACTATTTTCTAGACATCTTTACGCACTCACTGCGAGCTCAGAAATGAGAAGAGCGACGTGATGCTAACTGGGGTTATACTAGAGACACTACCCAACACATCTGTGCAAAGCTTTATCGGATTTTCATAGTCGTTTCCATTTCGCGACCGATCGGAGCTTTCTTTCTGAACGCCCCTCGTAATTAGTGGAATAACACTGTAGATAATAAAGTTTTGCATAGTAACTGTTTAGTAAATTACTCTCATCTTTGCGTGCTATCACGTGGCAAAACCTCATTTCGATATCTCAAACTGTTTGTGAAGTATGAGGAATCTTGCAAATACTTTATTCTGGCGTTATCGCCGTCGCGTGTGATCGCAATCGAGGATGTTACATTAGATCAGTTTTCTCGAGATTGGAGGCGGGTAGAGAGCTCCATCAAGTCTAAAGAAAAATTGATTATGTTAGTTAAATTTCATATGCAGCAACATAGTATGTAAAATCCACCAAATGCAAAACCATAGGGACCCCAATTTTCATCGCAAAACTTTCCAACTTTCACGCAGTGTTTTACTTAAGTGCACGTATCACAGTAACTGTGACAATTAACAAAATGGTGGGCACATCATCCTGAAGCTGACATATAAAGCTACAAGTTAAGCAGAAATGAATTTTTTTGCCAAATAGTTAGCATAAAATTGTTTTAGAAAGACTGCAGGGCGTGTGCCTCGCTTCTCACGTCGCAGCAAGTCACCGACCGATCGGAAGCCGGCAAAGAATGTCGGCCTCCCCTTCCAATTGAAGGAATGACCTCGTCTAGCGCTTTGGATGAAATCTGGTTATTGCGCATCGGTATCCGTATCCTGCGCGAGTTTTACTACCACATGTAACAATATCGGCAACTATTAATGTCCTATAACATCTTTCCTTCTGTGTGTCACATTAGAATAATTAAAACAGACTGTAAACAGTAGTCACGAAAGTACTTGCTGCCACATTCGACAATGCGCGTCATACTTCCTTGCTCCGTGAGCACACCATCCGCTTCCTTGGCCACTGTGGAGCTTGTTGTGGTCGCATCTGCCCCTTCCGATGTCTGTCAGTTCCCTGTTTGCAGAAGACAAATGTTTTCCCTGTTCCGATTGAGCCTTCTTTCTATTATTTATTTATGTCGGATTTTGGTTTCATGACCATATAGCGAACCCTAGCTTAACCACACCAGTAACAACCGTCAATCTTGATTAGTATTTATGGACAAATCTCAATGCAGTTATAATAAAAGAAGTATAAATTTTATAAAATTGGTATGTATACTCTCTACTTATCTATGAGAAAAATTTAATTTAAAATCCGTTGCACCTAAAGGGGTATTATTTTAACTGAATACTTTGTACAAATGCATCTCACTTTATGTGTCTGATTAGTAGCCCGATGTATTGCGTAACTGGTGCTTGCCCTCCAGGTGATGCAATTCTTCGTTTCCACCCTGCCCGCTCATAGTGTCCGCTCTCCACTATGGCCCCCTCCACCTCCCTGCCCTACTCGTAGGATCCAGATCCGGAAGTGGCTACTTATATGGACACTCCAAAATCCTTGATACCCATGTACAGCCAAAACATTAGACCACCTGTTTAATAGCTTGCTTGTCCGTCTTTGGAACGAAATAGACGACTGATTCTGGGTACCAAGGATGCAGTAGTTTATTGGTAGGTTTGTGGCATAAGTCGTCTCAGCACAGTTCATGTAATCCGCGTAAATAACGGGCTACTGACTTGCTTACTCGGTGATGGTGCCCTTTAGCGACCCAAATGTGTTCCATAGGATTTACATCAGGAGAATTTGGTCACCCAGACATGAATGTGAGTTCAGCATAATGTTCCTGAAGCCACTGTTGCACGGTTCCGGTTCAGAGATGGGGACAGTTATACTGCTGAAAGTAACGTCGCCGTCGGGGAAGATATTAAGCACGAAGGAGTGCAGGTGTTTTGCAGTTGTCAGGGTGTTTTAGATTACTACCAATGGTTCCACGCAAGCACAGGAGAATGTCTCCCACAGAAAAATACTGCTAGCACCAGCTTGCGTCCGTGGAGCGCTGCACGTTCAGAGCTGCCGTTCACTTCGATGATGGAGTTTGTGCAGACGACCATCGACCTAGTGTAGCAAAAATGTCATTAACCTGAAGAGTTGACACGCTTGATCGACTGTAAAATTCCGATGGTCACGAGCCCACTGCAAGTGTAAGAGACGATGTCGTTGGGTCAACATGTAACCACGTAGGGTTGGTCTGCTGCCGAAATCCATATTCAACAATGTACGACGAGCACTGTGCTCCGAAACACCTGTACGTGCACCAGCATTGTGCTCTTTCGAAAGACATGCCGCGGGTCACCATGTATCCTACGTTACAGAGCAGACAATCCTCCGAAACCCGCGTTCTGCGAAGAGTTATGGACGTCCAACCATTTAGCGCCTAAAGGTAGTTTCACTGTCCTTCTACCTTTTTCCGTAGATGCTCACGACAGTAGCACGTGCACGTTCAACTAGCTTCTCCGTCTTAAAGTTCCTCGTTCACAGGCTCTGCGTAATAATTGCTCTGAGCACTATGCGACTTAACTTCTGAGGTCATCAGTCGCCTAGAACTTAGAACTAATTAAACCTAACTAACCTAAGGACATCACACACATCTAAGCACGAGGCAGGATTGAAACCTGCCGCCGTAGCGGTCGCTCGGTTCCAGACTGTAGCGCCTAGAACCGCACGGTCACTCGGGCCGGCTGCGTAATAATAATCTACCTGTTGTCAAAATTTCTTATCTCAGTGGATTTCCCCATTTACAGTACATACCTTCGCTAGGGTGACCCTCTGTCCGTATCAGCTCTGCTTGCACACTTTTGTGACCTCGTCACGCACCCACAACACAACCAGGGGGAATCCAAGTACCAGTGGGCAGTGGTCATAATGTTCTGACTGCCAGTCATACAGGTTTATTCACACGAACTTCTGTTGTTCCCAAAAGCGTGCCAACACATGGTAGCCTTTGTACCTCACACCGCCCAGTTGATTTAGTATCCCATCTAACCTGCCTTTCTTTCCGGTACGTCCGTGTCTTTTTTTTCTTCATGAGCACAAAAAGAGCTGTCGATCAGTATCAGGCAGTGCACTATTTTTTCATTCTGGCAGTGGTTGCATAAAACCCTCTTGACACCGTCTGCTTCGCGTACCAATGCTTTGATGGGTTCACAGTGTGTACAGTTGTATAACGTTTCCCCTTGTCGTTTGTTCGACTGATTCACTCCTCATCCCAATTCATTTGCATGGTCTTTTTAAGACGTTGTGTTAAGTTCGTGCGCGGTGTCAGTGATGTGGCCTTCCAGTAGGTGCGCCTTGTTTAGTCAATTGATCGGCCTGTTCATTGCCGCGGATGCCGCTCTGACCGTTGACCTAGATTAATGCTACCTTCTTTGCTGTTTTTGTACCGTATTGTGTTCCTGCATAATTTAACAAACGACTGGGTTCTCCTTTCGCTACGTAAAATGCTTTTCCAGGATCATGACTATTGCTCGGGTGTCGATTCAGATAACAGCTTTGCCCTCAGTGCATTTTCCAGCGTACTAAACTGCTTCTAAGATGGCCCCTAAGCAACTTATAGCATCCGGTGCCATTTGCAATGAGAACATCGTTGCCGGCAGTGATGCGTGCAACTACACGGCAGCATACGTCCCCCAAGTTCTAGGTCCTTGCGTGGCGAGTCACGGCCAGTGGCTACGCTCCCGTTGTCATCGCAGTGCACGCGCTGTTGGTTGTCCGTCTGCTACAACCCGTTACGGGTAGTGTTTTTGCTGCATTGCTTCTCGATCTACACTACTGGCCATTAAAATTGCTACACCAAGAAGAAATGCAGATGATAAACGGGTATTCATTGGACAAATATATTACACTAGAACTGACATGTGATTACAATCTTCACGCAAGTTGGGTGTGGATCCTGAGAAATCAGTACCCAGAACAACCACCTCTGGCTATAATAACGGCCTTGATACGCCTGGGCATTGAGTCGAACAGAGCTTGGTTGGCGTGTACAGGTATAGCTGCCCATGCAGCTTCAACACGATACCACAGTTCATCATGAGTAGTGACTGGCGTATTGTGACGAGCCAGTTCCTCGGGCACCATTGACCAGATGTTTTCAATAGGTGAGACATCTGGAGAATGTCCTGGCCAGCGCAGCAGTCGGACATTTTCTGAATTCAGAAAGGCCCGTACAGGGCCTGTAACATGTGGTTGTGCATTATTCTGCTGAAATGTAGGGTTTCGCAGGGATCGAATCAAGGGTAGAGCCACGGGTCGTAACACGTCTGAAATGTAACGCCCACTGCTCAAAGTGCCGTCAATGCGAACAAGAGGTGACCGAAACGTGTAACCAATGGCACCCCATAATATCACGCCAGGTGATACGCCAGTTGCGATGAATAAGACACGCTTCCAATGTGCGTTCACCGCGTTATCGCCAAATACGGATGCGGCCATCATGATGCTGTAAACAGAACCTGGACTCATTCGAAAAACTGATGTTTTGTCATTTGTGCACCCAGGTTCGTCGTTGAGTACACCATCTCAGGCGCTCCTGTCTGTGATTCTGCTTCAAGGGTAACCGCAGCCATGGTCTCCAAGCTGATAGTCCATGCTGCTGCAAATGTTGTCGAAATGGCCAGTAGTGTACTATGTCACAACTTCAGGCAGTGTAATAGACGGGGATTGATGTAATGTGCTAAAGAAGCCTTTTTGAAATGGCGTTTGCGATATTATAGATGTTCCTCCACGCTGCCTCGCAACGCAATATCTCAATGTCATCAAGTCTTCCGTGCGTATGAAGTTGCTGTCTCTCGGTATGAGAATCGTCGTCACACATTGGAAACCACCAGATAGTACGTTCTGGCGTGTATTCTTCAGCAGTTACACATTTGGAGGTCCACTTTCGGCTAACTCGACAGCAGCACAACGAGTATATCAGTGATCATGTACTCATTAACGTTTTGGGCGTTGGAGGCTGTATCATAGTGCTGAAGCAACAACCGCTGCTGTTCATCAAAATGTACAGTCGCCAGAAACTATTGCAACATATCTGGAGCAGGTAATATGAACACGTCAAACAGGCAGAATCTCTTCTGGTGCTAAGACGTTGTAAAATTACGACCCAGAAGCTGGGAAAAATTTGCTGCTGATTATCTGACACGAGGGTAGTGTATGGTTTTGAACTGAATTTCAGCACCAGCTGAATTTTTATATTTTACACGAACGGTTTCGCCCACAATGTCATTATCATGTGTGTGTATCTAAAGCGTCATGAATTTGTTCAGACGCAGTTACTGCAGTAGAAAACACCATTAGCTGCTGATTATCTGAGACGACCGTCGTGTATGGTTTTCAACAGAATTTCAGTACCAGCTGGATTTTTATGTTTTACACGAACGGTTTCGTCCACAGCGTCATTATCATGTGTGTGTATCTAAAGCGTCATGGATTTGTTCAGACGCAGTTACCGCAGTAGAAAACACCATCGTGGCTGAATGAGGCTCGTCTATGCACAGTACAAATTGTAGGAAGTTCACGACTCCAGGACTCTGCAGGACTGTGTGGGATAGTAATCTGACACAACAGAAATTTGGGTTAAGATTAATATCGCCTCATTGCTTGCACATTCTCGTGATGATAGATATGCAAGTGTTTCCCCTCATAACTCTATACATTGCAATCTTCGAAGACGACACTCCACGGGAGAGATGGGTAGTTTTGATTATTTTTTCTCTCATCACCCTACACCATCTTTTCCAATTCTATTGTCTCAACATTTCTTCCTCGATACTCTCGATGAACTATTGTCACTTGAAGAACTCTATTCAACTTACATTTCCGTCCGAGGCAGCAAATTCCTTCCAATTTGGATGACACCATTTACGGAACTTTTCTTTGAACATTAGATCGTCTTTCTTACTTAAAGACTTATTTCTTAGTTCTTGTAATGAGTTACGCCCAGAAGAATTTGGCAGTTGTGTTCCACTGGTGTCCGTATTATTTTAACTGTAACGTTTTCTGGCACTCAATGTGCCATATGTAGGCTACAACCACCGAAGGCGAGATAGACGTCGGACAGTCGACTGATAACGGGAGAGATCGAGATAAGATAAGTAATTCTTCTCTTATTTCAAAAGTAATTGTCGTAGCTATTAGTGCACTTCCTTCATGGAAAAAATGTTTGGGGCTGCTTAAGGAATCACGATTGTACCCCAGCGTGTACCTCTTCGTTCGAAGCAAATCGACAGTCATCCTGCCTTACTTCAGAGCTCCAAAATTATAGATGTTGCATGGGGAGATATCGTGACTAGGAAATTTAATAAAATTCCTTGAAACGGAAAAGCTTCTGTCCACAAATCAGCACGGCTTTTAGAAAGCATCACTCATGCGAAACTCAGCCTGCCATTATCTGACATGATTTCCTGCAAACTATGGAAGTACGGCAACAAGCAGATTCCACATTCCTAGATTTCCGGAAAGTATTTCACATGCTGCCGCACTGCAGACAGCTGATGAAGGTACGAGTGCACGAAATAGGTTCCCATAGGGTAATTGACTGAAGACTTCGTAGGTAATGGAACCCAGTATGTTGTCCTCGACGACGAGTGTTAGTGAGAGACAAGAGTATCGTCAGGAGTACCCCAAGAAAGTATAATAGGACCATTATTATTTGATGTACACACAAATGATCCGGCAGGCTGGGTGAACAGCAGTCTGCAGCTGTTGGCTTTCCTCGACGATTCTACAGAGAACTTCCTCATTTCTTACCTTATCAGTCCACCCAACTTTCCACTGTAGCGCCATACCTCAAATGCTTCAGTTCTCTTCCGTTTCAATTTTCCCACAGTCTATGTTTCACTACCATACAACTCTGTGCTCCAGACGTACATTATCAGAAATTTCATCTTCAAATTAAGGGCTATCTTTGATACTAGAAGACTTCTCTTGGCCAGGAATTCACTATTTTGCCACTACTTGTCTGGTATATATGTTCTCCCTGTTCCGTCCATCATGGGTTACTTTACTGCCTAGGTAGACAATTCCTTGACTTCGTCTAATCCCTGATCCCCAATCCTGGTGTTAAGTTTCACGTTGATCTCATTTCTGCTACTTCTCATCACCGTCTCCTTTCTTGGATTTATTCTGAATTCATGTTCTGTACTCATTAGACTGTTCATTCCAATTATCACGAACTGTAATCCTTCTTCACTTTCACTGAGGATAGCAATGTCATCAGCGAGTCTTATCATTGATACACTTTCGCCTGGAATTTTATTGCCGCTCTTAAATCTTTCTTTCATTTCCGCCCGTGTTTCTTTAATGTATAGATTGAGCAATAGGGGCGAGGGACTACCACACTGCCTTACACCCTGTTTAATACGAGCACTTCATTCTTGCTATTTCACTGTTAGTATTCCCTCTTGGTTCCTCTGCGTACTGCTTATTATTGGTCTATCCTTGCAGGTCGACAAATGAACGTGTTTTGATTTTTCTTCAGACTCGCTTTCATAGTCATCTGCCATTTCAGAACTGCATATTTTGTGCCTTTACCATTCCTGAATAGTAACTGATCATCTTGCAACAGATCCTCTGTTTACTTATCCATAGTTCTGAATATTATTCTTGTCAGCAACACTGACACATGAGCTGTTAATCTGACCATGCAATAATTTTCTCATTTTTCGGCTCTTGCTATCTTTTGAACTGCAAGGATGAACCTATTGTGAAAGTCTCATGGTATATGGCTAGACTCTACATTCAACACACCAACGTGGACAGCCGTTTTGTTGCCGCTTTGCCCAACGATTTTAGAAATTCTTAAGAAATGTTATCTACCAATCTTGCTGTATGTGATATTTAGTCTTTTAAACCCCTATTAAATGCTGATTCTAGTACTGGATACCCCATATCTTCCATGTCGACTCTTGTTTCTTATTCTATCACGACTTCAAACAGCTTTTCCCATCACAGAAGTTATAATGCGTTCTTTCCACCCATCCACTCTCTCAACAACTGACTGTGGAATTTACACGCACCTGCGTTGTTTTCAATTTTATCTAAGGATGTTCTCCCTTTTTTACGAAAATCATTTCCACCTCGATTTCTTCGCATTTTTCATTCAGCCATAAAGCCATAGCTTCCATGCGATTCTATTTATTTCATTCCAAAGTGTCTTGCATTTCTGTATTCCCGAATTTCCCTAAACGCTTTTGTACTTCCTTCTCCTGTCGACCAACTGAAGTATTTTTTCTGTTATCCATGGTTTCTTCGCGTTTACCTTCCTTGTACTAATTATTTTACTCTCCACCATCTGTGATTGCCCTTTTTAGAGATGTCCATTCGTCATCAACTGAACTTCTAATGAGCTGTTTACATCTATAGGCTCAGAAAACTTCAATCGTATTTCCTCATTCCGTAGCCCATTTCTTTGTGCAATGAATTTTCTTGACTGTTCTCTTAATCTTCAGGCTACGCTTCCTCATCACCAAATTCTGATCTCAGTCTGTGTCTGCTCCTGGGCGCACTTCAGAACCCAATATCTGATTTCGGAATCTCTTCCTGACTATGGCGTACTCTAGCAGATCTTACTGTATCTTCCCAAGTAAACTTCTTCCTCTTGACATAATTGAACAAAATATTATATTTGATATTAGAAGCTGTAATTTGTTCCAGAACTCAATGAGCCATTCTCCTCTCTCATTCCTACTACCAAACCTATATTCTCCCGCAGCCATTTCCTCTACTCCATCTTTCTCAACCGCATTCTAACTTTCTATGACTTTAGATTTTCATACCATTTTCTGATCTGTCCTCATCTGTCCAGAAATCTTTGTTTTCTTTCCATTTCACTTCATGACCAACGCCATATCTAGATTGAGCCTTGCATTCAGCGTTTCAGATTTTACGTACTGAATTGCCCATTCTATTTCCTCGTATACTTTCTCTATAACTTCATTTTCTGCTTGGGTTTTGGGTATGTATTTCTGAACTGTTGCTGTTGGTGTTAGTTTGCTTTAGATTCTGATGAGAACAAACCTATCACTGAACTGTCCATAGTAATTCACCCTCTGCCCTACCTTCCTGTTGATGGGCTATTTTACTGCCTTTATAACATTTTCTCTTCTTGTTGATATTACCCTATACTCATCTGTCCATTAATCTTTGTTCTCTTTCCATTTCACTTCATTGACCCACGCTGTACCTAGACTGAGCATTAGCATTTCCCGTTTCAGATTTTCTAGCTTCCCTACTACGTTCAAAGCTGATATTCGACGCCTCGACCCGTAGAACGTTACCTAAGAGATATAAACAAATTTTAATATATCCGACGGGTAAGGGACATTTTCTGATTTTGTGACCCCAAAAGGCTATTTCACGATAATGGTGCTATGAAAACCCCTCAACGCCTAGATTACAGGTGACTGCAGGTAGTTGACAGAAATGGTGACACAAATACAGTCCCTGTTATTAATATATGGTGATATTAATGCGTATCATATTTCTTGAAGAAATAACAAAGACAATGCTGACAGTAATCACTTGATGAACGTAATACACGATCTTAATTTGATTATCCTGTAGATGGTTTTCCAGCATTGATTCCACCTCTCAATAAACGTGCATCGATAATAAATATATGTTTAGTAACTCCAAATGTCTACAGAATAGCTACGTGGGGCATACTACGGTCCCAAAGAATCTGATCCCTGCCCAATTAAAACAGTTCCGCAACAAGAATTCAATGTTGGCAGGTAATTTTGCACCAATAGTTTCTGGAAATTTCAGATGCCTCTTGGCAAAAATACAAATTTGTAGAAGACGAAGAACTGCAATTAGTGACACCACCTCATGACAATGGCAGTCTTGTCGAAATTGATGATAGCATTAGAAAAGACAGCTATGAAATCCGTTTCAACGAAATCTCCGATCATTCACCAGAGAACAGTCAGCTTTCTGAGTATTCAAAAGCTGTAGCTACATTTAGGCCTGTAAGTAATTATCTTAATAAATTGAATTCTCAGCGGTATATGGAACACAGAAAAGAGAACTCCATCACTACAATATACGTTAAACAGCGTACAGCGTACAGACGACTCCTTCACTGCACTTTACATGTTGGGTTGCAGGTATAGAAGCAATAGAAAATTGTATCAAACATACCAGTGTCGCTGATGTTTCGAGTACGATTCAATCAATGTAAAACGTATTCAGAGAAAAACTACCAGATGTCGAACCTTTGTGGCTGGAAATTTTAGCAGATGAGATTGTTCGGCACCTTTGGCAGGTTCGTCCATTGCTTACTCCACAGGAAAAACATAGTCATTAATCTGTCTCTAATTGGTTTACTCGTTACGGTTTGGGAGAAGCGTTTTGAAAACCTATTCATATACCTCATCTGCTATAGCTCTTAATGCTTGACAGCAGGAAAATCACTGGAGTGATTATGGTCTCCTCAACACGTTCACAAGCTGAAGAAGGGATTATCACATAACTTCTAGAGAGTATTGTTTGTTCATGCTTTATTCAAGCACCAGCTTAAAAGCAAAAACTCACATGGAATTGACGGCATTTCCAGCAAAATACTAAAAGCTTATTCTCAACAGATAAGTAAGGTTCTCAGCCACCTGTGTAGCTCTCTAGAAGAGGGCATTTCCCCTGATAGACTGAAATATGCTATTGTTACACCTTTGCATAAAAACGGGGATAGATCTGATGTCAACAATTACCGTCCAAACTCCCTTCTAACAGCTTTATCCAAAATTTTTGAGAAAGTAATGTATTCAAGAGTAGCTTCACATATCTGTAAAAATAAAGTACTAACAAAATGTCAGTTTGGTTTCCTGAAAAGTTTTTCAACAGAAAATGTTTTCACCGATCAAATTTTGAATTATCTGAATAACCGAACACCACCCATTGGGATTTTTTGTGATCTCTCAAAGGCTTTTGATTGTGTAAATCATGAAATTCTGCTAGACAAGCTCAAGTATTGTGGCATGAGTGGGACAGTGCACAAATGGTTTAATTCGTACCTAACTGGAAGAGTGCAGAAAGTTGAAATAAGCAGTTCTCATAATATGCAAAGATCAGCACATTCCTCAAACTGGGGAACAATCAAGAATTGGGTTCCATAAGGGTCAGTCTTGGGCCCTTTGTTGTTATTAATATATATTAATGACTTGTCATTCTATATTCATGAAGAGGCAAAGTTAATTCTCTTTGCTGATGATACAAGTATAGTAATCACACCTGACAAACAAGAATTAACTGATGAAATTGTCAATACTGTCTTTCAGAAAATTACTAAGTGTTTCCTTGTAAACGGACTCTCACTGAATTTTGATAAGACACAGTACATACAGTTCCGTACAGTGAATGGTATGACGCCATTAATAAATATAGACCTTAATCAGAAGCATATAGCTAAGGTAGAATATTCCAAATTTTTTGGTGTGCCCTTTGATGAGAGATTAGACTGGAAGAAACACATTGATGATCTGCTGAAACGTTTGAGTTCAGCTACTTATGCAATAAGGGTCATTGCAAATTTTGGTGATAAACATCTTAGTAAATTAGCTTACTACGCCTATTTTTACTCATTGCTTTCATATGGCATCATATTTTAGGGTAATTCATCACTGAGGGATAAAGTATTTATTGCACAAAAGCGTGTAATCAGAATAAGTGATGGAGTCCACCCAAGATCATCCTGCAGACATTTATTTAAGGATCTATGGATATTCATAGTAGCTTCTCAGTGTATATACTCTCTTATGAAATTTGTTATTAACAACCAATCCCAATTCAAAAGTAATAGCAGTGTGCATAACTACAATACTAGGAGGAAGAATGACCTTCACTATTCAAGATTAAATATAACTTTGGCACAGAAAGGGGTGAATTATACTGCCACTAAAGTCTTTGGCCACTTACCAAATAGTATCAAAAGTCTGACAGACAAGCAACAAGTATTTAAGAAGAAATTAAAAGAATTTCTGAATGACAACTCCTTCTACTCCATAGAGGAATTTTTACATATAAATTAAGAAAAAAAGAAAAAAACAAACAAAAAATTATTAAAAAAATAAAAAAGGTGTTATATTAACTTAAGTATGTTGTTAAATTTACTTAATTATGTCATGAGTTGGAAAATTTGACTCGTTCCACATCAATCCAAAATTACGTATTCATGATCCATGGAACTAGTATTAATGTAATCTAATCTAATGTAATCTAAACAGGTTGGAGACTTTGGGTCAAGCTGCTGGAAAACCATTCTGGAGTGTAATTAGCAGTCTTCGAAAGGAAGGTAAGAAGGAAATGACAAGTATTTTGGACAGGTCAGGAAAACTGCTGGTGAATCCTGTGGATTCCTTGGGAAGATGGAGGGAATATTTTGAAGAGTTCCTCAATGTAGGTGAAAATACGATCAGTAATGTTTCAGATTTCGAGGTACAAAGGGATAGGAATGATGATGGAAATAGGATCACATTTGAGGAATGGGAGAAAATGGTCAATAGATTGCAGTGCAATAAAGCAGATGGGGTGGATGAAATTAAGTCGGAACTCATCAAATACAATGAAATGTCAGGTCTTAAATGGCTACACAGGATAATTGAATTGGCCTGGGAATCGGGAAAGGTTCCATCAGACTGGACAAAAGCAGTAACCACACAAATCTTTAAACATGGAAACAGAAAAGATTGTAACAGCTACAGAGGTATATCTTAAATCAGCGTTGTGGGTAAAATTTTCTCAGGTATTGTTGAAAGGAAAGGGCGAGTATTAGTTGAGAACCAATTGTATGAAAATCAGTGTGGGTTTAGGCCTCTTACAGGTTGTCAGGACCTGATCTTTAGCTTACGGCAAATAATGGAGAAGCGTTATGAGTGGAACAGGGAATTGTATCTATGCTTTATAGATCTAGAAAAGTCATATTCCTAGGAGGAAGTTATTGTCTGTTCTACGAGATTATGGAATAGGAGGCAAACTTTTGCAAGCAATTAAGGGTCTTTACATGGATAGTCAGGCAGCAGTTAGAGTTGTCGGTAAATTGTGTCATGGTTCAGAGTAGTTTCAGGGGTAAGACAAGACTGCAACCTGTCTCCACTGTTGTTCATATTATTTATGGATCATATGTTGAAAACAATAGACTGGCATAAGCAGTATTGCATATGCGGATGACTTAGTTGTGATGGCAGATTCGATTGAAAGTTTGCAAAGTAATATTTCAGAGCTAGATCAGAAATGTAAGGACTATGGTACGAAGATTAGCATCTCCAAAGCGAAAGTAATGTCAGTGGGAAAGACATATAAACGGACTGAGTGCCAAATAGGAGGAACAAAGTTAGAACAGTTGACCGGTTTCAAGTACTGAGGATGCATATTCTCACAGGATGGCAACATAGTGAAAGAACTGGAAGCGAGGTGTAGCAAAGCTAATGCAGTGAGCGCTCAGCTACGATCTACTTTCTTCTGCAAGACGGAGGTCAGTACCAAGACTAAGTTATCTGTGCACCGTTCAATCTTTCGACCAACTTTGTTGTATGGGAGCGAAAGCTGCGTGGATTCAGGTTACCTTATCAACAAAGTTGAGGTTAAGGATATGAAAGTAGCTAGGACGATTGCAGGTACTAGTAGATGGGAACAATGGCAGGAGGGTGTCCACAATGAAGAAATCAAAGAACAACTGGTAATGAACTTTATAGATGTAGCAGTCAGGGCGAACAGGCTTAGATGGTGGGGTCATGTTACACGCATGGGAGAAGCAAGGTTATCAAGAGACTCATGGGTTCGGCAGTAGAGGTGAGGAGGAGACGGGGCAGACCAAGGAGAAGGTATCTGGATTCGATTAAGAATGATTTTGAAGTAATAGGCTTAACATCAGAAGAGGCAACAATGTTAGCACTGAATAGGGGATCATGGAGGAATTTTATACGGGGGACTATGCTCCAGACTGAACGCTGAAAGGCATAATCAGTCTTAAATGATGATGATGTTATAAGATACGCCTTCCATTGTACATCGCAAGTACGGTAATTAAAAATTAGATTTGTTGACAGTTTATTAATAGCAACAGGCTGCGGTACAGGCGAGCGTTCCGTGCACACAAGTGGGTCAATAAATTCTATTATAATTAAAATCCACGGTCACTGTAAGATAAGTGACGGTCGAAATGTATTTATGAAAATATTATGTCAGGTTAGAGATTTCGTATCAGTAAAATATTTCAGAAAAGTGCTTTCTTGTAAGTTCACAAGCAGTTTATCAGAATTTCAGAAGCTTTACATTTTATATTCATTTACTGCGTAATTAGAATAACAGTCCCGACACAGTGATTGTTTGCATGACTAAAGATAAAGATTAGCTGTTTTAAGGGTCAACGTTTTAATCTGTATATTTTTGTTTTGCAGTCAAACAGTATATGTAAATTTAATTCAAAAGGGATTGGTTTCTCGCAGGCGAATTGTTTGACATACTGGGTAGTCTCCATTTTATATAGTGTAGCGTGAACTCCACATGTCACAGTTCAAAATTAAATTTCAACACAGTTCTGTTGTTCTCCGCTGAGATTTACGCATTTCAGTATCAAAATAAGTTTTATAAATTTGTTAGATACCAAACAGTCACTTGCAAACACGAATTTAGAAGTTTTTACAGTGTTGTTTCAACGTATCATCACACAGTGCTTGCTATGGGGTGTACACGGTCTGCACGAACTTCTTGGTCGGTCAACAGCCGTTCGCCTTCGAACGTAGTAGAGTTCGAGCAGTGCTTTCAGGCAACGCAGAAGTTTAGTTGTCTTGACATTTCTTCGTGAGACTCTGGACAGTCAAATTGGTTAGGTGACATCGTTACAACACAGCTTAGCTTGCGCCACGGAGTGATGTAAAGCTTCTGGTGTTCAACTTTTACTTTTAGGATTCTCCTCTGCTTTGATCTGTTGTTATTAATTTATTTTCCCAAAGTAAATGAATGTAGAAATCACAGATGTGATGTTCATTTCGAAAATCACGTGATCTACAGCCGAATGAATAGTTAAATTTTATATCAAACCGTCATTAACGCTATCCATTATAAATTTGCAGTTTGTATTGCGCAATGTTGTTGAATGCAGAGTAAAATTTTGATACATGTTAACGTTGGAGTTTTTCAGATTCCTTCTCATGGTTGGGTCACTCCGTTGATACTCCTCCCGTGTTCGTTGATGGATTGTTTCATGAGTAGTATTATTTGGCAATCGGTTGGGAAGAGTCAATAAGCACAATGAAGTGAGCTGTAATTATCAGTTTACAATATTGAGTTACTGAACACCGTCACGAGATTCGAATAGTGCTTGAACTTTCACGAATACCTGGCAACATTTAATCTACTACTTACTGATAATTTAAATTTTCTTTAGACACACGACGATAAAATTCGATAAACTTCTTGGCTTCCTTCCGAATACGTCTTCTGACTGCTTCTTTGCGATCAATCAAATGTGAGACTCTGCCATTAACTACTGCTGCAATGGCGGGCGTTCAAAAAGAAGCAATCGTGAAACTCACTGTTTAACACAGAGATACTTAACTGAGCATTGCCGCTTCTCACAAATGTTGCAGTTGTTCCCGTTCACAAGGTGTTGAAAGCTTTTGCGTCAAGTTGAAACAGGTGATTGTGAGACCACAATCGATTATATTGAGATATGAAACCAATGGTTGGAAATCAATATTTATTGTGTTAGAGACACACAGAGCTTACACCGCATAACAACAACGTAGTTCAATGTCATTATTCAAAGTGACGACCGCCAGTCTCATTGAATGTATTGCCATGCCTGGAGTGAGAACAACCCCCAAGACCAACTAATAGGACCTAATATGCTACCTCCCTGTTTAACGGGTTCACATTGCCTGGAGTTCCTGCAGGATGTGCTGCCACTGTTCTTGGAGACTGTACCCTTTATTGCCCCCGAAAGGATGTGGTTCCAACAGGACGGTACACAAGCCCACTTCGAAGTTAATGTCCGCGAACATATGAACAACACGTACCGTCATCGTCCGATTGAAAGGGGGAGGTCATGTCCCGCGGCAAGTGCGATTGCCGGACCTCATAGTTACGGAATGTTTCTCTGCAGTGTCCGCCACTTTAGCTGAGAGTTGGGTGGTGACGTGCTTGCCTGCTATGTATCGTTTCATCCTCATCACCGGAAAGTGAGTCACCAAGTGTGGCGCCGACTGAAATAAGACTTACGGCCGAACTTCCCATAGTGAGACCACACGATCAATTAATTTTTTTTCCTTTGGGGTTACGTCATTGATGTATGAAACTCCCGTAGAAAAGGAGGAAGACGTGCTTGATAGTATCCGAGGTGTTTATCGGCTGGTACAACAGACACCAGGGATTTCTTAGAGAGTGTGTCAGAAATTCGTGCGTGGTTACCATGCATGCATTGAGACTGGCGGTCGTCAGTTTGCACAGTTATACTGTGAGCTACGTTGTTGTTACGCGGTGTACGCTGTCTGAGACCGTAACACAATAAATATGCATTTCCGACCTTTGGTTCCCTCTCTCGATATAATTGGTTGTGGACCCACTATCACCAGTTTCAATCTCACCCAAAAGGTTTATGACAGCCTGTAGACAGAGATGCATCACCGGTGACCTTGCGAGTTCTTAAATAGTTGCTTTGTGTGGATTCAGATTGTCCTTATCTCGAATCCGTGGGTACTAAGTTCCTATATGCACTAGTGGTATATTTGCCTAATGTGTTCAATACCTGCTGTAAATATTTTTAGAAAATGAGGAGGGCTAATGAAGGGCGACTTTTGCGTCCCCCATAATTTGTAAGGAGGGTTTCATTCAGTCTTTGTCTAGTCGACTCTCCCCTCTGAGGCTTCTGGGAAATGAAATCTTATGTAGAAAGGATGCTCTTTCAAACCAAGAGTAGAAACTTAGATGTTGAATGATTTTGTGCTCCTTCTATCAACCTTTGGACAAAACTAAGCCCACGGCTCTTCACGTGATCTGTTGACTTACGTCTGCAACGTTTATATGTGTTAGAAGCATCTTTGTGAAATTATTCTGTTTGAAGGTTGTGACTCAGTTACTGAATATACTGATGTCATGGACAGTGCGTGGCTGTAGGTTGTATAGGTTCTCCTGAACAATCATTAAAATTACTTTCCCTCTTAAGGCATTTTAAATGGTTGAACGTCTTGCCTTTTCATTACATTAACAAAAACAAAAACTGACTTCATTTCGACATATTACGGTACGTCTTCCTGGGATACAGGACTGAAATGTTCGAAGTCCGTCCTAGTACAAACGCGTTTGAAAATCGCAACACTTTATTTCAGCTGGCGGTCGCTGGTGCCATGATTCCAGGTGAGCCACATAGCGAGAGGAGGTTATTACAGGTACGAATGGCATATGACTGATGAGGTTTCGTTTCTGTAGTGCGCTAAGACCTTGAAAAGTTGTGTTGTTTTATGTCGCATTCAGTAACTCATTTCATGATAGCCTGTAGGCTATTTGATCGTTACTGCGACGGGTGTTACCATTAATCAAGGAAAACCCCCAGTTGGGAAACGGGGCCAAAGTTAGTTGGTTACTGTCGAGTTGCAATTTACAATTTCTTTATTCATTACTTCAACCATTAAAAGTCATTTCTTTATTACTTGACCAGGAACAGATCCAAAAAAGCTAGTAGTCATGAGGGCCCTCTCAAAACAATTTACTTTACAGTTAACGGCCTAGCCATTCTACTTAAAACCGACTTTGATAAAGCATTTAATAACAAAATTTAAACTTTCCAAGTAATGAAAAAAAACCACCAATTTGAATACAATTTCGCTACCGAACATGTAGGGAGCCAACTTCTTCGAAACTTTGGCACAACAAGATATTAAATTACAAGGGCAGAACTAGAACTTTCAAAGGATGCCAAGTAAATTAAAACAATCAAAGTAAAGATACAGTCATTCACCTTTTACAATAACTAACAATTTTAAAGCCACGTAATTTTAAAAACCCACCAATGAAAGGCAAACTTAACCTTGGCCAAAAAACAATCAGAGTAAAATACAACCATCCAACATTTTACAATAACTAACGACTTTAATACCATGTCCTGCCACTAAAATGTCCTGGGATAGAAATACACTCCTGGAAATGGAAAAAAGAACACATTGACACTGGTGTGTCAGACCCACCATACTTGCTCCGGACACTGCGAGAGGGCTGTACAAGCAATGATCACACGCACGGCATAGCGGACACACCAGGAACCGCGGTGTTGGCCGTCGAATGGCGCTAGCTGCGCAGCATTTGTGCACCGCCGCCGTCAGTGTCAGCCAGTTTGCCGTGCCATACGGAGCTCCATCGCAGTCTTTAACACTGGTAGCATGCCGCGACAACGTGGACGTGAACCGTATGTGTAGTTGACGGACTTTGAGCGAGGGCGTATAGTGGGCATGCGGGAGGCCGGGTGGACGTACCGCCGAATTGCTCAACACGTGGGGCGTGAGGTCTCCACAGTACATCGATGTTGTCGCCAGTGGTCGGCGGAAGGTGCACGTGCCCGTCGACCTGGGACTGGACCGCAGCGACGCACGAATGCACGCCAAGACCGTAGGATCCTACGCAGTGCCGTAGGGGACCGCACCGCCACTTCCCAGCAAATTAGGGACACTGTTGCTCCTGGGGTATCGGCGAGGACCATTCGCAACCGTCTCCATGAAGCTGGGCTACGGTCCCGCACACCGTTAGGCCGTCTTCCGCTCACGCCCCAACATCGTGCATCCCGCCTCCAGTGGTGTCGCGACAGGCGTGAATGGAGGGACGAATGGAGACGTGTCGTCTTCAGCGATGAGAGTCGCTTCTGCCTTGGTGCCAATGATGGTCGTATGCGTGTTTGGCGCCGTGCAGGTGAGCGCCACAATCAGGACTGCATACGACCGAGGAACACAGGGCCAACACCCGGCATCATGGTGTGGGGAGCGATCTCCTACACTGGCCGTACACCACTGGTGATCGTCGAGGGGACACTGAATAGTGCACGGTACATCCAAACCGTCATCGAACCCATCGTTCTACCATTCCTAGACCGGCAAGGGAACTTGCTGTTCCAACAGGACAATGCACGTCCGCATGTATCCCGTGCCACCCAACGTGCTCTAGAAGGTGTAAGTCTACTACCCTGGCCAGCAAGATCTCCGGATCTGTCCCCCATTGAGCATGTTTGGGACTGGATGAAGCGTCGTCTCACGCGGTCTGCACGTCCAGCACGAACGCTGGTCCAACTGAGGCGCCAGGTGGAAATGGCATGGCAAGCCGTTCCACAGGACTACATCCAGCATCTCTACGATCGTCTCCATGGGAGAATAGCAGCCTGCATTGCTGCGAAAGGTGGATATACACTGTACTAGTGCCGACATTGTGCATGCTCTGTTGCCTGTGTCTATGTGCCTGTGGTTCTGTCAGTGTGATCATGTGATGTATCTGACTCCAGGAATGTGTCAATAAAGTTTCCCCTTCCTGGGACAATGATTTCGCGGTGTTCTTATTTCAATTTCCAGGAGTGTAATTAACTGATCGGGTTTAAGGGCGGCCACAATTGTCTCCCGAATGATGCTCAGGTTAGAAGCGGACTAACAGACCCACAACGCCTCTCATTCAGCAATCACATCGACCTCACGCGAGGCCAGGGGAGGAGGAGGAATCAAATCAGGAACCATAATCCCCGCCCAAAAGTACACTTCCTACCAGGCAGTACTAATAAGAAGCCAAAAGATCACTGTCTATAATAACACCGGCGACAGGGACAGGATATCCGAACGCAGGAGGCCGCAAGCCAGAGAAAATGTAATCTAAAACAATAATCACTGCCCAAAAATACAGTTCCTACCGGGCAGTACTAATAAGAAGCGGAAAAGATCAACGTTTATAAATACAACGGCGACAGGGACAGGAAACCCAAACGCAAGCAGAAAAGACGCTGATTGCACAAACCAAAATTCTTCAATTAACATCTAAACCTTTAACTAACCTAACTTGCAGTTTATCAGAGAAACAGCAGGTGAACTCCGATGCAAAGGTTCCTCACACCCGACCGTGTCCAAATCGCCAGCGTACCCAACTGGGCAGTCACGCAGCCACGCGCTCTGTCACCGGAGCCCTCGTCTTCTCTGCACCCACGACGGCGAAATACCACTCTTCAGGTTAGGCGAGTTACTAGTCCATCAGACTGAAAATTTAAAGACGTCCGTTGCCGCTCCCACCAAGTAGTGACTCGGACCCAAAGCCGTGGTCCCCGGGTGCTCACAGCAAGAGCTTACAGCCCTTGTCCCTTCAACTCGTCCCACTCGTCTCGCATCGCCAGGATAGACCACGCGGCTTCTCGGAACAACAGCCAACTCTCCACCGCCACGCCACGCCGCGGTCTCATCGTACGACATTATCTAACTCCCGATTTCAAAAACCGACCGACCGACTCGTTACCGCTAGGCAACCAACCGGCCATCCGCCCAAAGATCTCATTCCCTTACACAAGGCAAACAGGAAGCAACGACTCGAAGATCGATAAGACCAGACACGCCGCCAGAGGGGAATCTCAAGAGAATCGTACGCAGCATAACGATAAATATGAAGGAATCAATTAACGATGGAACGGAAGGACTCAGAACAATATTTTCACCGCGATATATGTTGGGAGCCGACACACGGCTCAGTTACAGATGTGTTCTTCTTCATTATATTGGACAGATCAGATGTTTTTTGGGATAAACCTTACTACATGTGTGATTTCTGACGTTGAACGGCTTTATTAGCAAACAAACTTCCGCAGCCAGAGTTCTAAAATTGCCTCCCGTAAATCACTTGTAACAGAAGAAGCAAAGCGTCAGTTTCACTATAATATGGTAACAAGCAGCACCCACGTGACTTACGCTACTAATTGCTACGTGGTGGAGAATGAGTCAGTGTGATTAACAACTCGGGTTCGCTAAGAACGAACAAAGATAAGGAATTTGATACCAACAAATTAAAACAGTAGAATTTCGTTTCTGAAAATAGTTCAAAGTGTGCTCAAACCACATTGTAAAAAGTTAGTGCATGAAATGCCATCCTATGCTTTATATTATCCCGATCAGTCTCCGTTGCTAATGTCACACTGACTTTTCACTTAAATGATGGGTTTGAAAAACAGGACTAAATTTTGCTAGCGAGAATTTTATTTCAGGACGAATGCGTAAGCTTTATATCTGTGTAAAGTACGAGTGTCTATAACAGATATTGAAAATTATCTTTCTCCTGTTAATGTGCTTTTAGTTTTCTTCGTTGTACACTTATTCAGCTCTCATATGATTATCACGTAGTATTTATTCCTTGATGTACTGAATACTTGTACCTAATATGTTCAACGTAAATAATTTGTTATCTTTGATATTATTGGAGTCATACTTATAAAACTCGCATAGCTCCAAATTCGATAATTTTTGGAACGGGCAATGTAATTGGCGTACTAAGAAGCTGTTTTGCTTTACTATCGCAGGAGTAATACCTGTAAGATCTATCGCAAATATTGCTCTTCAGAGCTTTACGCCAAGTTTATTATTGAAATGGAATTTTTAAGATGCCAGTGAAATTCGTGTACAAATTCACAGTATTGTACATTTCAGCGGAATCTGTCTGTACTACCAATGTGATGACAATGTTACCAGGACGGCTACAGGCAGCCTCACACCGCCATGAAATCACATAACAAGGACAGGCAACAAATGCTGCGATCAAAAATACCATTCTGCTCATCTGAATGGTCACATCTGAGATAATTCTACTGCAGGATTTGTGCAACAGACATTTCTAATGCGCAGATACTTCGTAAGTGTGTCTTGTACTCGTAAACCACAAGGTAGTATTTAAGAAAGTGCGTAAATCCATGATACAAACACTGCATACGCGTATAGATATAACAAGATGACATTTTGAACACTTGCAAATGCCTCACCAGTTGCCTGATTTTCGGAGCAAAGCTTATGTGGGCTTCTTTCGTTGTGTGATGTAAAGCTTTCCGTATGCAGTAACACCTCTTTCATTAAATACATCGAAACGAGGTTTTGTGCGAATTTTCTTTACACAGTTATTTTATTAACCGAGGTATTAAAGGAGGAATGGATCTAGTTTGGGATGGAGCGGGGCGCACTTTCCAATGGCACTCAAAAGCTCTCGAAGAGACAAATACAGTGATAGAACTTTTTTTTTATTTTTAAAATTTTTTCAAAGGTTTCCGAGAAATATGCTAAAACTGATAGGAAACGTGACTGTAATCTTCTGTTGCAGTGTCGCCGTAGATCACGATATGGCCACCGTGGTTAAATGCAGCATTAGATTGTATGGTAGAAATATAGCGTGTTAATATTTAAGATACAGTAGGAAAAATTAGTAAAACTGATTCAAATGTGTTTATCTCCGATTCTTTAATACACAGTATGCTTCAGCTGACCATACCAATGGGTTTTATGCAACCGGCAACGCGAAAGGTTTTCATATTCTCTCGCTCGCTACATGCAAACTGTTAGTCTCACAGAAAGAAGACATTATTCAAGAAAACCGTACAAAAGTGACCTTCAAACGCGATTTTCATCAATAACTCGAAAGCTGTGGCCTCCAGCAAAGACATACCATAGTACAAAATCTACATCAAATTTCTCGTAAAAAGATCCTCTTCGGTTTTCCTGTAGAACTAATAGTTTGCGTATAGCGAGTTTGAGAGTATGAAAATTTCACACGTGGTTTTTGAAGGCGTTGCGTAAGATGTAACAGTAGCTAAATCACTTGTATATTATGTATGAAGACTGCCTGTTGACAACATTGTAGCAGCTTCTAGTGACGTTGTATTGAAGGCATCCAAGTTATTAGAAATTAACTGGGAACCACGGCCACAATGGGAGACAAAATAAGCCACCATTAGCGCAATCGATTGGCGAGTCTAGTTTTACTCGCCTCATTATCTTCCTCAGCTTGTTATTTCACTGCCACAGCCTTTGTTTGTGAACTCCGTTTTTCTTTTCGTTCGTCGTTCCCGTCTCTCTCACCTCGCCCTTATTTAGTTTCCATTTGTACGCTTCCATAATTCTTTTTTAAGCGATTCTAATAAGAACGAGTTGTGCACCGTAGCAGTGCAGCGCTGGCTGGTGTATTTTCTGCAACTCCTATTGGATGCTGAATAGAATTCCTAGAGGAATACATCTGCGCTACTGCAGCACCACGAGCAGTGTGTTTTAGCGCATTTCATTTTCAACGTTACAGAGAGGGGAGCTTTATAAATGCACATTACATCCCTGTTCCCTCTCACCTTTCAGATATATTGCACATCTAATGATACACAGACTATAGCGGTTTGTATACGCGCAATGTTTTAATGAATTATTTTCTTTTTTGGGAGGAAAGGAGGGGTGGTGCGCTAAAAATAATGCCAGAACAACACACTTGAGAATTATGGTAACGATGCTGTAATCTAAATACTCAAATTATACACTCCAATATATAGTGAGTGTCTCACTACTTTCCCCAGGAAGGCAACAAGACATAATTTTTAAATAAGGCAACAACAGAACACCGATGACGCTGGTATGGTAGTAGAGCTGCGGGGATGTTTTTAACTTTACCGATATTTGTGGACGTCATAGCTCTGCTTATAAGGGAAGAAAGAAATCTCCTCAGGTTGGGAGAGAGAAAGCGTTGATTCACATGACTCCCCGTAGTTACCTGTAACAGATTAACAGTCGTGCAAACTTCATCTGCTTTGTACGTTAGCGAACTTGTGTTACAAACGTATCGTTAAAATAACTGGCCCAGAATATCATTATACATCTTTTTAAAGTGATACACGAGACATCGCAAAATGGCAACCAGCGATGAAACGATCGAAGAATGTCCTCGGAATGATAGAGAGCGATCAGCTTCTGAAGTTGTAACAGATATCTGACGCCACAGGCATACAATAAAAATACAAACAATTGATTACCCGGTCGCTCTGTGTAAGATGAATGCTGTCATTGTTCCAAGCTCTTAGAAGCAAATTAGGATAGGGGTTTCTCAATTATGTTTGGACTGTTACATGTGTACGTCAATCTCCCCATCTCACGGTGACACACACAACCATCCCTTCATGTCAGAAACTAAACACCATTCATAGCTGTTGGTTGTAAGCAGTAAAAGAAAACAAGGCTAGAGATCACTGTACCGCTTTTCAAATGTTCAATTGTTATTCGCAAACTTTACTTTATAACCCATAATTTCCCAAAAATTCCTAAACTCAGGGTCAATGGTTTTCTGTTATTATATGCCTAGCCAGGGAGAGCAGATTCTGTGGGACAAATAGGTAGGGAAATATACAGGGTGTTGAGATAAATATGTGGGGCGTATTAAGCAATTCACGGAGGGAACACCTTGTGATAGAGTCAAATTGTGCGCAGTCAGGCTCTTTAATGATTACAATGATACAGTACCTATGGCACTGCAGTATCGTGTTTATCCGCTGAATGCGGGCAACCGAGCCACAATTAACCCAGATAATCATGACGTCCTTCTGGAAGAACGACGTAACTCACTGTTGAAATTATTTATTTTTTCGAATAACGCATTGTTACAATGGACTGTGACACATTGTTATATGAAGTAGGCCGAGTCAGTTGCGCGCTGCGACAGTCAATTTGACACTGTCATTCATAGTGAGTGAGAAACTGTCTTTTGAAAATAGGGCCGATTTTACCATGGACGAACGGACTGACCTTGTCATTGATGGGTATGCATATTTTCTTTCATACTGTGTCAATAATTCTGAAACTTGTCATATAATATCTTAAAGAATTAACCTATATTATTTATGGTTTCATATTATGATTGAAAGTTTTCGTCAGTTGTAATTCAATAATGTTTTCAACCGTCCTTCCAGAAGGACGTCAGGGTAATAAGTTGTCATTTTGTATTCACAGGAAACGATCTACACTTATGGAACTTTTGGACATGCTATGATCAAAAGATGAGGAAATACCTAATACTGGTGTGAATGTAACATTACACCTCCTCTAAATTCAGCTGATGACGTAACAGATGAAGATTCGGATGCTGAAGAAAATCCAAGTGTAGATAAATTACCAGCAAGTCAGCTCAATGCTACTGCGCTACATGACCTAAAAGAGAGGGGTGTGGAAGCAGCAGGAACAATAAGAGGAAACAGAGTTAAGAATTGTACTCTATCATCTGTAGATAGAATGATAAAAGAAAATAGAGGATCATATGAAATTTGTTCTGACTCAGCATCCGGGATTTCCATTGTACGTTGGAATAACAACAATGTTGTTACTGTAGCCACCAACTTTGACAGAGTGCAACCACTACGCTCTGTAGAAAGATTTTCCAGGGAACGAAAGAAACGGATTAGCGAGCTTCAACCTAACTTATTACACTCCTACAATACTCGTATGGGAGGCATAGATCGAGCTGACCCAAAATGTATCCCTATATAGATGCTCCATAAGAGGGAAAAAGTGGTATTTCCCTATCATTGCACATTTTATAGACATTGCAGAGCAAAATGCCTGGGATCTTTACAAGCACAACGAAGAACCCATAGATCATCTGACATTTCGTCGTTGAATTGTCACTGCAAATCTTGAAAGTAACAAAAGAGTCACTACCAGCAGAGGACGTCCTAGTAAGAGGGCAAAACTACATTCTAGATTTGATGGAAGAAAACATCATGTTGCTGAATTACCAACGGACGGGATAACAAAAAAGAAGAAGCAGCTGAAATGTCGAAGTTGCCACAAAAACACTACTGCTATCTTATCATACTAGTGCATAAAATATGTGTATAGGTTATTTTCTTTGTTTTTTTGTATTTATTAGCTGTTTTAGCCCATAATTCATATTTATTTATGTTCATTTGAAAGTATAAAAAACAAAACAAGTTAGTTGTGCAATGTCATATACTTTAAAAACATGTTCCCTTATTGTCCTGACGTCCTTCTGGAAGGACGCCCATTTTTGGAAACACTAAATAAAAATAAATATTCATAATTGTTTTTACTTTCTTCCTTACAACCTTGTGTATGAACATAGATAAGATATAAATCAGTTTTGAAAAACAAATAATTCAGGACTATCTGGGTTAAAATGTCTCCCCTATATGGGAATATACTTAATTGATGTACGATTGCAGTTTGTAGACTCCTGGTTGACGACATGTGGAGGTTTGGGTCAGGTTAAGAATTGTGCTCGGATAGCCTAGTGATAAGACGACTGCTCGCGAAAAGCAGGAAATACGGGTTCGAGCCCCAGTACGGCACAAATTAACGCTCTCGTCATTCGATTATAGAGTTCATGGTTGTCAGTATTCGCCACTGCGAATACGTTCCATGTCTATAATCACTGGTTGCGCCCTTGAGAGGCGTCACTGCGTAGGTACGCAATGGCGTACGTATGAAAAGTCATCTGCTCTGAGTGAAAGATGGTACGCCAAGGTTCTAAATATCTTTCTATGTTTAGAGACATCCATCTTTAAGATTTTATTGTTAAAAATAGCCATCTCAATTTACTGCGGTAGGTAGCATGCAGCACGAGTGCTTGGCAGACCCTGCTAGATCCCTGGAATCTTATCGTCCCATTGCTCGTGAATTAAATAGGACGTAGCCTGGAGTCCCAGGGAACCGTCAATTTGTGTCAATCTAGAGTTTCCCCAATACGCGATATATCACTACTAGATGTTTTTCGCAAAGGCATTGCATTATCCTATATACACAATATAAAACTAGAGTCACTCTTCAGGCAGGCGCTTCGAAAGCTGATGATGTGAATTGTTTACTTCTATGAGAAATTGGTAACATATTAGTATTTCGATGGTACTTTGTGCAGCGCATCACTCTTGATTAGGGTTATAACCGAGAAGAATCTTCAGCTCGTGGCCTAGTGATTTGCGTAAGTACCTCTCCATCACTGGGTCCCTTGCCCAATCCGAGATTTTCTTGCTCGGGGATCTGGTGTTTGTGTTGTCCTAATCATTTCATCTCATCTTCATCGACGTACAACTCGCCGAAGCGGCGTAAAACTGAAAGACTTGCACCAGTACGCCGAAGATCCATGAGCATTTCGTTTTTTATGGACAGGAGCAACGAAGTGAAAAAGTGGCTCTTAGCACTATGGGACCTAACATGTAAGGTCATCAGTCCCCTAGAACTTAGAACTACTTAAACCTAACTAACCTAAGGACGTCACACACATCCATGTCCAAGGCAGGATTGGAACCTGCGACCGTAGGGGCCTCTCCGTTCCAGACTGAAGCGCCTAGAACCACTCGGCCACACCGGCCGACAGCAACGAAGTGACACACAGTGTGAATAATTACCCGTAACTTCAGAGGGCCCCAATGAAAAACGAGTCGTGCAAGTACAATTAAACCTTGTGGAAACGTGAGTAAGGACATGGGGAGAAGGTTCAAATGGTTCAAATGGCTCTGAGCACTATGGGACTCAACTGCTGAGGTCATTAGTCCCCTAGAACTTAGAACTAGTTAAACCTAACTAACCTAAGGACATCACACACATCCATGCCCGAGGCAGGATTCGAACCTGCGACCGTAGCGGTCTCGCGGTTCCAGACTGCAGCGCCAGAACCGCGCGGCCACTTCGGCCGGCATGGGGAGAAGGATGTAACGAATAAAACACAAACTGTGTACCATGTTTATGTTCCACGTGATGAATGTTGCTCCGTGAGATGACCATTTGCATCAACGACATCCTGGAACCCTATTACACATGGCACTACTGCTGCCCGGAACATAACAGGTGTGATGTTGGCTACCTTCACGATACGCTCATTTTCAACCTCCAACGTATATTAGTGTCCCAATGCTAACCGCTGTCCTTTAGGTATGCCCACAGCTAGAAATCACACAGGTCCAAATCTAGTGATCTTGATGGCCACACAGTTTGGTACAATTGGCCAGTGATTAGGTCTTCTCCAAATGAGTTACGGAGTAACCGACTGAGGTGGAGCTCGGTCGTGCATCGAAACAGCTCAGTCCCGTAGAGCAGGGTTCACACGTTGGTGAAACTAATGCCAGTATTGTCTGCCGTTAGCACTGCATGTCCTTCGTCCTTGGGGTTCAAGTTAGTCACAGAAAAATGTGCCTTTTATGAACTGTACCTTCAAACCACACCACACAGTGACGCTTTCACCATGCGGCGGAAATCATGAACGATCGTTGGCGGTGACGATCTCCAATTCCTAGAATTGTGGAGGATCACTAGCCCAACATGAGTGAACTGTGCTCCATCACTCCATAAAATGTTCCTAGGTCACGTATCGTCAGCTCAGCCATTGCATGAAACTTAAGAGCCAAGTCTACTCGAATGTTTGTGTCGCGAGCCAAAATTTGGTGAGTAATGTGAAGTTTGTATGGATACCACTCCACAACTGTTCACAGAAATTTCTGAACGGTGGACCATGGAACGTCCAGCTATCGTGACACAGCTCGTGCACTGCTCGAAATCGCACATTACGTCCAGCATTCTCAGAAACTCCAACAATTTGTGTCGCAATTCGTCGTCGCTCTCTCCCAGGATCAGTTCACCATTAATTCGAACTTCTCATCATATTCTTCAACCCCACCGCAAAAAAGAAGACTTCTCTTTATTGCTTTACTTCATTGATACTTCCGAAGAACAGCGGCGCAATTGCTATTGTTTTGATAAAACACTTTTGTGGGTAAATACCTGCTCACCTTGCCCAGAATCATGTTGACTGTCTGCAACTGTAATGCAACTGACGCTTTTATTTCAACCCTACGTCGCAATACCTGTACCTGCACCTAATGGAAAACCATGAAACTAACCCTTCTAATGACGGAGATCACGGAACGAATAGCCTGAACATCATTCCTGAGAAATTGAGTATCTGTGCTGCAAATAAATTTCCGTCTTTACTGTCTCAAGTACAGAAGGTTTAATTACTAGCACTATTTTTATATAAAAAAAAAGCTTATGAGAGGATCCCACACTGCTATATTAAGCTTTTAAGAAGGCACAATTCTGAACAAATTTAACTAAATGATAGTATTAAACGATAGTGTGACACTGTTGTAATAACGTAATCGGCACAGTAACAGTGAGCCCCCGAGGGCGCTTTGACGTGAAAGGTCGTAGTTACGATGTGCCTCACGCATAGTGTCTTACGCGGTCACTACTCCCAGGTCCCATGTAATTGAAGATGAGAGAGTGAATTTAACAACAAGCCAATATTTTCATTAATTCTCCTGTCTCTGTTTGGTGGTACAACTTCGTAAAACAATGAATACCCTCGTCGGGCTGTTTGCAGTGGGAAGGATAGGGCCAAAGAGGGACTAGAAATCATTCGTGTTGGGAATATTCTCTTTATTTTAACAGAACACACTGAGTTAGATTTATTAAGTATCTATTGGAAAAACATCTCCAGTTGTACTGACTACTAAGAAACAGAATAATTAACAATCATAAAACTGTACTAGATAGATTGATAGCAAGCAAATTAAATACAATAATAAAAACTGTAGCATTACAATAAAAGAACTACAAATTCTTTGTCGACAAAAACTTTAAGATTTAAAATCCGAAGTCCAAGTGTACTCAGCAGATATGCACAATATGCGAAGAATACTGTGCCGCCGTATAGCGGCAGTGTCAGAGGCAAGCAACGGAAACAACCGGACAAAACTGATGTTAAATAATGCGTCCTGACTCGTCCAATAGTCAGTGAGAACCTTTAAGAAATTAACGAATTTTAAATACCGTAGTATGGCTAGTTCAAAAACCAACGGTGTTTATACTTGCCTCCGCTTTTGGACATTGAACATGCACTATCAATCAGGCAGATTTCACCCATGATCTACCAAAAGAAAATCAAACGGTTGCCTAATTAACAGAGAAATACAGAATTTAGTACAGGATCTGGGCCAGGCTTCTGATATACACCGGACACCGCTGCATGATTGTCAAAGATACTGCAACAAGAAAAACCAGTAAACAATTTTTCAATGAGTAAACGGAATCAAATCAATAAAAATTGTAAGGCGGCCAAATTTTAAATAAACTTCCAAATACAGTTACCAAGCAGTAAGTTCGACTTCCAATAAAATTTTTTATCAAACTCGCGCAAGTAATCGGCACACTGAGGTGAGTCCTAAAATCCAAGCAAACTCTTTCGGTTGGCTAAGTAACCCATGAGCAATAGCAGATTGAACATAACCTCTTCAATAATATTACAGCCATGAATAAGACAGCACTAACGAACGCAACTAAAGTCCTCGCTGAGAGAGACCTAATTATTAAGAGAAAGGGGCCACATCCTTACAAACAATAAAAGGAAACGCAGTACAGCTTGGTAGTACAAACACCCAATAATGCAATAAATGAAACTGTGCGCTCCAGTAATAGTACACGCAGAATGTGGCACGTAAACATGCTTAATGTATAAACACACGCTGCAACCAATACGGCACCTTATAGTAGCCAGCCAGGGATTGGAGACCGAACTTGTCAAACAACACCCACACAGGAGCATTAAATAAAGAAACAAATTCAGTAGTCTTCTAACAGTGCACACGCAACATTCCTGCCAAGAGACAGACGGGGGATCAGTAACCAGAAGTCTAATCTGGAAACGGACGTGAACTTCGAATAAACAACCAGAGAACTACTAAAATAAAGAATCACAGTACTCGCACAGGAAATGACATCTATAGTTAAGGCTACTGCGTTGCTCGGCGCACTCGGCACACCCGATAAACCAACCCATGAAGTACAACGTGGAGCCGGCACAAAACTTCAACACAATGTCAGTCCACCATCCGCTTACAATTCCGGTCGGTTGCTGAAGCACACAATACGCTCATTCACACGGCACGCGCCGACACGACCAGACGTTTGCCGGTCGCAACCAAGGTAATGATGGTTTGCAATCGTGGAACCCACGTTAGTCTCCTACGGTCGCTGCTACGATCGGAGTCGGTAACAGTTAATTGCCGAGAGTGTAGTAGCCATCTACTGCCGGCATGCTACTTCACTCCAGGTTCAAACTCTGCTGCCTTACCGCAAGTGAACTGTCTCGCTTAGCCGCGCGAGGTGGCTTCGCTGTTAGAGGCGCCATTTCATGAATTGCAAGGCCCCTCCCGCCGGAGGATCGAGTCCTCCCTTGGGCACGAGCGTGCGTGTTGCCCTTAGCGTAAGTTAGTTTAAGTAGTATCTGTTGAGAGGCCAGACAAACATGTGGTTCCTGAAGAGGGGCAGCAGCCTTTTCAGTAGTTGCAGGGGCAACAGTCTGGATGATTGACTGATCTGGCCTTGTAACATTAACCAAAACGGCCTTGCTGTGCTGGTACTGCGAACGGCTGAAAGCAAGGGGAAACTACAGCCGTAATTTTTCCCGAGGACATGCAGCTGTACTGTGAGAGCTGCATCAAACCAGTCTCAGGACTGAAGACCACAAGAACAAGAAGAGGTTTAGGGACCGATGACCTCAGCAGTTTGGTTCATTAGGAATTCACACACATTTGAAAATTTGGTCTCGCCTTCCCGGCCTCGCTGTCGCTGTCTCTCTCCACCAATCTCAGTGCGAAGCACGCCCTGCTACGGCAAAGATGTTCTACTAGAGACTACGGCGCAACCTATCGATCGCACAACGGATCATACAAGGCAAATTTTTTATCGATTCTCCTTCGTTGTTTGGTAGAACAATACCATAAAAGAAACTTTATTACCGAAAAGCACGAAATTGTGGATATTATAGGGTGTCAATTCATTTAGTTACTCTGTTTGCGGTTCACAATGTCATCATGAGTCTGTGATCAGACTGCCTTATAATTACAACAAAACTAAGGATGGGGCTATAGACACGGAGACGGTTGTTAAGTTGTCAACAACAGTCGTATGAGAAGATTGTCGAAGAGTCTCTTACAGATCTCAAAGACATTCTGGTCATATGTAAATGCTGTTAATGCTCACAACGTCAGTGGTCAGATACTCATGGACGAGACAGCTACTAATAATAATGGTAGCAAAGGAAAGTTAGAAACGCTGAAATCGGTTTTCATATAATCATCTCTAAATGAAAATCCAGGAATATTGTCCAAATTACACGAACAACTGCAAATATGAGCGACATCGATATTAGAACCAGTTGTGTTCAGAAACAGGGGATATTGTTAAAAGTGAGCAAAGTTCTAGGGCCCGACGGAATCTCTGTCATATTCTATATCGAGTTTTCGGTTAAGTTAGTGCCACTTTAACCATAGTCTACTGAACATCCTTCGAACAAAAAATCTTGAACTGAAGCTGGAAGAAAGCACAGGTCACACCCGTGTACTTGAAGGGTGGCAGAAATGATCCACTATACTACCATGCAATTTTATCGACATGCATTCGTTATAAAATCTTATAACATATTCTGACCTCGAACGTAATGAGATATATAGAACAGAATCACCTCCTCCGTTCCAACCAACTTGGATTCCGAGAATATCGATCAAGTGAGACACAACTCTGACTTATCTCACATGATATCCCGAAAGTGATGGATCAGGGCAGTCAGGTAGATTGAGTATTTCTCAATTTTCGGAAAGCATTTGACACGATACCACAATTACTTTTACCATCGCAAGCAGATTATGATATATTACGCGAAATTTATGACTAGATTGAATGAGGACCTAGCATGCTAGTTTGGATGGAGAGACATCGGCAATTGAAGATGTAACTCATGATGTGCCCCAAGAAAGTTTGGCGGGACACTTGCTGTTCTATATTAATAACTCTGCGAGTAAAATCAGTGGAAAATTCAGACGTTTTGCCGGGATGCACTTGACTATAATTAAAGACAGACTAAAAAAGATGCGTAAATAGTCAGTGGGATCTTGATAGGATTTCAGAGTTGTGCAACTACAAGAAACTTTCTTTAAATGCTTAAAAATATTAAATTGTGTCTTCATAAAGAGAGAAAACATGCTATCAAATGGCTACATTATCACTGAGTCACAACTGAAATCTGTCAACTCCTACAAATATCTAGATTTAACAATCTGTAGCTAAATCAGGTTGGAGACTTCGGTTTGTTGGTAGACAACCAGGGAAATGCAATCAGTCTACAAAGAAGATAGTTTACAAATACTTGTGCGACACATCGAAGAATACTGCTAAAGTGTGTGACACGTTGACGTTGACGAACAGCAACTCAAATCATCTCAATCTCATTTGACTCGTGGGAGAGTGACACAAAGGCGATGATGAAACTGAATTGGAAAAACTTGAAGATAGAGGCAAACTATCCCCAGAATGCCCACTTCCAAAGTTTCAAGGACCAACTTTAAATGATTAGTCAACGAATATATTGTGACTTTCTCGATATCGATATCGTGCGGATCGTGAATGTAAATCATATGAATCGCTATGCACGTAGAGACATTTAACTGTCACTTTTATCGCGCTCCATACGTGAATGGAAATGGAAGAATCCGTAATTCCTGGCACGATAGAAAGTGCTCTCTGCTGTGCACCTCACAGTAGTGTGCAGAGTGTGAAGGTAGATGTCTAGTAGGTACTGTTGGACATTCACAGTTTTGTGCTTTTAATTTATGTAAGAACTGCAAAATGGAAAAATTCAACATAACTTATATTATCCCCGCGCAGACAAAAAGAACGATCTGCTGAACATGATCAGGCGTGAATTAAAAAAAAAAAATATTTCGTTTCTCCTATATCGATACATCATCTATGCCTTGAAATTCAATTTTTCTACCATGGTTGATTCAATACCGGCTAAAACATAGTCTGAACTACAGTTAAGTAGTTAAAGGCGACAGACTAATAGTGGTCTGAAGATGTCCATTAGCATGGCACAAATAGAGTGTGAAGGAGAAATGCAAAGCGGGCACTGCTCTTTAGTAAAGGAGCGGTATGGGGATGAGACACACTAAATAGAACCCCAGTAAAATAAATGAGTCATTCGTACCAGGGGGCTTTCCAGATTACCTAACCAGTCGAGAGTTGTGTCTTTACTATAGAAAATTATTACAGATCACGCAGAAACCTACATTCCCAGGTGATGGCCGGCATCGTTAACAAAAGAAATACTACCACTTACAAAAATTAATAAAATTAGAAGAATAGTTAATACAAATCTCTATGTGCACCTCATTTTGCGTTCCTAAGTGGTAGAAGTAAGAGTGGTAAGAGTGGTAAGATGAAGAGAGGGTTGTAGCCTCTCCCCGATGTTGTTCAATCTGTATATTGAGCAAGCAGTAAAGGAAACAAAAGAAAAATTTGGAGTAGGTATTAAAATCCATGGAGAAGAAATAAAAACTTTGAGGTTCGCCGATGACATTGTGATTCTGTCAGAGACAGCAAAGGACTTGGAAGAGCAGTTGAATGGAATGGACAGTGTCTTGAAAGGAGGATATAAGATGAACATCAACAAAAGCAAAACGAATATTATAGAATGTAGTCGAATTAAGTCGAGTGATGCTGAGGGAATTAGATTAGGAAACGGGACACTTAAAGTAGTTTTGCTATTTGGGGAGCAAAATAACTGATGATGATCGAAGTAGAGAGGATATAAAATGTAGACTGGCAATGGCAAGGAAAGCGTTTCTGAAGAAAAGAAATTTGTTATCATCGAGTATAGATTTAAGTGTCAGGAAGTCATTTCTGAAAGGATTTGTATGAAGTGTAGCCATGTACGGATGTGAAACATGGACGATAAATAGTTTGGACCAGAAGAGAATAGAAGCTTTCGAAATGTGGTGCTACAGAAGGATGCTGAAAATCAGATGGGTAGATCACATAACTGATGAGGAAGTATTGAATTGGATTGGGGAGAAGAGAAGTTTGTGGCACAACTCGACGAGAAGAAGGGACCGGTTGCTAGGACATGTTCTGAGGCATCAAGGGATCACCAATTTAGTATTGGAGGGCATCGTGGAGGGTAACAATCGTAGAGGGAGACCAAGAGATGAATACACTAAGCAGATTCAGAAGGATGTTGGTTGCAGTAGGTACTGGGAGGTGAAGAAGCTTGCACAGGATAGAGTAGCATGGAGAGCTGCATCAAACCAGTCTCAGGACTGAAGACCACAACAACAACAACAAGTGGTAGATGTAGAGAACCAGCCTCAGTACGACTTCTAGAACTGGTATCTGATGATCTAGACACGGATAATTGTGTCAAAGCCATACATTTAGATCAGTCCTAGATTTTTCCATACTGCTGAGCGTAAGAGCCTACTAAATAAGCTACAGTTATTACGAATACGAGATGTCCGGTCATATTTAGCACATGAAGAGAAAAGTATGCGGGTTAGTACAGACTTCAGGTAAGGCCATTATATGGTAATACAGGAATTCATCAGGGTAACATAAATAGGACCAATATTTGTGCACGACATATGTCGATTTCTTTCGCAGTAGCATTAGTCATAGAGAGATATTCTCTTTGCAGAGGGCTGCTACATTTTAGTCCCTGAAGAAGCAAGAGAATTCTTTGCAGTAAAAGCAAATGAAACCCACAAAAACGTTCCGAATTGGTCGACATAATTGAAGTTTCTTTGAACATAAAGAAAACAAATATCGTAAATTTCGCTTTGGAGGGGGAAAGTTACTCTTCCAAAAAGCAAATGAAACAAAGTTTGTAGAAATCAATCTTTATTTTCAGTAAAAGTGGTAAGAACACTCAAAGATATCTGCAAAGAGAATGATGTCAGTTTGTTACGCTCTTAGAGTCCTGTCATCAGTGGGTAACTGTCATTTCCTTTTATTTACATACTATTCGTACAAACGCTAAATTCTTAGCTGTGATTTCTTCTGAATGGCACAGATGGAGGAAGTATTAACAGTTTTCTAACCATATAAGTGATCCACAGGAATAAGAAACAAAACTATTAGTCGGACCCATTATAAAAATGTGTTCAAAGCATTTTCGGCTATAACAGCAACATGTAAGTACGTTTATCAATCATTTATGCATATAAAGATAAATCAAGATAATTATTGCAAATAACTATTAGGTCTACGAATATGGAAATTTTAGAATGAACTTTCATTTACAGATGTAGTATAATCGTAGAATTGTAAACACCATTTTCGACCAAGAAATAAAATCGTACAAATAACTTAGGTGATTAAAGTGTCGCCAACACAAAGTTATATAAAAAGAAAGCACTACCTATTAAGCAGCATAATCCACACAGTAAAGGACTGACGAGATGACGGGGTAGGTGTTTGGTAAAGACTGTAATACGAGTAAGTAATAGCAAAACACCTATGTCATTATGGAATACATTTCCGCACAAGTATCTTGCTTCTCTGGAAAACCTTACACCAGAAAGCTCAAGTAGATAATACTACCTTACTCCTGAGCTCAAAAGTTTGGCCATTATGGAATGATGTTGATTAAGTTTTCACAGGTAATCAAGTGGGAAATTTGAGTACACAAAATGAAACCAATGATTGTGATCATAATCCTGATGTTGATGGTACTGAAGCTCCATGGTACACAAAACGAGTCAGATCGGTGTTGCAGAAGCGACGAAAAAAGCATGACAAATTTAAAAGAACGCAAAATCCCCTAGATAGGCAAGATTTTGCAGAAGTTAGAAATATTGCGCGTGCCTCATTACAAGATGCTTTTAATAATTTCCACGACGAAACTCTGTCTCAGAATCTGGCAGAAAACCGAAAGAGATTTTGGTCATATGTAAAGAAACACCAGTGGCAAGACGCAAACAGTACCTTCACTGCGCGAGAACAACTGTGAAGTCACTGATGACAGTGCCACTAAAGCAGAGTTATTAAACACGGTTTCCCGAAACGCCTTCACCAAAGAAGACGACGTAAATATTCCGGAAATCCAATCAAGAACGGCATCGAATATGAGAAACATAGAAGTAGATATACTCCGAGTAAGCATATCACTTACTGAAGGCAAGGTTTCCGGTCCAGACTGCATACCAGACAGGTTCCCTTCAGAGTATGCTGATGCAATATCTCCGTGCTTAGCAATTATAAACGACCGCTCGATTCACAGGAAGATCCGTACCTAAAGACTGGAAAATTGCTCAGGTAACACCAATATCGAAAAACAGAAATAGGAGCAATCCGCTAAATTACAGGCCCATATCACCAACGTCGATTTGCTGTAGGATTTTGGAACATATACTGTCTTTGATATTATGAATTACATCGAAGAAAATGATTTATTGACACATAGTCAGCACGGATTCAGGAAACATCGTTTTTGCGATACTCAACTATCTCTTTATACTCATGAAGGTATGAGTGCTATCGACAGGGGATGTCAAATTGACTCCATATTTTTAGATTTCCAGAAGACTTTCTAATCAAACTGTGTGCCTATGGAATATTGCCGTAGTTGTGCGACTGGATTCGTGATTTCCTGTCAGAAAGGACACAGTTAGTAGTAATAGACGGGAAGTCATCGAGTAAAACAGAAGTAATATCTGGCATTCCCCAAGGAAGTTTTATAGGCCCTCTATTGTTCCTGATCTATATTAAGGACCTTGGAGACAATCTTAGATTATTTGCAGATGTTGCTGTCATTTACCGTCTTGTAAAGTCATCAGATGACCAAAACTAACTGCAAAATGATGTACATACAACATCTGTGTAGTGCGGAAAGTGGCAATTGACCCTAGAGCAAATCATGGCAGATCACTTAGAAGGTGCAACAATCCACTAAAGGGACTGCTTACACTAAACTTGTCCGCCCTATTCTGGAGTATTGCTGTACGGTGTGGGATCCGCATCAGATGGGACTGACATATAACATCGAAAAAGTTCAAAGAAAGGCGTCTCGTTTTGTTTTATAGCGAAATAGGTGAGATAGTATCACAGGCGTGATACGTGTATTGAAGTGGCAATCATTGAAACAAAGGCGTTTTTCGTTGCGACGGGATCTTTTCATTAAATTTCAATCACCAGTTTTCTCCTCCGATAGCGAAACACTCAGTTAGAACCCGCCTACATAGAGAGAATTCATCGCGATAAAATAAGAGAAATCAGGGCTCGCACAGAGAAATCTAAGTGCTCGTTTTTCCCGCGCACCGTTCGAGAGTGGAAACGTAGAGAAACAACGTGAAAGTGGTTCATTGAACCCTCTGCCAGGCACTTTATTGTGAATAGCACAGTAATCACGTAGATGTAGATGTAAAATAGTGTATGTACAGTGTGGGTAACGCGTGCAGCTATAAGTGTTAAAAATTTGTGGACTATCAGCACTAGCTCGTTACATTATAACTCCTTCACAAGAATATATAAGCCACATAGCATTGTAAGCGACAAGTAAGCTGAACGAGATATCAACATAATGGAGGATGAAGATTTTAATAAATTTTTGGGGCATCTTTATGAAGGGCCTCGTGGTTTCCTCAAATTACTTCAGGCAATATCAGGATTTATCCTACTAGAGGGGTAGAGCCTACTCCCTATGCCATCCTTGTCAAACTTCGCGTATCAGTACGTAATTAACTTCATACACGAATTAATGACAATTTTATGAAAAGGAGAGTTGCTACTCACCTTATAGCAAACATGCTTCGTCACATATAATCACAACAAAACACTGTCAAACAAAGCTTTCTGCCAAACAGGTCTTCATCAGAGTTGGACAACACACACACAGATATATATATATATATATATATATATATATATATATATATATATATATATATATATATATATATACCCATCTGACACCCACATGACCAAAGTGTCTGGCTACCAAGTCCAGACTAGATTCGCACATGAGTTTCTCTTAAACAGATATTCCATGACATGTCCATTATTCTAGTATAAGTGGTTTACAGGTTAATAGTACTGCTAATACGACTACCGCACCTACATTGTCTTAATGGCTCCAAATCTAGAATTTAGGCGGAAGTCCGCTAGAAGGTTGTCGTTACAGTTTCTGTGTATCCCAGTGAGTGGCATCAGATGTAAGCGCTGCTAAGGGTTACAGCCACTTCCTTTACAGTCGTTCATGAGGGGCATGGCACAAGTGATTATTCACTGTCAGCAGCATTGGTGAGTGCTTACGTTGCTGACACGGCACCACCACCACTCGTGGTATAGCAGGCTGTACTGGTTCCTCTGTACCTTTTTACCGCCTGTTGTTATCTTATTCGTCGCCAGTGACGGCCACACTTGAGTCGAGAATATTAACAATATCTATACTAACGACAGAACCAAAAACCGTCCTGTCTAACTGTTTGTGTGTTTGAACAATCGACGTCCTAAATTACTACACGGATTTTCATGGGGTTTCCACAGTTGACTTGAGTGTAGCATAATGAATGATTTATTTAATCAGAATCGTATCACAGGAAAAGTATATCGTAATTTAACGTTTTATAAATGTGAATGTGTTTTTGTCAGTTACCTTTTCGCGACTAAGTCGTTGAACCGAGTTTGATGAAATTTGGCATGGAGATATGGTGAATATCAAGGTAGAACGCAGCCTGCTTTAGAAAGTGTGTACTATAAGATATTTGATGATCTTTTGAATACTACCTCAATTAGGGAATATCTGTCCACTTTGCAAGTTCTATTTGTCATTTTACATTCGGAATTTATCATATTTGTTAAAACATTTTTGTTGGTTAACATGCTCTACACAACACTATATTACGTAATGAATACAATACTTATGCAATCCTCAAAGTGTTCCATCCACACTTCCATACCATAATATAATATATACGAAAGTAATTCTGTTACGTACACAACTAATCCGCTGAGACAGTGACGACGAAAGTTGGTACGGTGATAACTTGAACTGTGAGGAAGAACAAAGGCTACCTTAGAAAGTAAAAGAAGAAAAGTCGACAATTGAATGGGTGAGGTATGGGAGCATAAACGATGATAGAAAATTACTAAATTGTGTTATAATGTACACGTTGTATAGTGTATAGCTACTTCTGTAACATGATGCACAGATGCGCGCACCTGCCCACGGCCGTCTGCATGCGCCACTCAGCAGCAACGCTGTATGCGTTAATGTTGTTTTGTGTTGGGGCAGCTTTAGGAGGGTGGGGTGCATCTATGCGTCGTGCTACGCTTACCGGAACAAGCAGACACGTGAAAGCACCTGGTGTTATTGCACGTACAACAGTTCACTTACTTACCATCGCTCATTACAAATAAACAACTGACGTGCCAGCGTATCCACGAGTAACAGATAGAGTAGAAATACAAAAAACTAAATGTTCTATATCAGAATATGTAGACAATTTAAAAATTGTTAAGATGAGCTATCGAGTTTCCAAGATTTAGTTAAAATCAGTCACTTGGACGACTAAAAGATGTTTACAATTACACAGCTGTTCACCTGCACAATTCAAAAAATCCCCACATAGCCCTTTATTAAAACTATTTTCTTTTAATTTTTAGTCTTCTCCTGTCAGACAGTGCCATAGGTTCCCAAAAGTCAAACATACATTACATAGAGCGGATAGGCAAAATAATGTGAACACCTGTACTTACTTCGGAGTGGTTTCGTAATAAGGGATTAGACCCACTTTTGACAGAAATACAGCGGCGATTCTTCTGGGAATACTGATATACAATGATTTTATGGTCTCCAGTGGAATGCTACGCCACCCGTCGATCAGAATCCCTTCTATCTCCTTTAGTGACAAGGGAGGCGGAAATCTGCTCCAGAGTCTGCACTCCAATATCATCCAAAAGGATTCGATAGTGCTAAGGTCCGGGGTCTGTGCTGGCCTGGGAAGTCGCTGCACATTAGTTGCATGCTCCTCATATCACGATTGTACTGTCCTGGCTGTCTGAATGGGGCATTATCGTCCTAAAATATTGCATCGTTCTTGGGGAGCAACGTTCCAATCATGGGGTGCACCTGATCGCCTGAAGTGTTCACATAATCTTTGGCTGTAACACGGCCTTTGAGAATTGTGATGGGACCAGCAGAATACCATGATATGGCTGCCCACACGATCACACTTAAACCTCCATGCTTGTTGTTGTTGTGATCATCAGTCCTGAGATTGGTTGGATGCAGCTCTCCATGCTACTTCCATCCCCCCCCCCCCCCCCAGTCCTCCTATTATTTCCTCGTAATCCCTTGTTGTTGTGGTCTTCAGTCCTGGGACTGGTTTAATGCAGCTCTCCATGCTACTCTATCATGTGCAAGCTTCTTCATCTCCCATTACCTACTGCTGCCTACATCCTTCTCAATCTGCTTAGTGGATTCATCTCTTGGTCTCCCTCTATAATTTTTACCCTCCACACTGCCCTCCAATACTAAATTGGTGGTCCCTCGATGTCTCAGAACATGTCTTACCAACCGATCCCGTCTTCTAGTCAAGTTGTGCCACAAGCTCCTCTTCTCAACAATTCTATTAAATACCTCCTCATTAGTTATGTGATCTACCCATCTAATCTTCAGCATTCTTCTGTAGCACCATATTTCGAAAGCTTCTATTCTTTTCTTGTGTAAACTATTTATCGTCCACGTTTCACTTCCATACATGGCTATACTCCATACAAATACTTTCAGAAACGACTTCCTGACACTTTAATCCACACTCGATGTTAACAAATTTTTCATCTTCAGAAACGCATTCCTTGCCATTGCCTGTCTACATTTTATATCCTCTCTACTTCGACCATCATCAGATATTTTGCTCCACAAATAGCAAAATTCATTTACTACTTTAAGTGTCTCATTTCCTAATCTAATTCCCTCAGCATCACCCGACTTAATTCGACTACATTCCATTATCCTAGTTTTGCTTTTGTTGATGTTCATCTTATACCCTCCTTTCAAGACAGTGCCCATTCCGTTCAACTGCTCTTCCAAGTCCTTTGCTGTCTCTGACAGAATTACAATGTCATCGGCGAACCTCAAACTTTTTATTTCTTCTCCATGGATTTTAATTCCTACTCCGAACTTTACTTTTGTTTCCTTTATTGCTTGCTCAATATACATACTGAATATCGGGGATAGGCTACAACCCTGTCTCACTTCCTTCCCAACCACTGCTTCCCTTTCGTACCCCCTTTCATACATCCTTTACTGTCCCAGAAAGTGTTCTCTCAATCGATCCCTTCAGTTAGTCAAGTTATGCCACAATTTATTTTCTTCCTACTTCCGTTCAGTTACCCCTGTAATATTCAGCATTCTTCTATAGCACCACAGTCCCAAAACTTCTATTTGCATCTAAAGTGTTTACCTTCCACATTTCACTTCCGCATAGTCCTACTCTCCAGGCAAATTCAGAACACAGCTGAACCTGAAGAGATACATTGTGACTTTTGTAGTCGCTACATATCTTGGATTTTCTGGTTGTCGTACTGTTCACTGGGAATTATGTCGACTCCTGGATGTCGCAGAAGATTTTCACACTTTTCTGCAGTCCAAATGAACGTGAAGCCTCACAGAATAGTGTCCTCAGTATCACCTGCTCATACTGTGCTTATCGGGGGAGAGTTCCACACTCAACCAGTCGAAAGCTGACACTTCGTTACGCTTTCTCCAGTTAACGTAAAAGACATTTCATTCAATTTTAGTTATGTCAGTCATCATCATCATCTTCATCTTCATCATCATCCGAGATCTGCCCTAGGGCAAATCTTCACACGTAGCTCTCCATGCACTCCTGTCATTTACTACCCTCTTCGTTTCTTCAAAAATGTTTCCTGAACTTAAACTATCCCCCATCTGGTACCCTCTGTGTATTCTTCTTCTTCTCTCGTTCACCGATCTTTCCATAGCATACATTCAATCTCCAAGTGAATTGTGTTGTCTCTTCCTAATTACCTTTGAAATTTCTCTCTCTTCCCCCCACTCTTACTCCGGGGTGATCGGTTTGGGTTCCAGAGAAACGTAAACATAAACAAGGGAATACTGATCCTACGACTATTTCTTAAAACAGGTAGAGAAAAGGCAAAATTACATTTATAGCTTCCCTAGATATGGAGAAAGCTTATGACATCGTTGACTGGAATACAGTATTTGACATACTGAAAGTAATTTGTGATAAAATGCAGGGAGTAAAGGGTTACGAATAAGTTATACAGAAGCGAGACGACAGTTGTAACAGTCGGAAGGTATGAAAAGGCAGCAGAAATTGAGAAGGAAGTGATACAAGGTGGTAGCCTAACTCCGATGTTACTCTATCTGTACAATGAGCAAGCAGTAAAAGTGAATCAAAGTAAAAACTGGAGAAGGAATTTGAGTTCAGGGAGAAGAAACAAAAACTTTCAGATATCCTGATGACATTTTAATCCCGCTCTCAACAGGAAACGTCTTGGAAGAGCCGTTGAACGGAATGGACATTGTCTTGAAGCGAGGATATAAGGTGGACATTAACAAAAGCGAAACAAGGGTAAGGGAATATAGCAGAATTAAATCAGGTGATACGGAGAGAAATAGATAAGATTTCCTGTTTGGGCATTAAAATAAATGTTGCTGGCAGAAGCAAAGAGAAAATGAAATGCAGACTGGCAATGCCAGAAAAGCACATCTGAAGAACAGAGGTTTGTTAACTTTTATAACAGACCTAAGTGACAGGGAGAAGTTTTCGTCGGCAACCTTTCGAAGACTCAGCACGCTCGTTGCCAACAGTACCGAAGCGGTCGATCTCAGAGTGAACTCTCAGTCACTGAGGCTGCCGGAGGCGCCACTTTGCAGAAATTCAAAGTGGCGGCCGCTGGCGCCAGAACCGAACCGTCACAGATGGAAGGAAGAGAATAGGAAGATAAAGTGAGAAATGAGAAAGCGCTCAGAGGAGTGGGGGGAAGAGAGAGACATTTCAAGGTAATGAGGAAGAGGAAACACAATTCGCTTGGAGACTGAATGTATGCTATGGAAGGATCGGTGAACGACAGAAGAAGATGAATACGCAGAAGGTACCAGGTGGAGGGCAGTTTAAGGATAGGAAACATGTTTTAGGAAACGAAGAGGGTAGCAAATGACAGTAGTGCATGGAGAGCTACATGTAGAGATTTGTCCTAGGGCAGAACTCGGATGATGTTGAAGATGAAGATGATGACTGGCATAACTAAATTTGAAGAAAATGTCTTTTTTCGTTAACTGGAGAAAGCGTAACGAGGGGGTCAGCTTTCGACTGGTTGAGTGTGGAACTCTCCCCTGATAAGCACAGTATGAGTAGGTGATACTGAAGACACTATTCCTGTGAGGCTTCACGCTCACTTGGATTGCAGAAAAGTGTGAAAATCTCCTGCGACATCCAGGAATCGACATAATTCACCGTGAACAGTATGACAACCAAAAGATCCATGATACGTAGTGACTACAAAAGTCACTGTGTTTATCTTCAGGCTCAGCAGCGTTCAACCGGCAGTTGAGATAAACACTGATAATTACTGCTATAGCGAGTGAGAAACTTGTAATGAATAATAGCCTGTACCTAGTTTCCAGGAGGAGGAAAGTGCTCTCTCTTCCTTCACCTTCTCCCTCCCCCTTTCCCACCCCCTCCTATATACCTGTAACAACTGCGAAAAAGGAAAACATAGAAAATTGTTATTAGGAAGGCAATTGCTACGATATAAAGCGACATTAAACTACGTTTTGCAACAGGTAATGTACAGAAAAGAAATCAGGGGAGATAATATTGTGTGAAAGTAGCGGCACTATGCATTTAATCTACACCACTATATGAAGCCAAGTCTTTGTTTAAAGTTGTTGCCTAAAATCTCAAAAAGTTATAGACCTATGTACTTCAGATTTTTTGCTTGGCACTCTAATGACCATTCAGACAGACATAGACTGTAAATATTTTTTAAACAATGCAAGGGTTTTCTTTTAAACTGAATGTTTAACTACGATAGCAGGCCATTTGAACCATTGGACAATCATTGTTTCTCCCTTATGAATTCTTTCTCCATATATTGAAATAGGTCTTTTCGGAGTTTGTTATTACCATTTCTGGAATTTGTACGTGCTGTGGATGTCTCAAACGGTTAACGACATTTCTGAATAGCAGTGCCCTTGGAAGATGTCCTTGTTTTTCTGAACTCTCCTTGGCAACGAAGAGGGTGGGAGCTCTATCGTTAGATGGTAGTCAAACCGACTCAGAGCAGAGGCCTCGTGGCAATGTAGACGTAAAGTTAGGTGCATCTGCCTTTAGTAAAAAGATTTGTGTTTCGATATTATGAAACAGAACAGAAAGATTCGATTAGTGACTCAGAATGAACAATATGTAAGGATATTCAAAAAGAAATGAAGAGAAATGCAGGTAATATTTTTTTTTTAACGGCACTGCAGTCACGCATAGTTAGGCTCATTTGCTGAATGAGACATCCATATAAGGGAAAATTAGATTTTTCCCTAAAGATTGAGTAATTTTCACTGTAAGGTATTTTCAATGTTTATTAATGATTTGTGAGAGTAAGACTTTGATATCAATGTTAATGAGTGTTACACAATGAATTTCATAGAGTTATCACAGGCCAACGAAAAATGTTTTCCGAAAAACATTTTTTTTTTACTTTGATAGCTGATCTTTATAGAGCTTTATGAGCTAAATCCCAATCTAGCCTTATCTTTTATGTATCACCCATAGTTTTCCAGCAATATGCTTTTTACTATACAGTATGAAAATCCTGTGCTATACAACAAGTGGGAAAATTAATGAAACACTTTGTTACAACATAAGCATGGTTTATATTTAGAGTAGGATATTTAAAACAATGATATGTGTAAATAGAGGTTACACTTGTGAGCTGGAATTGGTTCGTATTTTCTTTCTCTTTTTCTTTGAAGTTTCTTGTGTGGCTTATTCTACGATGAGTCACTTGCTGAACTTCTCTGTGAAGTGACCAACAGTAGTCCCCCCTCACGTTTGTGTTCCAGCGGCCTTGGTAGTATTTTTCCATCACTTTAATGTCCTGGTGAAAACGCTCCCCTTGCTCCTCGCTAACATCTCCCTTATTGTCCGTGAAGTATTCAAGGTAACTGTTCAAAAACTGAACTTTCGGACTCATTAAATATCTTAATAATAGATACTTGTTCTGGGTCTTTTTCATGTACTAGGAACTTTGTAACGATTTGCTTTAATGATACTCATGCCTCTTTCTAATTTAATTTCATTGTATATTCAAAGTTAACATTAAACATCAATTTTCTAATTTCAGGTCCGACGAAGACGCCTTCTTTTAGTTTAGCTTTCTGAAAGGTGTAGAAACTTTTCGCAGAGATACTTAAACATTTTCCATCTTTAGGCAAAGCATTTACAAACTGTTTCGTTAGGCCCAACTTTATATGTAGAGGTTGAAGGAGTACGTTTTTTGAATCTACATAGTTTTTGCATACAAAGTTCTACTCACCAGGTTTTAAAGACTCCCTCACAAGCCAGTTCTTTCTGCACCAGTGGAACTGCAATATATAGGCTTTTTTCTCCTTTTTGGACGATTTTCTCAGATCTTCAACACACACATAACATACCGTATGTGGCGCCCAAGATTTATCTTGATCACCAATTATAGATCCAAAGTAAGATAGATAAACCTTTCTCACAAAGTCTGTAAAGTTTCTTTAGTGTTTTTTTAATCACAAATTCACCACAAACATAACGAAAACAGTCAGCAGATTTTTTACAACCACGCTTAGACATTGTACTCAGCACATGTACAGGAAACGGGAAAGTGAGGTTATGTTGACGATAAACAAAACACTATATGTTAACAGAAAATTAGAATAGACCATTTTTGCCAGAAAATGTTTTTCAGCAGCGCTACGTCATACACATCCATTACACCTCCTTTTTGTATTATTTTAACTATGTAAAAGCTGTTAAATTCTGTAAAATCGCTTAATGTAATGTATTTCACTGTAAAATGTGAAAAATTTTGGGTGATACAGTTTTTTAAGTATCATATTTTTAATTCCCACCCTAAAAAACATAAGAATAAGGCATTTCAGCGAAATAGTTTTTCCATCGTTGGCCTATATTAGTAATATATTAGACATTTCGAAAACAGTTTGTTTATCTAGTATTTCACCTAGGAGCATTGTTCCCATCTTTGGTGCTAGTAATTTTTATTTACAGGAGTTTGTCACTCAGTGATATGTATAAAACAGTTTGCTTGTTGTCTGGGGCTTTGCACTAAGCTTTCAGTAACTGTAGTTAGAAATCTGTAGCTGGCGCAAAGAGAGCAGCAAGCAACGAGTTTCCAAACAATTACATTACAAGGTAAGATATGTCCCTTTCAGGATCAGTCTGCTATGAAAATTATCAACGTACAGCGGTCATTTCATGAACAGCGTTATTAGACATATTATCAACGCATGGGGACCACTTAGTGTAATGAAATAGATTAACAGTGAAGTTCAGGATTTAATCAATTTGCTCATTTCTAGAAGGATTATATAACAGAGCCAAAATCATGTTGTATTCTCGCAGGCAGATATATTTTGTTTCTCTCGCAGGTGCATGAGGTGACCCAAAACCAAACAATATAAAAGGTACAACCAACTGAACGAGCCAGTTAAAAGTGAAAGGAAACTTTCAATTGATAGCTTTAAATTAAAATTCTATACACAATTAGTCCAGAGGAAACTTTCAATGTATATTTTTAAACAAAAAATGTATATACAATTACGCGCTGTTTCGCTTTCCTTCTTACAAACGGTATTAACAAAAAACAGGAAATATAGGTTTATGAATTATCGGCTTGTTATTAAAATTCTACTATGGAATCTGATTCTTCCGAAACTTTTCAATGCCTCGGAATTTCAGATTAAAGCTATGAGGAATTCTGTCTTTTAAGGTACTATACTCACAGGTCCAATAGCCAGAAAGGTCTATTTATTCTAAGCTACTTCAATTCACAATCAAGGTATCGTTGACGCCAAAAACCAACATGGCCCAAGCTCTCAGTGAGGAGGGGGGAGGGGGGGTGGATGAGGAGATTGGCAGAGAAACGGTGAGGGTTCAAATGGCTCTGAGCACAATGGGACTTAACAGCTGAGGTCATCAGTCCCATAGAACTTAGAACTGCTTAAACCTAACTAACTTAAGGACACCACACACATCCATGCCCGAGGCAGGATTCAAACCTGAGACCGTAGCGGTCGCGTAGTTCCAAACTGAAGCGCCTAGAACCGCTCGGTCACACAGGCCGGCGAACGGTGAGGAATTGGACATGGAAAGAGGCAGCAGGAGATGCGCAGAGTGGCGGAGAAGGAGCAGATGGACAAAGGGAGAGGGCAGAAGGATATTGACAGAGAGAAAGGGGAGAAGGAGACGACGATTATCCGATTCCAGTATATATTTAGCGTTCGTGAAGCTTTGACACAGACAGTGGACGAATAAGTTCTTGAAGACCCTCGTGATAATGACAACGGCCAGGGAACCTTTTTTTTCGTAGCTGCTTTCTAAAAAGATAACTCCAAGAAGTTTAGGTCATCAAATTATCGACATATGTATAGAAGCCCTCTTCTTCAGACGCAGATTGCACCGTATAGACATGCGTGTTGATACAGGGAATTAAACAGACGTAGTCTATCGGAAGATCTCCCTCGACGGCAAACACGCCGCCGCCAGTACCGTGTGCTGATGCTCAGGCTGTGTACTCTACTCGTACAACTTGCTCTCCCCCCTCAGGACTGTAGTCGGTCTCTCCACGGGCGAGATGACAGGCGCGCCGTCCTCCGAGTTTGGCCAGTGCTCACACGTCTCTGCACGTACGCCGGTCCTCTGCACGCACACCCGTCGCGCTGTTGCCTAATATATTAAAGAAGTTTCCCGGCAGTAGTGCTCGCTGCCAGAATACGTCTTCCCCGCCTGCCGGATCCGAAGTAGAGCTGCACCGCTGAATTCCCAAGTAAGCACTCTTCCTCTAGGTGGCTTTCCTCGCCTCACACTGAGAATGTCTCGAGCCAGATATTCACTAGCGTATGTATAAGATCCCTGAAACAGTAAGATGAGAAATGCAAAAAAATCTGTGATTACACAAAAAATCATTCAGCGCCATAATCATTTTAACTGCATCAGTTACCGAAATTAAAGACAAATAGTATAATCTAAACGAAACACTATTTTGCAATGTTTCACAAAAATTTTATTTCCATAAACCAATGTGTCAGGTTTTAAGCACATTTTCAGTGCTCAGCTGACTGCAGAAAACGAACTGAAGTAAAGATGAATACACGTGGACACTTTAATCTTTGACAAGTATTTGTTTGGGCGTCGTCTTTGGGATCAGATGTGAACTGAAAAACAAGCTTGCAGTCCAAAACCTAAGTTTACAGTCCGAAATATAGGTCATACGAAAATAAAGCTCGATGGAACGACACAAGAAAGCGTTTCGTGTAGTTTATACAATACACAACGTTTCACCAATTGAATTAAATAAAAATAAGACAGTATACTTTTCCGCCACAGCAGTACAATTTCATATGCCAACTGGCTCCGCAGATGATGAAGAAATTCAAGAAATGTGTGATGAGATAAAAGAAATTACGAAGATAGTTAAAGGATGTGATGGGGGCCTGAAACCCGACGGTAGGAAAAGAAAGAGAAAAAAAATAGTAGTTCAATATGGGCTCGGGGAAAGGAATGAAAGAGGAAGCCAGCTGGAAGAATTTTGCACAGAGCATTATTGAATCATTCCTAACACTTTGTTTAAGAATAATAAAAGAGATCTGGAGATATCGGGACGTTTCAGATTGATTATACAATGATAAGACAGAGATTTACGAACCAGCTTTTAAACTGTAAGGTATTTGCAGGCGCAAACGTGGTCTCTGACCACAAAGAAAATGGCTCTGAGCACTATGGGACTCAACTGCTGAGGTCATTAGTCCGCTAGAACTTAGAACTAGTTAAACCTAACTAACCTAAGGACATCACAAACATTCATGCCCGAGGCAGGATTCGAACCTGCGACCATAGCGGTCCTGCGGTTCCAGACTGCAACGCCTTTAACCGCACGGCCTCTCTGACCACAATTTATTGGTGATGAACTGTAGATTACAACTGAAGAAACTGCAAAAAGGTAGGAATTTAAGGAGATGGGATCTACATAAACTGTGAAAACCATAATTTGTAGAGTTTCAGAGGGAATGGTAGGAAACAATTTACAAAAACAGGAGAAAAGAATACAATAGAAGAAAAGTGGGTAGCTCTGAGAGATTAAATTGTGAAGGCAGCTGAAGATCAAGTAGGGAAAAGGACGTGGGCTTGTAGAAATCATTGGGTAACACAACAGATACTGAACCTAACTCATGAAAGGAGAAAATTTAAAAATGCAGTAAACGAAACGGGAGATAGGGAACATAATGATATAATAAATAAGATTGACAGGAAGTGCAAAACGGTTTAGCAGGAACGGCTAGAGGACAAATGTAAGGATCTAGAAGCATACATCACTAGGGGAAAGATAGAACCCGCCTACTGGAAAATGAAAGTGACCGATGCAGAACAGACAACCATCTGTATGAATATCAAGAGCTCACATGGAAAACAAGTGCTAAGCAAGAAAGGGAAAGCAGAAAGATGGAAGGGGTGTACAGATGGTGTATAGAAGGGACTTGTACTTGATGGCAGTATTACAGGAAATGGAAGAGGAATAGGTGAAGATGAAATACTGTGCGAAGATTTTGACAGAGCACTGAAATACCTAAGTTGAAGTAAGTCTCCAGGATGAGACGATATTCCGTTAGAATTGATGACAGCCCTGGGTGAGCCAGCCATGAAAGAACTATTCCATCTAGTGAGCATCATACAATCGAAATACACTCAGACTTCAAGAAGTATATAATAATTCCAATTCCACATGTGTGAAAATTACAGAACTATCAGTTGAATAAGTCACGGTTACAAAATACTAACACGAATTCTGGAAAGACTTGTAGGAGCCGACCTCGAGGAAGATCAGTATGAATTCTGGAGAAATGTACGAACACATCAGGGAATACTGACCCTATGACTTCTCATAGAAGACAGGTTAAGGAAGCGCAAACTTAGTTTATAACACTTGTGGACTTAAGAGACATCTTTTAACATTGTTGACTGGAAAACTCTCTTTAAAATCCTGAAGGTGTAGGAGTAATACACAGGTGGCGGAAGGCTACATACAAATTTGCACACAAACGAGATGGCAGTTATATGAGTCGTAGGGCACGGAAGGGTAGCAGTGGTTGAGAAGGAAGCGAGAGATGGTTGTAGCATACCAACGATATTATTGGATCTGCATATGGAACAAGCAGTAAAGGAAAGAAAAGAAAAATTTAAAGTCGGAATTGAAGTCCAGGGAGAAGAAATAAAGACTTTGAGGTCTGCCGATGACACAGTAATTCTGTCACAGACAGCAAAGAATTTGGAAGGACCTTTGAACGGAATGGACCGGGTTTTGAAAGGATATTAGATCAACATCAACTATAGTAAAACGAGGATAATGGAATGTAGTGGAATTAAATCAGGTCATGCTGAAGGAATTAGATTACGAAATGAGACACTTAAAGCGGTAGATAGGTTTTGCTATCTGGGCAGGAAAATAACCGATGATGGTCGAAATAGAGCGAATATAAAATGTAGATTGGCAATGGCAAGAACCCGCCCGGCAAGCCATACGGCGTAAAGCACTGCTTCCAGAGCTGGAAGGCATGTCAGTCGCCAGCATGAATCCGCCCAGCGGATTAGTGTCGACGTCCGGTGTGCCGGCCAGCCTATGGATGGTTTTCAAGGCGGTTGTCCATCTGCCTCGGCGAATGCGTGCTCATTCCCTTATTCCACCCCACCTTAGTTACACTATGCCGACTATTGCTGCGCAAACACTGTCTCCACGTATGCATACACCATAATTACTCTACCACACAAACATTGGGGCTACACTCGTCTGGAATGAGATGTTCCAGTAAGGGGGAGGGGGGCGGGGGCACTGTGGGCCCAACTGCACTACGATCCTTGGTTTGATGTCGGGCGGCGGTGAGGTGAGTGGACTGCAGTAGCATGTTGTGGGGTTGTGTACCACTGGGGTCTGCAGTAGAGGTGCGGCCTCTCCGTCGTTTCTAGGTCCCCAGTTCAATACATACATACATATATAAGTCATACATACATAAGTCATATAAACACACATGACAACAAATACGATTCGGAAAAACACAAATTCGTTAAATCGAATATGGACTGAAGAACCACCAGGGTAGCCGAGAGCGGTAATACGCTGCTTCCTGCACTCGGATAGGTGCGCTGGTCCCAGATCGAACCCACCCGGCGGATTAATGACGAGGGCCGGTATGGCAGCCAGCCTGGATGTAGTTTTCAGGCGGTTTTCCACATCCGCTAGGTGAATATCAAGCTGGTCTCCACATTACGTCTCAGTTACACGACTCACAGACATTTGCAGACGTTCACAGACAGCTAGGGAAAACTACTTACGTTCCGGGGGGTTTGGGGATGGTGGCAGGAAGGGCACCCAGCCACCCTATTTCACTAACATTGTCAAATCTGTAATAATACGGGCGACCCCGCGTTGAAGCGGGACAAGGACCCAAGAAAGGAAGACAGAATGGACTGAAGTGCCAGCAAGTCTTTTCAAAATGGTTCAAATGGCTCTAAGCACCATGGGACTTAACATCCGTGCCCGAGGCGGGATACGAACCTGCGACCGTAGCAGCAGCGCAGTTTCGGACTGAAGCGCCTAGAACCGCTTGGCCACAGCGGCTGGCAGGCAGACTTTCCTGAAAGTGTTTGCATGGAGTGTATCTATGTACGAAAGCGAAACATGGACGATAAACAGGTTAGACAAGAAGAGAGAAGATGTTTCTGAAACATGGTGCTATAGAAGAATGCTGGAGATTAGATGGGTAGGTGGCAAAGTTAATGAGGGGGTACTGAACAGAACTGGGGAGAAAAGATATTGCTATCACAACCAGACTATAAGAAGGGATCGCTTGGTAGGACGCATTCTAAGACATAAAATCATCACCAGTTTAGTACTATAAAGGAGCGTTGGGAGGGGGGGGGTCAAAGATCGTGGAGATGAATACAGTTATCAGGCTAGGTTGTGCTAGGTACTGGGAGATGAAGAGGATTGCAGTTTAATGTTCTTCATTTACTTCTGAATGCTTGTGGTGTATTACCAAAGCTTCAGGCTCAAGAAATGTTTTTTCTTTTCCTTTCCGAACCACTGCATCTACGATACTTGGATAGTCCATGGTGCCATTTGTTAGCGGCTCGTGTAACTTTGTAAAAGGGTTAAGATTATTTCACTTTAAATTATTGTATTTAAATTGTAACATCCCCACAGAAATATTAAAATTAAAATGTACCATGAACCAAGTGTAAACTCCCCACAAAAATAATAATTATAAATGAACCAACTATAACCTCCCAACGAAAATCATTAATTACAAATGAACCATGAATAAACTCCCCACGGAAATAATAATTAAATGAATTTTTTTATATTGTAACCTCTGAACAAAATTGATTCCCATTTATAGTCTCCGTGCAGAAATGCACTCACATTTAATGTACCCACAAAATTCTTTTCTCATTTAATGTTAAGCTCGAAACTGAAAAATTCCTAAACCAAAAAAAAATAATAAAAAAAATATTCAGTAACCTGCTAAACTTTACAACGACAGCAACGCTGCGCCACGGCCCTGTACTGTGAATAAAAAAAAAAAAATCTTACCTCAATAAAAACTGTGAATATATCTGCTCTTACATAAAAAAAGTTTTGGCACATCTCCGTGCAATGCTGGCCTATGCTTTGTGATTCGTGAAAGGAATAATTATTCATTGGATAAAATCTTTAAATTGAAATGAATGCTTTTTTTTAAAAAATTACTTTATATTATAAAAATTATTATTGGGGCATTTTTTAAGAAATTAATGACAGTTAATATACATTACTAGATATGCGCGAGGCTGCTTCTTTACCTTCTACAATAATACCCATCCTCTAGAGTCTCGACCAGAGCTGAATCCCGACACGCGCACACAACTGCCGACTCACGCAGACTACTCGAGACTACTGTCGACTAGCGACAAGCAACAACTAACTACACACTGCTCTCTGGTCAGAGACCCTCCCATGCCTCGCCCATCGGCGGCAACGCATGCGTCTTACATAACCCTCCACTGGGGGGGGGGGGGAGGTCAAAATTTTGGCAGCGATGGTAAGTCAATTGGACTTGCCATGAGCAACTAATTTTTCTTACTTAACTAAATTTACAATCACAGAATATATACATATATATAAGTGCAGAACATGAAATAAAATATAGTGCACATGCACTGAGTACAGAACATATGAAGCAATGACAAAATGTATACTAAATGAGTACAAAACATATTAAAAAATGGCAAAAGTGCACATGCACTGTAGTACAGAACATATCAGGAAATCACAAAATGTATAGGCAATGAGTACAAATCATATTAACAAATGACATAAAGTGCACATGCACTGTAGTACATACGTAATGAATACAAATCATATTAACAAATGACATAAAGTGCATACGCACTGTAGTTCAGAATATATCAGCAAATCACAAAATGTATATGCTATGAATACAAATCATATTAACAAAATGACAAACGTGCACACACACTGTAGTACAGAACATATCAGGAAATCACAAAATGTATAGGCAATGAGTACAAATCATATTAACAAATGACATAAAGTGCACACGCACTGTAGTACATACGTAATGAATACAAATCATATTAACAAATGACATAAAGTGCATACGCACTGTAGTTCAGAATATATCAGCAAATCACAAAATGTATATGCAATGAATACAAATCATATTAACAAAATGACAAAAGTGCACATGCACTGTAGTACAGAACATATCAGAAAATCACAAAATGTATAGGCAATGAGTACAAATCATATTAACAAATGACATAAAGTGCACATGCACTGCAGTTCAGAACATATCAGCAAATCACAAAATGTATACGCAATGGATACAAATCATATTAACATAAGACATAAGTACACACGCACTGTAGTGCAGAATATCATGAAATCACAAAACGTATACGGAATGAGTACAAATCATATTAACAAATGACATAAAGTGCACATGCACTGTAGTTTTGTTTTTTGTTTTTTTTTTCTATTTTACAAGAACTAGGAAAGGAAAGGGAAGGATTGCATCATGGTTGTAGCACATTAGGTTGCAGGCAGTTGCACTGAAAGTCCATATGTTTCTACAGAAGCACAACACCAAGTGAGACAATCTGAAGTTCTTTTCCCTGAAGTATTAATCAGTGTAGCCAAGACACTGAAATGTCGTATTAATATTATATGTTATCATTTTGGTAGTACATTAGGTACACCAAACAGTGGGAACATAATAACATCTCCATCGCTCAAGGTGGTGGACAGCATGTCGTGTCAACACCACGTTCTTGTAAGGTACACCAACGTAGAATTAGTGCAAAAACCAAATATAGTGCTCCATGAGCATGAGGATAGACAGGACAAACGGATATTACAGTAATTTCTGGTAATTAGTTCACAAGGTGAAGGACTTGAAGTCTTATGCCAGTCATCATTGATAATTACACTAGTCTAACAACTAATTTCAGTAATTTGAGGCACTCATCAGCCAGTTATTGAACATTTCTGTACCATTTATGAAGTATTAGAGAATAATATTCATAAGTCATTCTTTTTACAGAGAACATTGGCACTCATTGACCAGTTACAAACCATCAGAAGTCATCAGTCAAAACAAGAGCTAATGAGTTTAGCATCAAGCTACTGGTATTCATATATACAGCATGAAAGTGACATAATACAAAAATATAAGAAACAGTTGCATTCGTTGGTAAGCAAGTATTGAATATTACAAAACATTTTTCATCATTCAAGGGACATATAACATATTTAAAATGTAACACTCTGTAGCTATTACTCAAAGTCTGTGGTTGGAAAAAAATTATTCAGTATTACTCATAACTCACTTAAATTGGTATCATTATTTGGGACTGGTAATACATTTTTTGTGCTAGCAATGCATTGCGTTGGGATCGATAATTAATTGCTGGGGCATAACAATATTTGCTTTTGACTTATTGCTGCAAATGAAGATGTCTAACGTCATTCGTCATGAGTCAGCTGTAGCAAGGTTATGAAACAAATAGAGTATATGTGATCACATTCATGAATGACACAGGTTTAATAACCAACTGCTTATAGCACATTAATTTCATGAATAATTTCTCCTGCAAAAAATACAAAATGGATTATTAAACTGAAAGAAGAAACGCATATTATGCTGAAAAGTAGTGAACTTCGAATAAACAGGTACGAAATGTGTATTAAATATATATGTTCTCTAGCTGTCCTTTCCAAAACCTCCAGTCATCATACCATGCGACATAAGACATACTGTCAAAACGAACTGCAACAGATACTTAAATAACTACATAGCATTTCTTAACTAACGGTAAATATATAAACTTCATCATATTTTTCGTCTGCAAAGAAAAACTTCATTATCATTACTATCATCACCTGCAAAGAAAAACTTCATTATCCATATCGTCATAACTCCATTATTATCATCATCTGTAAAGAAAAACTTCATTATCCATAGTAGCATATTCTTCATCACTATTCATCATCATTCATTATTATCTGCAAAAAAGTCACTTCATTATTCATTATATAACTATTCCTTATTTGTAGCATATTTCATCACTAAAACTAAGATGTGTAGTTCTGTCTGACAGCCTGCATCAATCGCCTCGTATTCTGAAAGAAAAAATTAGTTAAGACTGCTATAATACGATGTGTATAGTATATTCTTGTTAATGCTTGTTAATTCTGATCCTTTTACTCTTCGTGACGAGGTATTGCATCTTCTTTCGTTCATTCCGAAGGTGAAATTCCCATTTCTTTTTGATTTATTTCTTTTACACGTTATTTCTTTCTGAAAATGATGAACAAAGATTAATGTCTTGCATTTAAATCAAATACCCATTAAATAAAATGTGGTTTATAGTAACATTATAGAGCATACAGCATAGCACGACAGAAAACGTAATATGTCAAACACATAGACAGTGTTCAGAGGCAAAAATGTACACAGAATATCACAATGTAGCAGCAAAAAAAAAAAAAAAAAAAAAAAAGGAAAGTAGGCCTAGTCCGATGTTGAGATATCATAAGGCAAAATGTTAAAGTCAACTGGTGTTTGTTATATCTTAAAAATTTCATAGTGCATACAAACAAAACAGGAAAACAATCATACATACATGAAAAATGGAAAATATGCACCGTCTGATATATAACGACAAGAAATGACTTTCTTTGTGTTCAGCTTGTATGTTGTGTAGTTAATAGAGGCGAGAATTGAAGACTTTAATGGAGAGAGAATTTGATAAAATTAATATGTCACTAGATAGAATTGCATAATTATTCATAAAATACGTAAGTTTATCTGGAAAAATGTGCACGGTCTGATGTGTAACGACAAGAAAAGCGACCTGCTAACCTTACCTTGCCGGGCACTTGCCAAGAAAAAATACGATAATCATCAGTAAGTAGTCACATAAATATAATAGCATAAGTGGTCATAAAAAAAATTAGGAAAGGGCATTACAGTGTGATAAATCATAAAGTATGTTCATTCAATAAAGGGTTTAATATGGGAGACATGGAGATTGCCCTTGCTTTTTCTGGTTCTCAAAGTTTCAACGTGTACTACATTGGGGTGAGGAATGCTGCGAATTCGATATGGACCTGCGTATAGAAGCTCAAATTTACTGCATCTACTCTTTCCTCTGTTGGATAAATAATGTGTGCGTACTAATATCTTCTGTCATATGTGAAAGTCACGGCGTGTGCAAACCTGTTTTTGCTGTCTTCTCCGGCGCTCTGCGGCACGTTTGATGTTGTTCAGCGCAATGTCAATTATTTCATGGTGCCGTAGTCGACGAGATGTAGGAAAGGTTACTAATTCTTTAATTTTGTTAGGTGGTTCAACATTATTCAGTATAACAGACAGAGATTGCATAGTAGATTCATTTGGTATGGAATTAATTACATCCTGGAATGAGAGTATGTGTGTGTCCCAATCAATATGTCTTTTATGGCAGTATATTCTACACAGTTTACCAATTTCTTTCATTAATCGTTCACAAGGGTTCGAAGAAGCATGGTACCTGGATATATAGATCGGAGAAATGTTTCTAGCTCGTAACATACGTGTCCATATAGCAGATCGAAACTGTGATCCATTGTCGGAAATTACTTTCAATACATGCCCTACATGAAATAGAAAATGTTTTACAAATGCTTTCGAAACAGTTTTAGCAGTAGCTTTGCGTAACGGAGTGAAGGTAACAAATTTTGAAGTGAGTTCAACAGCGACAAAGATGTAGCAAAAACCTCTATTAGTTCTGGGAATCGGACCAAAAATGTCTACAGCGACCATGTGTCTCCATTTAATAGGTACAATGGGATGTAATGGAGGAATATGTGAAGTCGTATCTGACAGCTTTCTGGCAGATTTTACATGACGCTAAAACTCGTCGAATACGTTTTTCCATGTTGGTAAAATAACAGTTCTGCCTCAATATAAGAAAACATTTTCTAGCTCCGTAATGTCCGTAACTTAAATGAGTGTACCAGATTAACTCGTTAACAAGTCCGTCAGGAATGCATAATAACCAATTGTTGCTGTCAGGGTGAGAGCGGCGAAACAGAATGTTATTGCGTACAGTGTAATGGTTTCTAATGGTAACATTATTCCTATCTTGCCACAGGCGTTTAATTTCTTTCCATACGTTGTCTTTACTCTGCTCTTGTGCTATTTCTTGTGATGAAGACGAAATGAAATTCTCAAATGCAACTTGTTGAAAGTACATGACGCTGAAATTTGCTTTGCAGAGGTTGGTTGCGATGTCTTGCTGATTGTTGCTGAGAGAACTGGATAGTGCGTCTGCTACAAAATTTTGCGTACCGGGAATGTGAACAATTATAAAATTAAATTCCTGTAAATAAAGTTTCCATCTACTTAATCTGTCGTGTGTAAATTTAGCGGAAAGTAAAAACTGTATAGCTCTATGATCTGTGTAAACGTTGGTATGTCTTCCATAAAGAAAATGCCGAAATCTCGTAAATGCCCATACAACACATAATATTTCAAGTTCTGTAACAGAGTAATTGAGTTCAGCAGGTGACAGAATAAGACTCGTAAAGGCTATGTTTTTAATTACTGTAGTGCCATCTTCTTCAATTTCCTGAAAAATGTGTACGCCTAAAGCGGTGTTAGAACTGTCGGTAGCAATGGGAAAATTTCTAGTAAGAGCTGGGTGCGATAAAAGTGGTGCATTCAACAAAGCATGTTTCAGGTTCATAAATTTAGAATGTGCTTGTTTATCCCGGGACCAAAGAGTGTTTTTACCTGGTAATTGACATAATCTAGGGGTGTCTAAAGCAGAGTAATGAATAAATTTACGAAAAATGTTATTTAAGACCAAAAAACTGCGTAGTTGTTTTTTCTTCGTAGGGACAGTAAAGTCACGTAAAGCTTGAAGTTTCTCCGGGTCAGGCGCAATGCCCTCTGCTGAAATTACATGTCCAAGAAATTTTATAGAAGTTTTGCCAAAGTGCGATTTACTGAGATTAACTGTGAGTCCTTGTGCACGAAAAGTTCGTAACAGTTGTTCAAGAATCAGATTGTGTTCAGACCAGTTAGCTTCTGCAATAAGAATGTTGTCAACATACGTTGTGATTCTGTCTTTAAGTTCTGTCGGAAGTATTGTATTCAAACCGGCGAATAAATGCTGCTGAATAAATAGTTAAACCGAACGGTAATTTACAAAATTGATAACAGTCACCAAAACAGAGAAAAGCCGTGTACTTTTTGCAGTCCGGATGGAGTTGAATTTGCCAAAATCCCGATTTCAAATCTAATGTGGAATAAATAGCAGTACGATGAAATTTCTGTAGAAGTTCTTCTAGTGTCTGTGGGCGATCTGTTTCATTAATAATAATGTCATTAATGTGACGCGAATCAAGTACGAGGCGAAGTGAACCATCCTTTTTCTTAACAATATGGAGCGGGTTTATGTACGGACTAACTGCCGGTTCAATAATTCCTTGGTCAAGCATAGCTTGCAATTCTTTCTTAACTTGTTCTCTGTGAATATACGGAATGGGATAATGTTTGGCTTTAAATGTGTCGTGCTGCTTAACTTGAAATTCATACATAAAATTGGACATAGTACCAGGAACGTTGTCAAAAACTGGAGCTTGCTGTAAAAGAATTTTGTGTAGTGGCGTGCGTTCGTCGTCTGTATTTGCACTGCTCTGTTTAACCTTATCAGAAATCATCTGTATAACGTCATAGTCGGCTTCGTCTGGAGTATTATAGTTGTGTACGTACGTATCAGTGAACAATGTGGAATGACAGTCCATGTTACGTGATGCGGAAATGACCTCTGTACGATTAATTGTTTGTTCTTCTGCAGATAAAGAGTGCTGAAATTCCAAAGCCAGTTGTACATTTTCATCCTTTAACATTAAATTGAAAGTCAATAATTGCGTCGTGTTGTTCGAGAAAATTCGTGCCTAAAATAACGTCTGTCGTCAATAAGGGAAGAATCCAAAAATTTGAGTGAAATATATGACCTGCAATACAAAATCATAAATGTGTCTGTAATTTAACATCTACTCCTTTGCTAGGTACTGCTCCTTTTATTTTCGTTTTGCCTAATGGTAACGCAGGATAGGTATTCTCTTTATTACATTCGTTGAAAGTTTCCTCATTTATAACTGGCATAGGAGATCCAGAATCGATTACTACTAAAAATTTGGGGGATGCAATCTTTACTTCGATGAGGGGGTGTGAAATGGGTTTTTGAATAACTGGTCTTTCCTGCAAAAGAGTGTCTCTGATGTCGTCAAAAGTAATAACATTTTCGTGAACAAGATTCTGCGTGTTAAAAGTATTGCTTGCGTTACTGGAAGATGCAACCTGTACTGTATCTAGTCAAATTCTATCTGGTGTGCTATTATTTTCGGGAGAATGCTGTGGAATTTCCGCTATTTGAACTGTTCTGTTATTTCGTCCTGACGTATTACGTTCGGGATGATACCTACTGTCTGGTTCATCATGATAATATCTTGTTGCGGATGATTTTGCTGTTCGTAAGACCGACTGTTATTAATCGTACGCTGAAAATTGTGTTCATTACTTTTACGTCTGTCATGATAGTCATTTCTATACGGTACATTGCGATAGGAATTGAAATAGTGTGTTTTCTGTACGTAATGATTCCCTTGTTGCTGTGCGTTACTATTTGTTGGAGCTGACGCTATTCGTGTAGACGGCGAAACATTAAAGCTTGGTTGACCTTGTACATTACATTGTTGGTCAGGTATGCTAACCGGATGGTTTTGTTGCTATTGCGGTGAAAAACCTCTATTATTACAAAAATGTGTTTGCGACTGCTGAAAATTTTACACATACTGATGATTAAATTTTTGTCTGTTATTAAAGATCTCGTGGTTGTCATTTCTGGAGTGTCTAATAAAAACTGTCACTTTCGGTAAAACTTGTCGTATCAGGTTTCCTTTATACGTTTCATAATCCCAGATAGATCGATAGTTGAAGAGCTGTTTAGATAGATACAAAGGATAGTAGAAGAGAAGGCAGCAGCGCAGAAAACTAAAGATGAAACAGCACTACTATGGCTCGGGGCCCTGTGAACGCTACGGCACATATTCATTAAAGCATAATGAATCCCCTGAGGTCTCTTACGCGCTACAAATAAACTTTAGTTTCTGCGTTACAGGCAATCCCGGTGAAAATTCAAAAGCAAATTGTTGTATCCATGCCAATTTTAGTTTCTGCATTACACGAAATGCTGGTAAGAATTCAAGAGCAAATTGTCGTATCCAGTTCAAAGCTAGTTTCTGCATTACAGGTAAAGGCGGTGAAAGTACAAAAATAAATTGTCGTATCCAGTTCAAAGTGTGTACCTGTGCTCTGTCGTTTTTAAATACCTTGGACTTTCTTACGGATAAAAATTGCTCGTAATCGACGTTGTCGTTTCTGAATTTGTGAATAGGTTCAGGATTGAATGAGAATCTGTTTGTCTGTGTCTCTTCGGATTCTAAGTCGCGTGGTCTCTGTAAATTACTTAAGTTATACTGGCTGTGTGACTGTGACAAATGTTCGGAACGTGGCGTATGCTGTGACGTGTTAGTGACTGAAACATTTTTCATTTCTGTCACTTTAATACGTTCGTCAATTTGGCTGTTCTGTTGTTCAAATTTCTTATCGACTTCCGTATCCAGAGTGTGTGAAAGTTCTGGTGACTTTAAATTAAACTCGTCGCGTATCTGTGTTGCATTTTCTGAACATTGTTCAGTGACTGCATTAATTTCATCTCTAAGTGATTCTGTTGTGGCTGCATGTGTATTATTTAATTCTTGTACAACAGATGTAATTTCTTCATTACTGTTCCTAGCATAAGCCTAACTTTCGTCACGTAATTGTTCTTTAGTATCATGACGTTTCACAGTGACAGCTGTAATCTGTTCACTAAGTTGTTTGTTCTGTTCACTAAGATTGTCGTGTTTTTCATTCGACAGTTTGAAACTTTCATTAAGTTGTGTGCGCGATTCAGTAGGTTGTTTGAAATGGTTATCTAGTATTTCATTCCGCTGTTTGTGACTTTCATGAATTTGTTTGTTCGATTCATTGAGTCGTTTGTAATTGTTGTCTTGTTTTTTATTGTTTTCATTAATTTGTTGTTTGAGAAGGTCGTCTTGTTCTTTCTTGATTTGTAGTAATAATGCTATAACTTGATCCCACACAATATTACCTACTCTATTCTCTGTGCTGTGTGACGGTGTATCTGCTTTTGTCGCGTTTTGTGTAACTAGTTGATCATTCTCTGATTCTTGAAAAGCTTCGCCACTTGGATGTGCACTATTATTCACTACACCGAAATTAAATAAATCTGACGTATTCTGATTACACTGTTCATTTTCGTTAAAAACATTTATCTGTTCGTTGCGTAAATTTTGCAAACCGGGTTTGTCAAAGTGGGCAGAGTTCATTGTATCGGAACGTGCCGCGGCATCAATTGTCGTTATATTAACAAAGGACACAATTGAATTTGTTTGTTCCTCATTAGCATTAGAATCATTACTAGTGGTCGGTACGCACTGATTGTATTTGAAGGATTGTCTTCGTATTTTTCATTGAGTTGTTTGCACGATTCATTAAGATGTTTAATATGGTTGTCGTGTTATTCATTCAACTGCTTGGAATTTTCATTATGGTTGTCTTGTTTTTCATTAATTTATTTGATATTGTTGTTTACTTTTTCATTCCACTGTCCGAGATTTTCATTACGTTGTTCGTACGATTCATGAATTCGTTTGAGTTTTTCATCAAGTTGTTTGTACTCATTGTCTATTTTTTTATTGAGTCGTTGTAATAATGCCATAACTTTATCCCAGCCAAAATCATCGCCTCTATTCTCTGTACTGTGTAATGGTGTATCTGCATTTGCCACGTTTTCTGTAACCATTTGGTTATTCTGTGATTCACAAAAAGGTTTGCCCATCGGATGTGCACTATTGGTCGCTAAATCGGAATCAAATAAATTGGACGTACTTTGAGTGCATTGTTCATTTTCGTTAGAAAAATTTGTCTGTTCATTACGTAAATTTTGCAAAGCGGGTGTGTCAAGCTGGGCAGCGTTCATTGTAACAGAACGTGCCGCGTCATCAATTGTCGATGAATAAACAGAGGACACAATTGAATTTATGTGCTCATCATTAGCATTAAAATCATTACCAGTGGTAGGTAGGCACTGATTGTCTGTACATGGAGGACTATCATTATTACACAAACTTTCGCTAGTATGATCGGTCAAATTATTCGAGTCTGCTATTTCACTCATTACACATCGCGATGTACTGTTAACAGTTTCTCGCGGAATTTTTCACAAATCAGAATTAAGCACAAATGAAACAAAGACAATGCAAAAAATGCAACAAACACATTTACTACAAAGAGCAACAAATTTCCGATGATCTGTGAAAGAAAGAGTGACAAATTAGTAAATGCGTTGCGCCAGATGCAAACTACATTTAAGTAAATAAGAATCGATATATGACTACTTCTCAGAATATTCACAAAGAAATACGATCCCGGCCAGATGTCGCACAAGTCTAACATCCCCACAGAAATATTTGAATTAAAATGTACCATGAACCAAGTGTAAACTCCCCATAAAAATAATAATTATAAATGAACCAAGTATAACCTCCCAAAAAAATCATTAATTAAAAATGAACCATGAATAAACTCCCCACGGGAATAATAATGAAATGAATTTTTTTATATTGTAACCTCTGAACAAAATTGATTCCCATTTATAGTCTCCATGCAGAAATGCATTCACATTTAATGTACCCACAAATTTCTTTTTTCATTTAATGCTAAGTTCGAAACAGAAAAATTCCTAAACCCAAAAACAATAAAAAAATATTCAGTAACCTGGTAAACTTCATGACGACAGCAACGCTGCTCCACGGCCCTGTACTCTGAATAAAAAAAAAATTCTTACCTCAATAAAAACTGCGAATATATCTGCTCTTACATAAAAAAAGTTTTGGCACAGCTCCGTGCAATGCTGGCCTATGCTTTGCGATTCGTGAAAGGAATAATTATTCACTGGATAAAATCTTTAAATTGAAATGAATGCTTTTTTTAAAAAAATTACTTTATATTATAAAAATTATTATTGGGGCATTTTTTTAAGAAATTGATGACAGTTAATATACATTACTAGATATGCGCAAGGCTGCTTCTTTACCTTCTACAATAATACCCACCCTCCAGAGTCTCGACCAGAGCAGACTCCCGACACGCGCCGACACGCGCACACAACTGCCGACTCACGCACACTACTCCAGACTACTGTCGACTAATGCCGACTAGCGACAAGCAACAACTAACTACATACTGTTCTCTGGTCAGAGACTCTCCCATGCCTCGCCCATCGCCGGCAACGCATGCGTCTTACAAAATTCCATTTCATATACACTGACAGAAAAAGAATCGCAACACTGAAAAAGAGTAGTGTGACATAAACGGAAATCGGTAAGCGTGTTTCTACAGCAGAAACATGTCAATTAAAATTTGGCAACACTGGGAGGCTGAAAATCACGTATACTTTAAATACACGCTGTAGCGGTCTTGAAACGTTAGTTACCTTTAAGTCTGGACATGGTGAGTTGGCGTTGGCCAAAAATCCCTTAAGGAGATGACATTTTCTGCACCTCACTGAGTTTGAACGAGATCATTTCATAGGGCTAAAAGTAGCTGGTCGTTAATTCCTCGATATTGCAGAAATATGTGAGAGGAAAGTAGCCACTTTACATGATTACGGGTAGCAGAGGTCAGGCAACAAGACTGGGCTCCAGACGACAATGTGGCACTACCGAGACTGAAGACGGTCTTGTTCGGCTTATGGTTCTGGTGCATTGGCCTTCATCTGCAGCAGAATTCTGAGCAGAAGTTGGCACCAAAATGACACAGCGAACTGTTACAAATCGGTCTAGTTTATGTATGTATGGGGACCAAGAGGTGACAGAGAGGCTTCGTCCCCGCCGTAGCCCCCCAATGGTGTAGAATCCCACAACACGCTACAGCAGTCCACTCACCCCACTGCCGCCCCACACCTAACCCAGGGTTATTATGCGGTTCGGCCACCCACAGTGGACAACCCTCCCCCCCCCCCCCCCCCACATCCCCAGGAATGACTCATCCTGACGAGTGTAACCCCAATGTTCAATTGGCAGAGTAATTATGGTCTACACGTACGTGGAGACAGTGTTTGCACAGCAATCGCCGACATAGTGTTCAAATGGTTCAAATGGCTCTGAGCACTATGGGACTCAACATCTTAGGTCATAAGTCCCCTAGAGCTTAGAACTACTTAAACCTAACTAACCTAAGGACATCACACACACCCATGCCCGAGGCAGGATTCGAACCTGCGACCGTAGCAGTCCCGCGGTTCCGGACTGCAGCGCCAGAACCGCTAGACCACCGCGGCCGGCCCGACATAGTGTAACTGAGGCGGAATAAGGCGAACCAGCCCCATTTGCCGAGGCAGATGGAAGACCAACTTAAAAACCATCCACAGGCAGGCCGGCACACAGGACGTCGACACCAATCCGCTGGGCGAAATCGTGCCAGGGTCCGGCACGCCTTCCCGCTCGGAAAGCAGTGAGTTAGATCGCATGGCTAGCCGGCCGGGCTGCTACAAATCTACTACTTCAAGGGCAGCTACGAGCCAAATGTCATGCAGCACGCATTCCACCGAACCCAAACCACTGTCTGTGGTGTCAAACAAGAGCTCAGTGGAGTGCTGGGAGGAGGTCTGTGGTGTTTTCTGAAGAAAGCTGGTTTTGTGACGGTGCCAGCAATGGCCGTTTGTTGGTTTGAAGAAAGCCAGTTGATGGTTTGCAACCAACCTGTCTATGTGCTAGGCACACTGGCCTTGCATCTGGAGTTATGGTTAGGAGTGTGATTCGGAGTTCTCTCGTGGTTAACCAAGCATCCAGACTGCGTAATCCTACGACATCATGGTAATTCAACCAGTCGTGCTGCCATTCATGAGCAGCATTGGATGGTGTGTTTTCCAACAGGACAAAGCTAGACCACATACCATTTTTGTTCCCAAACTTGCTCTACAGAGTTTCTAAATGTTGCCTTGGCCTGCTCTATCACCAAATCTGTGTCAAATCGAACATATACGGGACGTCACCGGACGGCAGCTCCAGCGTCATCAACAAAGAGCATTAGCCGCCGCTGTGTTGACAGACCAAGTCCTACGGGCGAAGAACTGTATCACACATACTGACCTGTAGCTCTTGTGTAACACAATGAATCGACATTTCGATGCTTGCATTCTACATTCTGGTGGTTACACTAGTTATAAATGTACCAGCATTTCACATTACAATTGCTTATCTCTCGCTTACATTATTGTACTATCATAGAGTATTAATCACTTAAATATGTTACCTAGATGTATTCCCGAAATTTCATTCCTCTATATTAATTATTTTTAGGTTTTGCGATTTCTTCCGTGATTGTATATGCAGAAATACAGAATATAGATGTAGAATGTTAATAACATTTGCTTTATTTTAAAAGTTTTAAGAGTTTTCACCAAAAAAGTTCGGAGACATCGTGTTTAAGCATGGCCTCGTATTTTAATGAATAGACTGTTTAAAGTTAGCCGCTTACTTGTATATGGTTACCTGCACCGATGCGTTTTAAATATTGCACCGCTTTTGACAGCACAGTCGCTCATCTGCCACACAGTCAGATGGTTGTAATGCATTCTGTGCAGCTGACGACATATGATAGCACGTTGGGTTAGTTTATTTAACAACTTCTCTACAAAGTCCATGGTAAATACTAAATATGAATAAATAGTCGATGTCTTAGAGAAGACCACTGCTCAACACGGAACAATCAAAAACATTTAATTACTGGCATCAGACCTGAAGACTGCATTGTATAGAATAACAAGGCACCAATACAAACAAAAATATCACTCATCAGTACGTAGTAAAGGCAAATTAGTAAAGGGAAATGTTGTACACAAATAGATATGATGCCTCTATGGAGCGAAAATTGGCTAATTCCCCTAAATAATTGAAGGTGTCAGATCGTGCACATGAGTTACAGAAATCTGTTAACCTTCGGCTGTACGATTATCATTCAGTTATAAAAGCCGTAAATTCAACTAAATACCTAGGATTACAATTGCGAACAAACTCAAAATATCACACAGAAAATGCTGCAGGGAGGGCGAATCAAATACTGCGTCTTATTGACAGACCACTTACAAGATGCAACAGATGTACTAAAGAGACTGCCTACACTACGCTTTCAGTCCTCTTTCGGATTAGCGCTGCGCGGTGTGGGATCCTTACCTGATAGGATTAAAGGAGTACATGGAGAAACTTCAACGAGGGGCTGTTCATTTTATACTATCGTTAGAGAGTATCACGGTGATTATACAGGCCTTGGGTACGACATCAGTAAAACAAAGACGTTTCTTGTTGCGGCAGGATCTTCTCATTAAATTTCTATCACCAACTTTCTCTTCCGAATGCGAAAATATTTTGTTGACGCATACCTATATAGGGAGAAACGATCATCACACACGCGCTGTTCGAGAATGGAATGACAGAATTATTATGAAGATGGTTCGATGAACCCTCTTCCAACCATTTAAGTGTGATTTAGAGAGTAACCACGAAGATGTAGATATAGAAATACAGCCTAACAATCTCTCTAAGTCCTGGTCACATACAGTTGCGATCCATCTATTCAGAACTAGTAAAAACAATTTTTGGGGAAAGATTTATTTGCAAACCATTAATGCTATAAACGTTAGGCCCGTGTACTTTACTATTGCACATTCATCACAGAGGAAAAGTATCATGTCTTCGGGTGATGGACAACAGACCAAAACAGTTTCCAGAAAACGAAAGGCAATTATATGGATAACGAAATAAGCAAGCAGCAGTAAACAATGCAAACCTTCGTTTACAGACCAGCACCTTAACCAATTCTTATTACTTTCAGGAATTTATATACTGGAAGCAGTCAGGCGTGTCAAATGGGTTATACTACGATAATAAAACATTTTTGCTCTAAACGAAATTGGTCAGGTCAAACAGTTATGTACATGTTAGTCATTGAAACACCACAATGTCCCAAAAACATGTAGGAACGGATCTATACCACATATTACCAAGACATAAAATCTCTGTCCGAAATACGTACCTTCGAAAAATACTTGATATCCTACCTGCTGCAAAACTGCCGTTATTCCGTCTCTCTGTATCTCATACTCAAATAAACATAATTAATTCCTTTAATTGTAGAAATAAATTGTAAATACACAGCATATCTTAAAATTTGTAACTTTCCGTTATACGGATGGAATCTGTAATAAAATTTAGGTGAGATATGCTTGTAAATAGTGGAACACAATGGTAAAATTGTTTCCTGTTCAATGTCTTATATATGAGACTGCCGTATGGACGTCGTAATAATTATTCCTGTTGTAGGGAAACAATTGAAAGAAGTCGCTAGGTCCTGATGGAATCCCAGCTCGGTTTTACAAAAAGAACTCTACACTACTGGACCCTTACGTGGCTTCCCGAATCTCTCGTCAAGCGCCAAGCCCAAAGCGACTGAACAAAAGTGCAGATGATTCCTGCATTTAGGAGGAGTAAGGAACGGACCCCCAAAATTACAAATCAATATCTGTTTGCCGCCGAATCGTTGAACACATTCTAGTTTTGAATATAATACATTTCCATGAGAGGGGAAAGCTTCTGTCCACAAATCAGTAATGTTTTACATAACATCACTTGTGCGAAACTCAGCTTGTCCTTTTCTAACATGAAATCGCGTGAAACGTGGGTGAAGGGCAATAGACGGATTCCGTACACACAAATATCCGTAAGCATTTGACACTGTGCCTGACTGCCGACTGTTAACGTATGTAGAAGCATACTGAATAGGTCTACAGGTATGTGAGTGGATCGAAGATTAATTATGCAACAGAGCCCAGTATAATGCCCTCGACAGAGAGTATTCATGAGAGACAAGTGTATCGTCAGAAGTTTGCCAGGGAAGTGCTATAGGACCGCTGTTAATTTCTCTCTCTCTCTCTCTCTCTCTCTTTAAATATATACACTCCTGGAAATGGAAAAAAGAACACATTGACACCGGTGTGTCAGACCCACCATACTTGCTCCGGACACTGCGAGAGGGCTGTACAAGCAGTGATCACACGCACGGCACAGCGGACACACCAGGAACCGCGGTGTTGGACGTCGAATGGCGCTAGCTGCGCAGCATTTGTGCACCGCCGCCGTCATTGTCAGCCAGTTTGCCGTGGCATACGGAGCTCCATCGCAGTCTTTAACACTGGTAGCATGCCGCGACAGCGTGGACGTGAACCGTATGTGCAGTTGACGGACTTTGAGCGAGGGCGTATAGTGGGCATGCGGGAGGCCGGGTGGACGTACCGCCGAATTGCTCAACATGTGGGGCGTGCGGTCTCCACAGTACATCGATGTTGTCGCCAGTGGTCGGCGGAAGGTGCACGTGCCCGTCGACCTGGGACCGGACCGCAGCGACGCACGGATGCACGCCAAGACCGTAGGATCCTACGCAGTGCCGTAGGGGACCGCACCGCCACTTCCCAGCAAATTAGGGACACTGTTGCTCCTGGGGTATCGGCGAGGACCATTCGCAACCGTCTCCATGAAGCTGGGCTGCGGTCCCGCACACCGTTAGGCCGTCTTCCGCTCACGCCCCAACATCGTGCAGCCCGCCTTCAATGGTGTCGCGACAGGCGTGAATGGAGGGACGAATGGAGACGTGTCGTCTTCAGCGATGAGAGTCGCTTCTGCCTTGGTGCCAATGATGGTCGTATGCGTGTTTGGCGCCGTGCAGGTGAGCGCCACAATCAGGACTGCATACGACCGAGGCTCACAGGGCCAACACCCGGCATCATGGTGTGGGGAGCGATCTCCTACACTGGCCGTACACCACTGGTGATCGTCGAGGGGACACTGAATAGTGCACGGTACATCCAAACCGTCATCGAACCCATCGTTCTACCATTCCTAGACCGGCAAGGGAACTTGCTGTTCCAACAGGACAATGCACGTCCGCATGTATCCCGTGCCACCCAACGTGCTCTAGAAGGTGTAAGTCAACTACCCTGGCCAGCAAGATCTCCGGATCTGTCCCCCATTGAGCATGTTTGGGACTGGATGAAGCGTCGTCTCACGCGGTCTGCACGTCCAGCACGAACGCTGGTCCAACTGAGGCGCCAGGTGGAAATGGCATGGCAAGCCGTTCCACAGGACTACATCCAGCATCTCTACGATCGTCTCCATGGGAGAATAGCAGCCTGCATTGCTGCGAAAGGTGGATATACACTGTACTAGTGCCGACATTGTGCATGCTCTGTTGCCTGTGTCTATGTGCCTGTGGTTCTGTCAGTGTGATCATGTGATGTATATGACCCCAGGAATGTGTCAATAAAGTTTCCCCTTCCTGGGACAATGAATTCACGGTGTTCTTATTTCAATTTCCAGGAGTGTATATGATCTGTCGGACAGCGTAAGTAGCAGTCTCGGGCTGTTAGCTGCTGCTGGTTTATGGTGGGAAATTGGCATCGTTGAGTGACTGTAGGAGGATAGAAGATTCCTAGTTCGTGTGATGAATGGCGGTTACGTTGGCTCTGAGCCCTATGTGACTAACCTAGGGACATCACACACATCCATCCCCAAGGCAGGATTCGAACCTGCGACCGTAGCGGTCGCGCGGTTCCAGACTGAAGCGCCTAGAACCGCTCGGCCACAGCGGCCGGCGGCGGTTAGGTCTAAACGTAGAAAAATGTAAGTTAATGCAAGTGAGTAGGAGAAAAAAATCCACACTTTTCGGGTACAGCATTAGTAGCGTGTTGCTTGACGCAGTCACGTCGATTGAACATCCAGGCGTAACTCTGCAAAGCAATAAAATACGGAATGAGCATGTAATGATTGCAGTAGGGCAGGCGAACGGTCGACTTCGAAGTACTGGGAGAATTATAGGAAAGTGTGGTTCTTCTGTAAGGGAGACCACATGTATGATATTAGTGCGACCCATTGTTGACTACCGTTCGGGTCTATGGGATTCGCAACACGTCAGATTAAAGGAAAACATCGGAGCAGTTCAGAAGCGGTCTGCTAGATTTATTACCGGTAGGTTCGAATAAGTACGGAGATTTTTCGGGAACTCATACGGGAATCCTCTTTCCGTGGAGCGCTGTTGAGGAAATTTAGAGAACCGGCATTTGAGGCTGACTGCAGAACGATTCTACTGTCGCCAACCTAAACTTAGCGTGAGGACAATTTCTTCCCTCGCTCAACTTGAGAGTGGAACACGAAAGGAAATGACTTGTAGTGGTATTGGGTACCCTCCGCCACACGTCGTATGGTGGCTTCTGGAGTTTGTAGATGTAGATGTAAAGAGAAAGATATTTACATGTACTAATAAATAAACAAATTTATTCATGGACCATTCCCCAGCCATCTTCACCAAATACATGTAGGAGCTGATTCTTGTTGTGAATGTTATGGAGTAAAAGTAGGAGATGTCAATAAGATTTTTCTTCGAACGTAAACTGTATGCAAACCAGAAAATTGATTTCGTACAACAGCTAATCGATCCCATCAAACCAATACTACCTAATGTAGTTCAGTCGCCTTCATCAAAATGATGCATAAATCTTGAAGCCAATTATGAGATTTTTACATAAATCCAGTCTTATCCCATATTTAAAGCATACAAAATTCCTTAAACACTGAAAGTAACCAAAAAAAGGTTATGTCATTAGAAGCTACGTTTACCGCTGTTCTCATATAGAAGTTTGTGTAAATTGACATGTACACAGAACAGAGGGAAGTTCCTTTACGTTTGATTCACTAATAGCTATCAAGGTAAGCAAATATGTTCATAGTGTATGGAGTCACACATATCAAAAAAATATCAAGTAATTTGTGTTTACTGCAGAAATATAGTTTGCTCTGAACCGAAATTCAAATCTGATGTAACTTAAATTGGGAACTAGACGAAGACATTCAAGACAAACAGTCAGTTATCGACCTCGTAGAAGTACTCCAAATATTGCAAATGAAATTCATAAATGGTTCAAATGGCTCTGATAACTATGGGACTTAACTTCTATGGTCATCAGTCCCTAGAACGTAGAACCACTTAAACCTAACTAACCTAAGGACATCACACAACACCCAGTTATCACGAGGCAGAGAAAATCCCTGACCCCGCGGGGAATCGAACCCGGGAACCCGGAAATGAAACTCAGTTTTCACTAATAATCCGACCACAGACTCTATGAGCCTTACATCTATTGGTAGCTGCAGTTGCACGTTGTCCTTTAAAAGCGTGCAATAATTCCTTCTAACGTTAAAACCTGACTTATTCGAGTGGAAGTTTTTTGAACGATTAGCCCCTCAGCCACCACCACTTATTCAAAGTGATCGTAATGCCATTACTAGTTATGACATTTTACATTAATCGTCACGAAATGAATCTCCTTGCTGATAAACTGTTTACGATCTGATGTATACACAGTTCCTTCTACACCTAGAAGTCAGAATCATACGTGTCATAGACCATCGCAAACATAGCACTTTGATATCAGGAACTAATTGATCACGAATTAATATTTAGTGTTTTATTGACGTTAATAGTCCACACATTGTGCGGGATTATTCAGCTGTCCCTAAAATAGTGTACAAACCTCATTGTTGTATCTGTCCTTCAGGAATCACATTTGAGATTTCCATATTCTCTCGCTCGCTACGCCCAAACTACTGGTACTGTAGAAAAAAATGAACAGGATGTTTTTGCGAACACAATAAACGTAGTTTCTTTGCAGACAAGAGGGGGCAAAAGCCACTGTTGTTGCTTATCCCTGATTAAATAAAATCCCACAAAAATCTCTTTGAATATTTGTAAGTGTTTTGCACTTTGTAGTTGAACATGCAATGTATTGTATGCATCTGTAAACTTTATATTTTTGTGGGTCAGTAACTCAATCAATGAAAACGGAACACTTTACAGGTCCGCGTTATACTCTGTCTGTATTTTCACCTATTAAGACCTCTTTTTCTCAGGAACGGGCAAATATATCAAAATGAAATTTATGTCAAATACAATGGTGTGTGGTCCATTGGCGGCGAAAATTCTTTTGTTTATATGTCAATGAAATCAAAAGATACTGCCATGGATCGCGCATATTTTGATACTCGGAAACTCACTCATCAAAATTCATAGATGGTTCTTCCAGTTCACCAAGAATCATAAACATTTATGAAGAAGCAAGGTTTTGCAATAACAGTAACGGTAAAGATGCGAAAACCGTTAATTAGTAATTATATCACACAAACGCATATTTTTTGCCATTTCTTGTCCGTCTGTCTGTCTGTTGAGACCCATGTTCTGAGGAACAGGTAGAAGTGTCAAGTTTGAATTTATGTCAAATACTGAACTCTATAGTACCCCGGCGGTGTAAGAAACCTAAGCTTCTAAGTCAGTGGAGTCAAATTATAGGCCCATTTAGTCCATATATTTCGATGCAAACTCACTCATCAAAATCAATGGATGGACTATGTATAGGATATAGATTCACACTCTCACTATTCATCAAAGAATATCAGTCATACGGTAAGAACATATTACTGTTGCAAGTAAATGTGATGAATAGTGAAAGCAGGCGAGATGCCGCATACACCTCTCACAGAAGTGAAAACAACGAATAAGTGCGTGTGAACTATGTTACAAAGAAGGATATCAAGAGTTAAAACTTCCAAAACAGAACGCAAGAGGCATAACATGTGGTACCTGTGTAGAACAAATAGGAGGTACGTAGTCTGGAGGTCCCTTGGTTCACGTTACCGATGAAAACGGACATTACGCCACAACATATCCACAACTATGAATACAGCGAAAAGACACGTCAATGACCGGACGGTCAGTTCTTAGTTTTCTGAAATAAAGGTACTCAAGGGCGATTTGAATCCTGAGCCCCCCTTTTGCAGTGTAACACCGTGATCACACGACGATCATTAACTCGACATTCGCTCGATACTACACATATTAAAGCTGGACCGTTCTCTGTTTCTATTTTGCTTCTTTTTCACAGCTCAGTATGCCTTCATGCTTGATCTGTGTTCAGTTTTTGACAGACTATCCTATGGGCCAACTCACCACTAAATCTGAGGGGATTGCTATGGAGATTTTCCTTGTCAGAAGCTCTTAACATGCAAATGTCCAAGTTTCTTCATATTGTGTTTCCCCTCACTACACATCTGGCAGATTATTTCATGACTTTGGGTGTGAATCACATTCACGAACGTAATTTTATAAGGTAACGACCGGTACTGGTGGCGTCCCATCAGTGAAGATACAAGATTTTCTAAAACATCCCCCTCGCAAAGTTTGCTACACCATGTATTTGGATAAACTCCTCCCCAGTATCCGTACGTCGTTATGGTATAGCTTATTAATTAGCTGGGCCGGCCGGGGTGGCCGAGTGGTTCTAGGCGCTAAAGTCTGGAACTGCGCGACCGCTACGGTCGCAGGTTCGAGTCCTGCCTCGGGCATGGATGTGTGTGATGTCCTTAGGTTGGTTAGGTTTAAGTAGTTCTAAGTTCTAGGGGACTGATGACCACAGATGTTAAGTCCCATAGTGCTCAGAGCCACTTTTTACTAACCTGGGTAACGTTATTAACTCTCCAAGCTTCAGTCGTTCTTCGCCTATGTCTCTGCTACGCTATAAAATAGATATCTCAGATGTTCGTCGACTGTTTCCGCCTTCAGTCTTTTATACACCGTTATAATGTGAGTACATAGCAATTAGTATTCGTCAGCAGACGCTAACATTAACTTCTCACAAATGCTATTCAACGCTGACCTACTCTGCTACCGTGCTGGCTTTTTAGTATTTATCCTCTATGGAAAATGGGGAATTTTCTAGTTCGGTGGATGCATTTGATGTTTATACATACACCGAAGCGCCAAAGGTGAGGCATGCGTATTCACATGCAGAGATGTGTAAACAGACAGAATGCGGCGCTGCGGTCGGCAATGCCTATATAAGACTAGTGGCTGGCGCAGTTGTTAGATCGGTTACTGTTGTGTACATAGTTCCGCGTTGTCAGGGCGTACACAACTTTCCCAATAGAGCGCGCCCCGTTAGGCACAACAGCGCAGGCGCAGCGCTCGTCCGTCTCCGCACTACGAGATGGCGCTTCCTTAGAAACAGACCAAATTCTGCTTCCGCCGATCCAGGTATTAATATGTAACGCAGCCAATGAGATTGCTGCTAACGTAGAATCTTTTCCCCTCGCGGATCACACTCGCGCAGTGATACCTGAACGCTCGAGGTATTATAATGAGTGTACAGACCTCCGATTAGTCAGTCTGCACCAGTCTGCATTAGTCTGTACCAGTCTACAGTCAAGTTTCAGTTTTCGCCTTATACGATTATCACATTTATGTACATAGCCATGAAGAGAAATGTATAGACACTTCGTCAAGTATCAGAGATATGTGAGAATAAGATTGACGTACCAAGACCAAAGGAACTTCAGATTGTCAATTGTAAATAGCATCCAGAACCAAGTTAAGTTATTTTTATCCTTGTTATTATTTTAATAAATGTGTGTGAAAATTAATCAAGTTCTGTTGAAAGTTGGTCACCGTCAATCTGCTATTCTAAGCGTGCAAGTGGCATTTCTATCGTCTGACCTAACGGCAGAATATAAACACGCCACGATAAGACCACGAGACATATTGCTGACACTCGCCTACTTCGTGAGAGCGACAAATCAAATAATCTGATGGTGTGTGTGTACCGAAGGTCTTACAGTGCGCACACCACAGTTACTGCTGCTACAGTGGCAGGCTATCAGGATCTAAGCGTTACGGCTGAAAGTCAAGGGCCGGGACGCCAGTCGGGAACGAGAGAGGTGAGAGGGCAGCGAAGAATGCGTCAGCCAACTGCACGCTGACCGACCCCTCTCTCCAGGACGACAACGGGAGAGCAGCGGCGGCGGCGTCTATGCGAAGAGGACATAAGCGCCGTGCCCGACTGACTGCGGCCAGTTCTACTAGACTATTGAACACCACCGACCTGAATAGAAGTCATAGCTCACTACTTTGCTCGTAAATTCTGTGTAGCTCGAACTTAGAATTGTTATACTGAAGAACATTGATGATTTCGTGGGTCGCCCTTTGCTTGCGACATTTCTGTGTTATTGTCAGAGTTAAGTATTGTGACTGTTCATTTCGTAATAAAATTCATTATTACGATTTGTATGAATGTCGTCTAGCAATCCGAGGAGGCGGGCTTGCAAGAGCCCACATATCTGACGTCAAGGCAGGATTCAACATTTGGCAACAAGGTGAACGCATCCCAGAGCGGCAACCCAGTGTCTGGCCACCACACCGTCTCTGTTTCTTATCGTGTTATTTTTTTTTTTTTTTTTTTGCTTTCGCGTTAATTCGTCATTGTCTTTTCTTTCCAGAGGTGTGTTTACTTACTTTAACAGTGTCTTTTATACTATTGTTACTAATCAGTGTCGTGAGGTGGGGGATGCAGAAATTTTCTTTGCTTGCGTGCTTATTTTTCTTGCTTGTCTTGACTGTTTGCTGCATTTGTCTCTTCCGAAATGGGCAACCCACCTCTCCCACCCCTTGCTCAGGCGCCTCAGTTGCAAGCGATAGATGCAATGCAGCCAATAGAGATGTTTCAGTTTCAGACCCAGCAAATTTCCACGCTGCTAAACACGTTACAGCAGCTACTGGCCAACGCTGTGTGTTCAACGGAACAAGCAATACCTGTAGCTCCGCGAGCCGTACCACCTTTTCGCCAGTTTAATGAAAAACAAGAGGAATGGCTCGAGTGGTTGCCACAGTTTGAAGCCCACGTAATTGCTCACAACGTACCAGGTACTTTGAAACTATACTACTTTTTGTGGTGGTGGTGGTGGTTAGTGTTTAACGTCCCGTCGACAACGAGGTCATTAGAGACGGAGCGCAAGCTCGGGTTATGGAAGGATTGGGAAGGAAATCGGCCGTGCCCTTTCAAAGGAACCATCCCGGCATTTGCCTGAAACGATTTAGGGAAATCACGGAAAACCTAAATCAGGATGGCCGGAGACGGGTTTGAACCGTCGTCCTCCCGAATGTGAGTCCAGTGTGCTAACCACTGCGCCACCTCGCTCGGTATACACTACTTTTTGTCAACGGTGGGATGTGCAGTGTTTCGCGCCATTCAGAAATTCTTCCCTAACGCAACTCCGAGTGAACTTTCCTATGAGCGGGTTGTAGATTCGCTAACTAACTATTGAGACTAACAAGAGAACGTGTTAGCAGCTAGGTACCGTTTATTTAATCGGAAGAAAAGGCCAGAACGAACTTACAGCGTGTGGATGACAGATTTGCAGGGTATGACGAGGAGAAGTAAATTGAAATGTGCTTGTGGTGCTTTACATTCAGATGTTATATTGCGTGATGCGATTGTACACAGTGTAACTAATTTGAAACTTAGGGAACAAATTTTGAAACAGTCCGATCCATCCTTTTAGCACGTAGTGCAACTTATACAGGGTGAAAAGTATTTAAACCGACAAACTCTGGGAGGTTGTAGGGGACGTCAAACAAATATTATGCCCTAGTGTCATTTTTTCCTATAAGGAGTATTTAAACCAGTAGAGGAAGATTTCTCTGACAGCAAATCAAATAAAAACCAACACACTTTTCCATTTTTTTATGACCAAGAGACAACAGATTAACACAAGCTAATTTCAATTACACTAGATTTTTAAAAATGCCTGCATTGACACGTAAACAACGGTTACACCGACGGATCATGTTCTGTCTGACACGGGCAAAAACCCAAGGAGTATCCTGAGTTGTTCCTGCTGCTGCTACTATCCGGGCAACCAGATCCTCTTCTGATGCGAGAGGAGTTGCATTAACAAGGTCGCGTAACTTTCCCACACAAAAAAGTTCAGAGGGGACATATCTGGGGATCGAGCAGGCCATGGTACAGGACCACCTCTGCCAATACAACGTTTATTGGAACCGTCGGTCCAGGAATTGGCGCACACGACGATTGAAATGTGCCGGCGCCCCGTCGTGTTTGAACCACATGCCTTGTCTTGTAGGGAGCGGGACGTCTTCCAGATATTCTGGCAATGCTCTGGCGAGAAAATTGAAGTAGTGCCTGCCATTTATTTGAAAAAAATGGCTCTGAGTACTATGGGACCTAACTTCTAAAGTCATCAGTCCCCTAGAACCTAAAACTACTTAAACCTAACTAACCTAAGGACATCACACACATCCATGCCCGAGGCAGGATTCGAACCTGCGACCGTAACAGTCTCGTAGTTCCAGACTGTAGCGCCTAGAACCGCTCGGCCACACCGTCCGGCGCCATTTAATGGCCTAGGTAGCAGATACGGCCCAATTAAACAGTACCTAGCAACACCGACCCACACATTAACGAAGAACCGCACTTGATGAGCGCTAGTAACTGTGGAATGTGGGTTATCTTCACTCCAAACGTGCGAATTGTGCATGTTGAAGACTCCATCATGCCCGAACGTTGCTTCATCGGTAAACAACACAGACAATGGAAATGTAGGATGCCTTTCACACTGTTCCAGGTACCACTGCGAAAACTGTGCTCTGGGTGGATAATCAACTGGTTCCAGGTTGTGGACACGCTGTAAGTGAAATGGACGTAACAATTGCTCTCGAAGGACTGTTCTTACATTCGTCTGATTCGTCCCCATGTTACGTGCGATTTTCCGATTGCTCACTGAAGGCTCCCGCTCCACATGTTGCAAGACAGCTTCCTCAAATTGCAGCGTTCTTACCGTGCGACGGCGCCCCTGTTCAGGTAATTTGCTAAATGACCCGGTTTCACGCAGACGTTGGTACACAGCAGCAAAGGTCGTACGATGCGGGATACGGCGATTAGGATATTGTTGTAGATAAACCCGCGGTGCAGCACCTCCGTTTTGGTGCGCTACGTAGTACGCTCCAACCATATCAGTGTACTCACTCCGGGTGTATCGCTCCATTAGTAAACAGTGGCAATGCACTACTACAATGGTGGACAGCAGTTGCCTACAACTGAAGAGCGTATACGCACTCTAACAACTGAAGATCGTAATACGGCCTCTAACAACCGAAGAGCGTTAGACGGCCTCCACCGGTTTAAATAATTCTCATAGGAAAAAATGACATTAGGGAAAATTATTTGTTTTGATGTCCCCTACAACCTCCCAGAGTTTGTCGGTTTAAATACTTTTCACCCTGTAGATCAGCACGATTCAGGTGCCGCGTCAGCCGATCAATTTTAGGATCCACCAGTTTGTTGGGTTGGGTGTTCCATTGCTTAGGACGGGGCCAGGAGGTAGCAGCACTTTGCGCGCTCCGCGCCATCTAAACAGCTCTCCACGCTGCGTAAACAGATCTCTAAACAGGCGGACGGAATTAAGTCGTGCCCTTGGTGCTATTCACGGCACAAGGGCCAACACTGTCCGTCCGTACAACTACAGTGTTACGCTTGTGACAAGACAGGTCACGTCCAATTTGTACGTTTCCAATGGACAAACGTACGCATTCTGCTCACTCACAAAAATCTAGTCACAGGACCCATATAATCAATTAGGTGTATTCAAAGCCTGCTGTAGGCATTAGCAATACCAGGAAGAGCACAGTTCTTCAGTGCTACGCCGATCCAACAAGCTTTCTGTTCATTTGTATATTAGTCGAAAACGTGTGAAATTTCAGTAGGACATTGGTGCCTCTGCTGAATCGTGACACATATGAAGTGCTAGACTCTCCACGTCTGCCTAAAACTAGCACACACCTGACGGCTTGTAATAGAGACGACATTCCCGTTCTCGATAAGTCTACTTTGTCTGCTCGCACGCGCGTACTGTTACTTTCACTGTGCTGCAGTCTACAGTCAGGGCCTTTATTCATTTGACTTGTTTGGCTTTAAAATTCAGAACAATGTGTTGTCAGTGACTGCATTCAGTGCAAAAGACAGTGTATCTGGCTTGCTGAAAGAATTCCCTAAACTCTTTTCTGAAGCTGTAGGGAAGGCTTAAAATTCTGTAGCACACATTACTATCAGACGCAATGCTCAGCCGAAATTTTGGCGCGCCAGTACTCTGCCCGTTGCATTACGGGACAAAGTCGCTGCTGAACTTAAAGAATTGCAAGATAGCAGAGCTATTGCGTCCATGCAAGCTAGTGAATCGGCAGGTCCACTGCTTTCTCTCCCCTAAAACTCAGGTCGCATTCGCCCCTACGTTGACTTTAAGTCTACAGTGAACCCACAAATGGTGATTGATACTTACCCACTGTCACGTTCAGAGGATCTCATGGACAAATTAGGATCGCAAATTTTCAAGAATTGATATCCCAGACACATATCTTCAAATACCACTAAATGAAAAATCTCAAAACGTATGTGTTGTGAACACTCATTTGGGCTTGTTTAAATATTTGCATTTGCCTTTTGGCAGTGGTTCCTCACCCGCCATTTTGCTACGGTATTTGGAATAGCTGACTGCTTAAGTACCAAACTGTTCGAACTATTTGGACGCTACTGTCGCAGCAGGTCGTACACCTGAAGAAGATATTGCAAATTAGCGGGCGTTGTTTCGTGTGTTATCTGTTGCAGGGGTAAAGTGTAGACTCGAAAAGTGTGATTTTTTAAAACCTGTGTTGCAGCATTTTGGTCATTTGAAAAAGTCAAGGTGTCCATTCGCTTCACTCCCATTTGTTAGCCACACGGGACCTGCCAGTTACTTGCAGTGTCACAGAATTGCAGTCAGTTTTAGGGAAAATGAACTGTCATATTCGGTTCATACCACACAGGACTCCTTTTTCAAGGTACAGGTGATCCATCGGGAACATCCCGACCGCCGTGTCATCCTCAGCTGAGGATGCGCATAGGAGGGGCGTGTGGCCAGCACACCGCTCTCCCGGTCGTGTTGATGGTTTTCTATGACCGGAGCCGCTACTATTCGGTCGAGTAGCTCCTCAATTGGCATCACGAGGCCCATTGCACCTCGAAAAAATGCTACAGCGAATGACGGCTTGGATGGTCACCCATCCAAGTGTCGGCCACACCCGACAGTGCTTATCTTCGTTGCTCTGACGGGAACCGTTGTATCCACCGCGGCAAGGCCGTTGCCGGTTCATACCGAATGCTAAACAAATAGAGGCTCCATTGCATCGCTTGCGTCGCAAGTACGTTTCCTTTGTTTGGACAGATTAGTACCAAGAAGCTTTTCAAAATTTAAAGATGCATTGCTCAGTGATCGATGCTTCGTTCACTTTGATCCTGACAAACCAGTTGTCTTTGAAGTTGACCCTTCTTCTTACGGAATCGGTGCAGAGCTTCGCATAGATTTTGTGATAAAGACAAGACTATTGCTTTCGCATCAAAAGTGCTGTCCCAAGCTCAGTGTAACTATTCACAAATTGAAAAGGAGGCTTGGGCTGCTGTGTACAGTGTCACCAAATTCCAAAATTATTTTCATGGCAGAAATGGATTTGATTGTATGGCATTTTTGGACGGGAGGCCCCATTCAGGGGGGTTCGTCCGCCGTATTGCAAGGCCTTTTTAGTTGACGCCACTTCGGTGACTTGCGAGTCAGTGATGATGAAATGGTAATGAAGGACACACAACACCCAGTCCCATGCCGGGATTCGAACCCAGACCTCTTGCGTAGTAGGCCGTGACGCTATCTCTACGCTACGGAGGTGGACTGTATTGCAGAAAATTCTACTTAGTAACGGATCACAAGCCATTGCAGTCCTTGTTTCATCCGAGAAGCCACTTCCTGTCCGAACTGCCCAAAAATTGCAAACATGGGCTTTGTTGTTGTCTCAATACAAGTACCAGATTGTGTATCGTCCGACAGCTCAACATGTTAATGCGGACGCACCTTCAGGTCTTCCATTGGCTCTGATACAGACTTTGACGCTTCTGCAGCATCTTTTTGTCACGTCGATGCTCACAATTATGAATTGCTTCAATCCTTTCCCCTGAACCATAAGAAAATTGCACAGGCACTGAAAATGATTCATATTCGAACATTTTGCTGAAATACATTCGCACGTCTTGGCCTCACTCATTGCACAGCATAATGAACTCTGTCGTGCGCCGAAACTTTGTACATCGGCATAGCCTCTCTGTATAGAAAGGTCTTATTCTTGTTCAAAAAGACAGTGGACAGTCACTTGTGTTGATCCCCAAAGCTTTGCAAAAAGAAATGTTGCAGTTACTTCACCAAGAGCACTAGGGGAGTGTTCGTACGAAACAGCTAGCACGTCGACACTGTACTTATCAGGATACGGACACCCGAATAGAACAGATAACGTCACAATGTCAAGCATGTGCGAAAATCAGTCTGCTCCACCACAAAAATTCTCTGTTTAGCTTGAGTCGCAGTCAATACGACAACGTGTGCGCTTAGACTTACTGGGACCTTTTGGAACACCCGTTGGTTGATTGTGGCAGACTCTTATAGCAAGGTTGGAGGTTGGCAACCCTGACGCGGACTATGAGTGCTTTTCGCTTGTTACGAGATAAGTAATTTAGCTAGTAATTTAATTGTTTTTGTTGTACATTCTATTGTATTTACGTGCATTAGTGCCAGATAGACTGGAGAAATTGAAGGATTCAGTTTCATTAGCTTCTGAAAAGGAAAAGCTAAGTTTCTGTTTAGGACATTTTCGAGTGAACGCAGACGTGTTTTTACATTCTTAACTGACGTTAATACGCGGGATTATCTGTTAAGTCAGTTCAAATGTGTGTGAAATCTTACGGGACTTAACTGCTACGGTCATCAGTCCCTAAGCTTACACACTACTTAACCTAAATTATCCTAAGCACAAACACACACACACCCATGCCCGAGGGAGGACTCAAACCACAGCCGGGACCAGCCGCACAGTCCATGACTGCAGCGCCTAAGACCTCTCGGCTAGTCCCGCGCGGCCGTTGAGGTTCACGGAAGTGTTTCGGCGAGTATTAACCTGCTACATGGACGACAAAAAAAAAAAAAAAAAAAAAAAAAAACTATTCTAACTGGTGTGAAGGCAGAATTCCCTTTCATCACTGAAAACTCTGGTGCGCCATTCCATTTTTCAATAGATCCTTTGACACCACGAGTCATATCGTGCACGTCGATGTTGTGGCGTGAATGGAAGACGGGCTATAGGTGTGCGTGCCTGTATTCCCACTACTAATAGTGGGTTCGCAACAGTTCGTGTCGACAAGTCTGGGATCCCAAGTCCTTTTCTCTGTTCTTTGGTAGACACACGACCTGCCCTTACAACACCACAAACCTGGCGGGTGGGTTTGCTGCGTGGACATCCAGAATCTCGTCAACATGTGTGAGAATGTTCGCAAGACTGCTGATACCTGAACTGTTGCACAACTGCTGTATTACTTTCAACTTGTGCGCCAGGTCTCGTAAAGGACCATCCCACCACGCGGATGGCCACAATCTGACCCCTTTCAAACACGCTCAGTTGGCCATAGCAACCACGAGTGCATCTCTGTGGCATGGTCACCTGTTTGCTTCATACGTTTGCACGATACGGAGCCTTCATCGTAGTCTTTCCCGGTGTACTAACTTTTTTCCGGCATTGTAAATCTTTCATTACCTATCTTTGCTGTACATTCATTCCCATTCTTATGCCGTTTCCATATTATGTTTATTTTTCTCGAGGAAACTGCTGGAGTCGACAAACAAATCCTAGAAATTAATCTATAAATTATTCTACAACGATAAAGTACCTGGGACTTGCGGAGAGAGAACAGGGAATGTGGCAGCCGCGAGGGCTATCCACAGAATGGATTATGTACTTGTCTCCACCAACAAGGGTTGGGGCTAGAGCGGTCTTACTGCTGTCTGTTTTCCCGTGCAGTCGGCATTCCGCTGTACCAGCGTGAAGTTGATATCGTTTCTCGTTATTTCACAATAAAAGTTTAAAATAGGTGCCACAATAACAAATCCCACGAGATGTGCGATCAGTAATAAGGTCTTTGTTGGCAATAAAAACTAAACCCGATTAAAATTTATCGACAACAGAGTGAAGTGTACGGAAACAATATAATAACTGAAGGTTGTGTGCTCCAGTGGTGCGTTAAGTGTAAATCTGGCCGAACTAATATTCACTCCCACGAGGCGGATATACGGCCAACCTTTGTGACAGATGAATTGGTCACACAAGTCGATGAGAAAATAAGATAAAACCACAACGTCGGAGCTCTCGTTTAATTTTTCACAAATTTCATTAAGTCTGTTGCATAAAATCGTTATTCAGAAGCTAGGCCATCACAAATTTTGTGCAACATGCGTACCAAAAATCTTGGGAGAAAACCAGCGGAACCAGTGTATGGTTGCATCATTGACGTTTCTGGATTCTTACGAAAAACGATGGTGACTCACCGAATCAGAACTGGAGAAGAGACTTGGAGGGTTAAACTGCGATAACAGGTTGCAGCGGCGGGGTGGGCACTTAAATTACTCCCAGAAACGAATAAAATGCTTGCAAATGTTGCCTACAAGAAAGATAATTGTGATTGCATGCTGGGACAGGAAAGGTGTCCCTCTTGTCGATTTTCCTGAGCGTGGCACGACAGTAAACTATGAGTTAAATTTTGTAAAACTTAAGAAGAGCAATTCTGAATAAGCGTAGTAGAATGTTGAGCACAAGAAGTTTGTTCTTGCACGGGAACGCTAGACCACACACGGTTAATCGCACTCGATGCTTACTCAATTCCTTTAAGTGGGAGATATTTCCTCATACGCCGTTCAGTCCGGATCTTGTACCAAGTGACTGCACCCGTTTGCAACAGTCAAGACCTGTCTCGCAACGCAAGCTTTGACGACGACCCGGAACTGTGGAAGGGCATGATTAGCTGATTGAACTCTCAGGCGGCAGAGTTTTATAACATTGGGATTTCAAAGCTTTGTAGCAGCTATGGTAAGAGGCTAAGCGTGAGTGGAGACAATGTTGAAAAGAAGATTTTAAGTGTCTCTTTCATACGAATACAACATCATATTCTTCCTACACATTTTTAAAATACCAAAACGTAATATACTTACTGGATAACACTTATACACAAAAATACTGATACGTAGAGAAGCAAGTTTACGTTTCGCGTCAGAATGATGTGGATTTATTAGTCATTTGTCATTTGTGACTGGAGGTTCAAGTTGTGAACTTGGCTTTCAGTTTACATAAACTGATTTTTCAACTGTTGTTATGATTATAGTGCTTCAACATGCAAACGTTGAATTTCTACGTGTTCCAATAAATATAAGAATATCTCAGCCATTATGTGTGAGCGACCTCTATCATTTACAGCGTATCCAACACCTTCGAGAAGGATGTGAAGGTATACAATAACAGTTTTATAGTTGGCTAGTTGTAAATCATCGGATAATGCCATTAATGATGCTTGCTAATAAAGACACCCTCCTAAATCCCACGGGTTGTCCGACGAAAATCCACATGGCTTTGTGAAGAGACATTTTCAAGAATGTTTCTCTGTAAATGTGTGGTATCATAGAAAATCGATAGATTGTTTCTATTGCGTTACAAATTGTCTTAAAGGACATCAATTTGATGACCTTTTTCAAATCGATATTCCAGCTCGCAGGAAGACGTTATTTCCACTGCAAGTACCGGTAAGTTCATCAACTGACAGATCCCTTAAACCTAACATTCCCCTGGAGATGAAACGGCAGAAATGCTTACGTTTCCTTGTTATCAAGGTCCTCTCCTCTAGAAGTGTACCTATTGTGATGGTTGAAAGGCAGAGTCAACAAAGGGACACTAAACATCAGAGACGATCGGGTCGTCCGCATTACGAACTGTGCTGCCTCCCATACAAGAACCCCGAAACGTTTTCAGGAGGATTTGTTTAATAGCTTCTCCCATGTACAGTGTGACCCTCCGAATACGGAATACGTGTCAGGCGTGTTTTCCTTGTTGTTTCGACAGATATTTGAAACTTCGTTTGTACAATCTATAGCTGGAGTAACTCCAAACAAATACTGCTCGTTACGTCTTTCACGCGACGACCATTGTCGACGATAGGCATTGATTTGTTTCCCATTACCAACAAACTGATTTTTGAAGCTAATTTTACTGGCACGCTCGATAGAGCGGCCAAAGTTAACCGAATGCTATAACCGTTTTACCTATGTGTATTAACAGGAACACTAAAGCGCGAAGAATACCCGGTACTTCACAGCAGCGACTGAGCAGCACTGCTGCATGGCCGTAGCAGTCATCGCTGTCCAGTGTGTTACCCAGTCGCCGTTGCAGCACTGGTTATTCTTCCTGTTTCACTGTCTCTTTTAATACATATCGATATAACAAATCTAGCACTACACTAATTTTCGATCCCTCAGTCGAGTGGGTACGTAAAATTCGGGTTTAAAAACTATTTTGTTCTCAATGGGAAATAACCCGGCGCTTTTCGCCGACACCGGAAGCCGCATGAAACACGTGAAAGACAGTATTTGCTACTCCAGCTATACAACACAAAAACGAAATTGCAAATATCAGCTGAAGGGCAAAAAAATGGGCCTAATGACTCTTGGGATGAACACCTGGTATCCACCGTATTCATACATATAGGGTAAACTGGAGCTCCACCAATAAACGTTCAGAGGTGGTAGGTAGTGTTTAATGCTGCCTAGTCGTCAAATGTGGTGTGTCCATGAAACCTACTTTCTCGAATCGCTAGACAGACAATTCAAACAAATCGTATTCTCGCTTCCCACGCCCGGGTTCCCGGGTTCGATTCCCGGCGGGGTCAGGGATTTTCTCTGCCTGGTGATGGCTGGGTGTTTTGTGATGTCCTTAGGTTAGTTAGGTTTAAGTAGTTCGAAGTTCTAGGGGACTGATGACCATAGATGTTAAGTCCCATAGTGCTCAGAGCCATTTGAACCATTTGAACCATCGCATTAATGAGTTTTATCACGAAAAGTAAATGATAGTACTCAACTTTGACAATTACATAGCTGTAATCTTGATGCTGCTGTTCGACTGGCAGCCACCATTAGGGCGCGATGCTTATGCCCTCTTTACGTAGAGGTCGCTGCTGTCGCGTTGTCGTCCTGGAGAGAGGTCATCGTGGTATTGGCTACCCTCTCTACTCTCTCGTTCGCAACGGGCTAGCCGGCGCTTGACTTTACGCCGCAATAGGTAGTATGAATCTAAACAACGAAAAAAGTCTAGTAAACATGTGCTCTAAAGAGCACACCTTAAGTGGTACGACCACTGGTACGATAGAAGAGATATTCCACAGTAGCGATGATGAACAAATGCTCATAGCTCTTAAGGGACGTATTTCAGAGTCAACGTTAATTAGACGTTTTTGTTTTGGTCCACAATACTACCTCTGAATTTATATCGCTGGATTTCCGGTTCACTCTGTGTACTGTATCCTTACATAGCGTCCAGGAAACGAAAGACAACTATCTCATCTGCGTGAGAACAAAATATACAGGCGGAACCGCTTCAAGAAATTAACCTACCAAAAAAAATTATCATGAAATCACATAATCTCCAGATAACTAAACTGAAAGACGGCTGCTGCTGAAAGCACAAGTGCATATATCGCAAAAAGAAACGTGATCTGAAATTACATGATGTTAGCGAACCTAAATGTTTTTTATTTACATTTTAATTTTCACTGTTCAAGTAGTTCCAGAAAATTGATTGATTAGACATAAAACTCTAGGGGGAAGAACGTTAAAGGGAAGTTGCAGAGAAAATTCAACATGGTTGAGAGGGACATACAACGAAATGAGGCTGTTTTAATATAGAAGGCAGCGTTATTAGTGTGATGAAATGGCACTATCGTGAAGTTTCCGGCCATAAATTAGGTCTGTACGGGGTTCAGACCCTCAACTGGCTATTTTCGTAGCAGAATATGATCAAATAGTTGCTAAGTCATTTCCAGCTGATTTAACGTACTGCCACCAGCAAGCTCTACGTCGATGAAAGCTTCTCCTGGGGGACATTGCGTCTCTTGTTTTAGCGAATGCATGAAAAGGAAATCAAATGCCGTAGTTCTACAGGAAAGGAAATCATCTCAGGTGACACAAGTCAGTAAGGATCGAATTAATATTTCTATTGTAATCAATATGAAATGGTGGAGTGGGATGCTAGTACGTTATTTGAGTAACGTATTTTCCAATCATTAAATTCAGTAGATGACAGTTTCTCTGGCATCGACATACCAGAAAGGACCAATATATGTTATGATTATTTTTTGAAGCTATTACACTTGAAACCAATTGCAAAATTTATTGTGAATGTAGAAAATTTATTAACAAGTTGTATACTTGTTAAATTCTTCACACTGCTTCTCTTGTTTCAGTAAATGTATGACATGTAAATCAAATGCCGTTCTGTACTGGTCAGAAACACGAATTGCCGGGAAAAAATTCAGAAATGTGTATCAACAGCAAAAGAGCATAAAACAGAATGGCGTGAATTCATAAATGTAGTTGTAAGAACTTTTGTGGAAAGAAGTGGGGAAGTAGTAAGCCATCATAGAGGGTTGTCGTATCGTGGGATGACAGGGACTTTGTCATTCCATTCACATCGAAAGGATGAAAATTTGCATAAACGGAGCGGGCCGTCTCTCCTCTGGGAACTTCAAAGACTGTTTACTGCAATATTGGAAGCTCTGCCAAGTCAGGGTGCCGGCATTCATAACGTGGAATGAGATACACGGAGACATATAATATGCTGGCAGCAAGTCAGGAGTGGGACTTCAAGGGGCCCAAAAGAGCTTTTGCTGTCGAGTTCTTGTACGTGCTCAGCTTCGCATGCAGGCAGAAACTTGCGGTGTATTGCAAAGCGAAAGCGTTGTTCATCAGTTGCAGGTGTATGCCCGAAAGAGGTATAGTTGTGCGTATACGTTAACAACTGCCATTCATGTTAGATTTATACTGTACCATTAACGATCCTAGTTTCCTAGTTTCCATTTAGTTTCAGGCTGTCTAAGTATGTGTTGGTGAACTATTCATTCTTTGGTCATCCGTTAACTGCAATAATAGACTCATATATTCGGTTCATCACAAATGCGAAATGAGATTAAAATCAACTAAATTATTTAACTAATTTCATATTTCAGTCAAATAATTTATGTAATCATCACAGGTTTGATTCAAGGGGACCTGACTTCAGATCTATAAAAATGTATGGAAACAGATAAAGTATCGTGCTCTCATTAGAGAATCACTCTTCAATGAGTCAAACTTTTCAAAAAAATTTGTATACAGAGATGGAATTGTATAAATGCTACTAAAATGAAGCAAATTGAAAATTAGTCATGTGTATAAATTGCGTACTTATCTGTATTTACCTCTACTGTAACGAAGCCAACTAGGTTTTATGTACTTGAAAAGAGCCACAATTACAGATTAATGGTGTTACAGTTCAATATATATTATTATGAATATGTAACACTTGTGTTGAACTAGTCATTCTTAATGTACAATAAAAGAATCTTGAAAACATTTATGTTGAACTAATCATTCTTAACGTACAATAAAGTACCTTGAATATTACGCTCTCTGTCCAGTTGTAAACTCAAATCACTAAAAGACAATAATAGGGCCTGGCAGCACAACTCCTTCATATTTCATTGAATACGGTATGGTTTTAAATTCTTTTCTACCACATATTTAATCGACTTCATTGTGCATTTCACAGAGTAGCGTTGTTGGAAAGGAGAGCAGCCGCTTCTGCATTGCACAGAACTGCTCCACTACGCTTACTGCTACATCTGCTTATACCAGGTGATCAAGAAGTCAGTATAAATTTGAAAACTGAATAAATCACGGAATAATGTAGATAGAGAGGTACAAATTGACACACATGCTTGGCATGACATGGGGTTTTATCAGACCCAAAAAAGTACAAAAGTTCAAAAATGTCCGACAGATGGTGCTTCATCTGATCAGAGTAGCAATAATTAGCATAACAAAGTAAGACAAAGCAAAGATGATGTTCTTTACAGGAAATGCTCAATATGTACACCATCATTCCTCAACAATAGCTATAGTCGAGGAATAATGTTGTGAACAGCACTGTAAAGCATGTCTGGAGTTATGGTGAGGCATTGGCATCGGATGTTGGCTTTCAGCATCCCTAGAGATGTCGGTCGATCACGATACGCTTGCGACTTCAGGTTACCCCAAACCCAATAATCGCACGGACTGAGGTCTGGGGACCTGGGAGGCCAAGCATGACGAAAGTGGCGGCTGAGCACACGATCATCATCACCAACCGACGCGTGCAAGAGATCTTTCACGCGTCTAGCAATATGGGGTGGAGTGCCATCCTGCATAAACATCTTACGTTCCAGCAGGTGTTTATCAGCCAGGCTGGGGGTGATGCGATTCTGTAACATATCGCCGTACCTCTCACCCGTCACGGTAGCAGTTACGGACGTTTTGCTGTCCAGCGCCATCTGCCAGACATTTTGTGAACTTTATTATTTCTTTTGTTCTAATAAAACCTCGTGTCATTCCAAGCATGTGTGTCAATTTTTTCCTCTCTATCTACATTATTCCGTGGTTTATTAAATTTCCAAATTTATACTGACTTTCTGTCTAACAAGCCTTCATCATGCTACGACACTCCAGATGATGTATCATCACGCCCTCTGGTCTCATTCTAGCCCGTGCCTCCCATCCGTGTCGATTCCAAAGCTCTCCATATCTCTTTTACAGGAGTCCTTGAACCTCAATACAGGTCTTTTGGCTATAGAGATCTCTCCAAGCATCACCTCAGTGGTATTCTGTCAGGATCCATACGGTGGACGTGTCCCAGCCAGCAGAGTCGTCTCTGTTTCAAGATAGCAGAAATACTGTTGCAGTTAGTGTTATATAGCACTGCTTCGTTGGTCACTCGGTCATTCCACGTTACTCCGAGGATGGATCTCAGGCACCGCATGTGAAAAGCATTAAGGCGACGTTATTGTTTGGCAAATGTAGTCCATGTTTCCGATGCATACAAAAGGATGCTGAGGACGCAAGTTTGATATACAAGAATTTTGGTGGTCAGAGAGTGTTTGTTGTTTTTCCAAACACGTATAGAGGGTTTGCCAAAAGTTGTCGCAGCTCTTCCAATGCGAGCATCAATCTCCCTGTCAACAGACATGTTTGATTCTATAGTGGATCCAAGATAGCAGTAGTTTTCTACGACTTGCAGAGTAGTGCAATCTAGTGTGATTTTCTGCTTTGTGTTAGCACCCTGAACCATAATTACGGTCTTACTGCTGTTTACACTCATCGACAATAGGTGGCATGCGTGACTAAATCTTCATACTAGCTCTTGCAGCTCTTCTGCGGAGTTCCCAACAACTGCAGCATCATCAGCATACAGGAGTTCACGAGCGACTATCTCTTAGCGCTTTGTCTTACTCTTCAGAAGACTGACATTAAAAAGTCTTCCAACTTTCCTAGTATGCAGAAGTACTCCAACATTGCAATTCTCGAAAGCCACTTGGAGCAGACCCGAGAGGAAAATTCCAAAAGTGTAGGTGCCAACACACAGCCTTGTCTTACGCCACAGTTCATACTGAATGGTTTAGATGTACTGCCATCTACGGTTACAGAGCCACTGATATTCTCGTGAAAAGATCTTATTAAAGACAGCAAAATTAGGGGACGCCCATTTTTTTCCAAAAAGCTGTAGAGTCCCTCCCTACTGACGGTGTCAAAGGCTTTGTTGAGGTCAACAAAAGCCACATATAATGGCACTCTGTGTTCGCGGCACTTCTCTTGTAGTTGGCGCAAGGTGAATATCATGTCACTTGTGGATCTGCCTGTTCGAAATCCACACCGTGACTCAGGGTAGATCCGAGCAGCCAAGGTTTCCAGTCTCTTCAGGATTATCCTTCCATACGCCTTTCCAGCAAACTCAAGAGAGATATTCCTCTACAGTTGTTACAATTACCTCTGTCGCCTTTTCCTTTATAGATTGTTACTATATATGCATCTCGCGTGTCTTGAGGTACTGTGCCTTCTTCCCAGCACTGCAGTAGGATTTGATACAATATCGGCAAAACGCAGTCAAGTTTGATGATTTCTGCTGGTAAGTTATCACGGCATGTACTCTTGCCTACCTTTAGACTTTTAAGTGCGACTTTTAATTCGTCAACAGTGGGAGGATCATTAAGATGAGACATAACTGGGTAAGTTGGTAAAGTACCCAAAGTTCTGAAGAAATGTTGACCTCTTCTGAGTATAGTTTAGCATAGTGCTGCACCCATCTATCTACCTGCTGGTTTTTATTGTTGATTGGGTCTCCATTTAGATCTTTTATTGCAGCGAACTTCCTGCTTGTTGGTCCAATGGCCTTTTTGATGCCTTGATACATGCCACTGTAATCTCCTTTGTCTCGGCAGATCTGAATAGTTTCACAAGGGTTGGTCCAATATCTATTTGCGCAATGGCGAGAAACTGGTTGCAGATCTGCTTTGCAGGCCTTGTATTCTGCTATTGCTCGTTGGCCTTTAGGATTATTCATAACCTGTATATGAGCATTACGTTTCTTGTCTATATATGGATGCAACTCACTTTCACATTCAGTAAACCCGTCACTTTGAGTCCTACCCTGTCTGCATAATATTATCTTTAGCTACATGTCACATATTTTCAGCGCTCAGTCCAGTTATAAATTGCTCAGGATTCAGTTTCATCTCAATTTATTCACTGAACTTTTTGTATAGAGCATCATCTTGAATGGCTTTGATGTTGATCTTCGCTCTTCGACAAACGCTCTCAGCTGAGTGAATCTTCTTTGGTGTGAACCGTGATTTGGTCATAACTAAAGAGTGATCAGTATCACAGTCAGCACTGTGATATGTGCGGGAATGAAGAACATGACGTTGGTCACTTCTTCTGGTTATGATGTAGTCGAGCTGATGCCAATGGCCTGAACGTAGGTATTTCCATATTACTTTGTGCACGTCTCTGCTCTGGAAGTAAGTGTTTGTGATGCAGAGAGAAAGAGAGGTGCAAAGTTCCAGAGTCACTGACCATTCTCATTCATATTTCTAATGCCGTATGGGCCAATGCAGCCGGTCCAGTTGTTCCGTTTATTCCCAACCCTGGTATTAAAGTCTCTCAGTAACATGGGTTTATCCGATCCACGAACGTTCTCCAGGCATTTCCGCAGATCTTCATAGAACATGTCTTTGACTTCAGGTGGCGCTATCATAGTGGGAGCATATGCAGAGATTAATGTGACGGGGCCTGCTATTGTCTTTAATCTCAAAGTTGTTAATCGTTCAGACATAGATTTTGGTTGTTCACAGCAGCTGAGAAGACTGTTTCACACTGCAATGCCAACTCCGTGTTCACGTCTTTCTCCAATTTCCCTCCACTTCCAGAAAAAGGTGTAATTATCTTCACGCAGGCTGCCTTCTCCAGAGAGTCGAGTTTCCTGTAATGCAGCCACATCAACGCGAAGACGCAGGAGTTCTCTGTCAATTATGGCTGCTTTTCTGACTATAGGGGCAGCATCTGTAGGAGTGTCATATCCGGGTAACATAGTTCTGACGTTCCAGGTGGAAAATCTTGTTATTGAATAGTTGGTTTTGCTCATATGAGCTACTTTATTGTTGTTTTTTCCAGGTGCCTCAGTAACCCACCTTGTATCAAGCACTGCGAGATGCTTGCTGCTCCATACACCCATAGAAGCGTAAGGTGGGGGACGAACTGGTACCTTACTGGCTGGGGGCTGCCCAGCTTGAGGCGGGCGGTATCCAGTCAGTTAGCTGCAATGGGCTATGCCACCGACGAGAGTCACCCCTGGCGCCCGCACTCACGTCCCTCAGCGCAAGGCTTAAAACTGGTAACTGCGACTCCCCGTGTTGTTATCCACACCTTTGCAGGTGCAGGCGGAGTGTCTTCTCCACAAGCAGTGCATCGCCTGGGTCATATTTAAAAGCCATGAATTTGCCCAGCGTTCGTACCTTTCTCTCGACCCAAACAACTGTTTCCACAGGAGTAATGGGTCACTACGTGTGGAGTTGAGTGGGTTGCAGGAGTTGGTGACTCGTTCATGTTGAACCCTACAGTCGCCTACAGTACTCCAGATCCATTGCCCCATCCGCCAAGCATATGTAGCGTACCAGAGATCTCCTCCTCTGCCGCAGCTGCCGTTGGGGACTTCACCCACAACCTTGGACTAGGGTCCTGCATCAAACCCTGCAGGACTGGGGTGAGAGAGATAGTAAACTGAAAGACATCCTCAGGCCTCGAAACCTAATACCACTGGGGTCGAAAAACAAGAGTTGGCCAAGAGAGGCCGACAGGAAAGAAAACAGGAGCGGTCTGACACAGGTAAGTGGAAGCAATGTCAGACTCAGCTCGGGGCCTCACGGATACCCCATGCGAACTTCTAGATGAAGTCCCCTGGGGACTGCATATACACTTCCAAAACCACTGTTAAGTCAATGGCAGAAGGTACATCCCACTCCAACAGCTACCTGCGCTTTCCTCTGTTCCATTCACTTATGGATCGTGGGAAGATTCATTGCTTAGAAGTTTCTGTGCCTGTCCTCTCTCTGGACAATCGCCATAGAAGCTATACATAGGGAACTGTGATACATTCCAAGATTCATCACCTAAACTTGGTTCTATAAACTTTCTTAGTAGATTTTCATGAGATGGTTTACGTCAGTCTTCAAGCGTCTGCAAGTTCACTCATCTCAACACCTTCGTCACACACCCACGGGTCCTGTGACCATTCGTACCTCCCTCCTTCGTATCCGCTCAATGTCTTCTGTCAGTCGTATCTGGTAAGTGTCCCAAAACCTTGAGCATATGTCTTAGGATGCGTCGTATGAGTGTTTTGTGTGGAATCTCTTTTACAGACGGATTGCATTTTCCTCATATTCTACCAACGAACTAATGTCTGCTACATGCTATACCTATGACAAAGATCATGCGCCCGTTTCATTTCACATGCTCACAATTTGTTAGATCGATGTATTTGTATGAGTGGACCAACATTGATTCACTGATATTACAGTCATGGGATGCAAAGTGTTTTCGTTTTGTGGAGTGTAGAACGGTATTCCTTATTTTGCCATTTCCAGTAAACTAGAGCTGATGCCAGGCTCGAACATAATGATGGGCCTGGGACAAACTAATCTATCAAAAAATCAGGACGATGTTACGATAATACTCGACCGAAAGACGGATCAGCTTTTTTTACACTCAGTAACTGGAAAACAAGAAAGTTCAGGCCACTAGGGAAAGTCACTCCCCTCTGCAAAACCATCATATACAGTTTTTCTTTTTCAGTTACTCTTTAACAAGAATAAGGATATACTTGCTAAATACGTTGAGCACGTATGACGCGGAAACTAATTACTTAGAGGTCTTTCATCAATGTAAGATTTGGTGGTATGTCATCAAGTAGACATTGTCTTACCCAGGTGTGTTGCGATGAATTTTTACTGCCATTAGAGTATTTTTGATTTTGAAAGTCTTCAAATAAGTAAGTCGCGTACAAGAAAAATACAGGAACTACTGAAAAATGTGACTGAAACTCGAGAAGTCCTTTATTTTTGGCGGAAATCAACGACAATTATCCAAATTTTCGGAAATGAATATCTTTGCTTCTTATGAAACCTTCTTGCATAATCTTTGGGGAAATTAAACAACAGTATTTTGAATTAAACAAAAACTAAGGATCTTACACTTCCATCACTAGACGCAAATCATTCGGAAATATCATTTTCTTCTGTTCTGACCTTTTCATTTTCTGAAATCACTGCCTCGATATTGCTTTCTAGCACCCGTGAAAACTTGAAATTTAAAAAATGACACACATAGTACTACTAAAAGCTAAACGTAACGTATCAATAAAGGAACTGATACCCTTTTCATATACTGCATTAAAATAAGTTTGCTTGGGCGTAATTCTGAGTCCACATTTGGTGGACGTACCAGATAATATGTTAAAAGCTTTTTATTTATTTTTTTATTCTACATCTCTATTTCTGCATTACCAAATTGAAGAGCAAATCTCGATGTTCGTCGGACGAGTCAGTACTTGAAATTACATAACAAAAGCTGTTAATAGACAGAATAAAATTTACATCAATTCTGTGCACACGACAAGTTGCTGAGTATACACTAGCATCGACGGTATAACACTAGAAGTTGCGTAACCTTTTCCTAGGAACTCTCCAACAAAATTGGCACTGTGAACCGTGAGGAAATTCTTCAGTTTGGACTTAAAAATTCTTGGGTTATTGTTATGATTGGAAATGGACGCAGCAGAGTACTACAATCCACTCTGCACAAGAGTTAAGGAAGTGCGATCCAAACGCAGATCAGATTTCCGCCTAGCGTTAGTTGAGTGAGAGCAGGTAATTGTTGCAAATAAACTCATTTTGTTAATAACAATGGGATTAAGGAAAACGTGTATAGAGAGGCCAAGAGCCTGAACAGGGGTCAACAAGATATTTCCTGAACCCATACCACAAGTTATTTTAACTACCTGTTTTTGAGATAAAAGTACCTTTTGTAGCATTGTGTGTTACAAGTTGTAACAACTGCTTTGCTGTGGTTACAGGGGTACCGCCCGCCCGCCCACCTCCCCTTCTGCCAAATAACCGCGCCCTATTCGGACTCCACGTCATAGCCGTTCTCATTACCGTGAATAACGAACTTTTTCTCTCTTGTTGAAGTACGAGACGAACCAATTGTGCCTTACTCCTCCTATTCCTTAATGGCCCAACTCCTACAGTAAATTTTATCATCAACACAATCAAACACTTAACTTTATTCAAAGAGGACACCTAGTGCACGCTACTTCTTGTTAATCCTGTTCAGTGTCTCACAGAGGAAAATAGAATCTAAGAATTTCAGTTGTGAAACCACTTCTGAGGCTAAACTGTACGTTGACAACAAATTAAGTAAACTGAAATGATCTATTACTCCTATACATGGTGGTCCACTGATAGTGACCGGGCCAAATATCTCGCGAAATAAGCATCAAACGAAAAACCTACAAAGAACGAAACTCGTCAATCTTGAAGGGGGATACCAGATGGCGCTATGGTTGGCTCGCTAGACGGCGCTGCCATAGGTCAAACGGATATCAACTAGATTTTTTTATTTAAAAATAGAAACCCCCATTTTTTATTACATATTCGTATAGTACTTAAAGAAACATGAATGTTTATTTGGACCACTTTTTTCGCTTTGTGGTAGATGGCGCTGTGATAGTCACAAACGTATAAGTACGTGGTATCACGTAACATTCCGCCAGTGCAGGCCGTATTTGCTTCGTGATGCTTTACCCGTGTTTAAATGGACCGTTTACCAATGACGGAAAAGGTCGATATCGTGTTGATTTATGGCTATTGTAATCAATATGCCCAACGGGGGTGTGCTATGTATGCTGCTCGGTATCCTGGACTACATCATCCAAATGTCCGGACCGTTCGCCGGGTAGTTACGTTATTGAAGGAAACAGGAAGCGTTCAGCCACATGTGAAACGTCAACCACGACCTGCAACAAATGATGATGCCCAAGTAAGTGTTTTAGGTGCTGTCGCGGCTAATTCGCACATCTATGGCAGACAAATTGCGCGAGATTCGGGAATCTCCAAAACGTTGGTGTTGAGAATGCTACATCAACATCGATTGCACCCGTACTATGTTCCTATGCACCAGGAATTGCTTGACGACTACTCTGAACTTCGTGTACAGTTCTGCTACTGGTCACAAGAGAAATTATGGGACGATGACAGATTATTTGCACACGTTCTATTTAGCAACGAAGCGTCATTCACCAATAGCGGTAACGTAAGCCGGCATTATATCCAATACAGGGCAACGGACAATCCACGATGACTGCGACAAGTGGAACATCAGCGACCTTGGCGGGTAATGTATGGTGCGGCATTATGGGAGGAAGGATAATTGGCCCTCATTTTATCGATGGCAATCTAAATGATGCAATGTATGCTGATTTCCTACGTAATGTTCTACCGTTGTTACTACAAGATGTTTCACTGCATGATAAAATGGCGATGTACTTCCAGTATGATGGATGTCCGGCACATAGCTCGAGTGCGGTTGAGGCGGTACTGAACAGCATATTTCATGACAGGTGGATTGGTCGTCGAAGCACCATACCATGGTCCGTACGTTCAACGGATCTGACGTCCTCGGATTTCTTTCAGTGGGGAAAGTTGAAAGATATTTGCTATCGTGATCCATCGACAACGCTTGACAACATGCGTCAGCGCATCGTCAATGCATGTGCGAACAATGCGGAAGGCGAACTACTCGCTGTTGAGAGGAATGTCGTTACACGTATTGCCAGATGCATTGAGGTTGACGGAAATCATTTTGAGCATTTATAGCATTAATGTGGTATTTACAGGTAATCACGCTGTAACAGCATGCGTTCTATGAAATGATAAGTTCACAAAGGTATATATGTATCACATTGGAACCACCGAAATAAAATGTTCACACGTAATTGCGTTCTGTTTTTTAATATAAAAAACCTACCTGTTACCAACCGTTAGTCTAAAATTGTGAGCCATATGTTTGTCACTATTACAGCGCCATCTATCAGAAAGCGAAAAAAGTGGTCCAACTAAAACATTCATATTTCTTTACGTACTACACGAATGTGTAATAAAAAATGGGGGTTCCTATTTTAAAAAAACGCATTTGATATCTGTTTGACGTATGGCAGCGCCATCTAGCGCTCCAACCATTGCGCCATCTGGTTTCCCCCTTCAAGCTAGATATGTTTCGTTCGTTGTAGTTTTTTCGTTTGACGCTTGTTTCGTGAGATATTTGCCCCGGGCACGATCAATGGACCACCATGTATATACAGCTTTCCGGAATAATTTTCAACACTAAATAATTGATGAGGCTTACTTATACATTTTAAAGATTAATTAATTAAATAACCTCTTCCGGTAATGGGGATGTCTGAATGAAAGTGGTAACCGTAGCAACAACTGCCTAGCGCCGTCGACGTCAGCAGCCCCCAGTGCGGATGCTCGCTTTCCGCGGCTGCAGCGACGCGGCGGGGCCTCGGAAAGCAGTTTTTCAAGTGGCGTGGAGCGACTTTTCAGGAAGAAAAGTCCCCCCTCAGCATCCGGCCTGATAATGAAGGTCGTTAAGCTTATCAGCCGCTCGACCCTCCTTTGCATGACAATGCGGCACGCACAATGGAGGAGGCCCGCATCAATCTCGGACCTATTCAGTGTCACCAGCCGACTTCTCAGCGAGAATGCAGTGTCCTCGCGGAAAATATGCGTGGGTGGTATGTGGGTGGCTTCGCTGGCGTCTCCAGCACATTTATTCTAACAGCCGTGTTCCTCTCACACAGGATTTCTTAGCATTTGCGCACTGCATTTGAAGGCGTATTCAAAAGCGGATGTACGCAGAAATAAGTGCAGCTGGAGTATTCATAAGAAGACTTCACAATAATATAAGGTAAAATTTTGTAATAATATTATTACATAATATAATACTTCTCATGACGAGTAATGGTACACTACTGGCCATTAAAATTGCTACACCAAGAAGAAATGCCGATGATAAATGGGTATTCATCCGACAAACATGTTATACTAGAACTGACATGTGACTTCGTTTTCACGCAATTTGGGTGCATAGATCTTGAGAAATCAGTACCCACAACAACCACATCTGGCCATTATAACGGCATAGATACGCCTGGACATTGAGTCAAACAGAGCTGGGATGACGTGTACAGGTACAGCTGCCCATGCAGCTTCAACACGATACCACAGTTCACCAAGAGTTACTGGCGTATTGTGACGAGCCAGTTGCTCGGCCACTATTGACCAGACGTTTTCAGTTAGTGAGAGATCTGGAGAATGTGCTGGCCAGGGCAGCAATCGAACATTTTCTGTATCCAGAAAGTCCCGTACAGGACCTGCAACATGCGGCCGTGCATTATCCTGCTGAAATGTAGGGTTTCGCAGGGACCAAATGAAGGGTAGCACCACGGGTCGTAACACATCTTAAATGTAACGTCCACTGTTCAAAGCGCCGTCAACGCGAACAAGAGGTGACCGAGACCTGTAACCAATGGCACCCCATACCATCACGCCTGGTGATAGGTCAGTATGACGATGACGAAGACACGCTTCCAGTGTGCGTTCACCGCGATGTCGCCAAACACGGATGCGACGATCATGATGCTGTAAACAAAACCTGGATTCATTCGCAAAAATGACGTTTTGCCATTCGTGCACCCAGGCTCATCGTTGAGTACACCAGCGGAGGCACTCCTGTCTGTGATGCAGAGTCAGGGGTAACCGCAGCCATGGTCTCCGAGCTGATAGTTCATGCTGCTGAAATAGTCGTCGAACTGTTCGTGCAGATGGTTGTTGTCTTGCAAACTTCCCTATCTGTTGACTCATGGATCGAGACGTGGCGGCACGATCCGTTACAGCCATGCGGATATGATGCCTGTCAACTCGACTGCTAGTGGTACGAGGCCGTTGGGATCCAACACGGCGTTCCGTATTACCCTCCCGAACCCACCGATTCCATATTCTGCTAATAGTCATTAGATCTCGACTAAGGCGAGCAGTAATGTCGCGATACGATAAACCGCAATCGCGATGGGCTACAGTCCGACCTTTATCAATGTCGGAAACTTGATAGTACGCATTCCTCCTCCTGACACGAGGCATCACAACAACGTTTCACCAGACAACGCTGGTCAACTTGTGTTTGTGTATGTGAAATCGTTTGGAAAGTTTCCTCATGTCAGCACGTTGTAGGCGTCGCCACCTGCGCCAATCTTGTGTAAATGGTCTGAAAAGCTAATCATTTGCATATCACAGCATCTTCTTCCTGCCGGTTAAATTTCGCGTCTGCAGTACGTCATGTTCGTGGTGTAGCAATTTCAATGGCCAATAGTGTAGATGACTATACGATATTACAATGCCTGTGTTATTCCGAATTACGATGGTAAGTTCCTTCGGACCTGCGTTCATGTCCGAAGAAGCATTCGCCGTAATTCGGAATAACACAGGCACAGGGATATCGTATTTAACTGCCAACCCTGAACAAGTGACTTTCATCTAAAATATTTCCCCTATATTAGACGATACTTAATGAATGTCTGAGTTCACGTGGCACACACATGGTTGACGACGTATGGAAGTTTAGGTCTAACCGTGAGTCGTGCTGTGGTAGCCAAATGGTAAGGCAACCGCTCGCGATATGCTAGAAGTCCGGGATCGTGTTACGGTCCGCCACAAATTTTCACCGTCGTCATTCCATTCTACAGCTGATAATTGTCCATATTCACAATTGCGAATAGGTTTAATGTAGATTTCTATGGTCAGTCGTAAGGTGATATATTAATGTCTCACGGTATTTTCTTATTACAACTTCATTTAGTGGGTTTAACACAAGATTTCTTTGAAGAAACTTCAACCAATCGATATATAACTATTTTAAATTTTTTACTTATTTGGATGGTCACCTCTCGAGCCTCTGTAAGCTCATGAGACGGTAAATATTCATAGAAACTTTGTACTATAAACCATGTGCAGTCAGTGACTCAATTTCAGCATTGATCCTAACACAAAAGATATTGCAATGATAAACATGGGTTGCGGTAGCGTCTCACCTGGATATCGTATAAAAACATTTCTGCTGGACGTAGTTTCAACTCCTCTAGCGGAAAATATGTGAACTACATGAAATTTTTTGGGCAATTACTTGGATACAAAAAATTGTGGTCTGCAGGGAGTTATTATCAAGTAATGTGTGGCATGTACATAAATAGCGATTCCCACAGACGTAGTTAGATAGGAACATGACAGAACAGCTTAAATTACTGTGAGTAAACCTAGAAGCAATAATTTTCATAACCATGATTCAGACAAAAGTTGCTCGTTTCTTTCTGACAAACAGTGTTTTCCCTGGCTGTGGTACCCGAAACCAGAGCTTACATTAAACTGCATACCGAGCTATACGGGGTGCTCAAAAAGTCTCTCCAGAGTGCCGTATGATTGTTAGCCGCGCGTGCCGTATGCCGCTGTGAATATACCGAAATAAAACTCAGTGAAATTCAAGTTATTAATTCACTGATTATTTATTTTTCATTAAAAAGTATCACATTACATGGTGAAAGTGTCCTTCCTGTTGTTGGATACACAATTCAATTCGTCTGCTCATGTTTCCAAACACAAGCTGTAACATTTCTTCTGTAACAGAAGCAGTGAAAGTGGATATTGCAGTTTTTAAATTCATCGATGGATTTTGGACGGCTTTTATAGACAGTTGCTTTCGCTGCACGCCAGAAGAAAAAGTCAGGTGGTGTTAGGTCAAGCAATCGTGGAGGTCAAGGTCCCTGTGAAATTATGCGATCACCAAAACCATCAGCAAGCAGTGGCATTGAAACGGGAGCTGTATGCGCGGTTGCACCATCTTGTTGAAAATAACAGTTCAGTATTTCGCTTAATACAAGTTATCCTATGAATAGTTACAGAATATCACTACAGTATCGTTGTGCGTTTATTGTTTCATTGAAAACCCAGGCAGGCGAACAAGCATACGGCACACGCCGCAAACAATCATACCGCACTGCAGAGAGACTTTTTGAACACCCCGTATATCATCTCCTACTGAATCTCATTTGTTTATGCCACGGTGTATTTTCACAAAGTAAGTGATGATGGCGTTTATACAAAGCCATCACCGAGGGCCAAATGCTAACCCGCATCACGCATATTTCCCTTAAATAATCTTTTTTATCAAATGTGTGGAGTTTTAAATTTTGTGATTTCAAATAACTGATATACACCTTTTTACAGTTTAAAGTCATAGATTTATACTCAATGTATCTCTGCCTCTTTAGCACTTTTGAACTTTTGCTGACCTGGTGAAGGCATCGACATGCTGCACATGGTTTACAATAACCACCGTCTGATGTTAGATCTAACAGTGAGCGCGATATTGGTCCATGGGTCAATAAAAGATTTAATACGGTGATTGGCTGCAGCTTCCCCAAGGCGTCCTCCACCATTTTACTAGTCTACCAGTGCTGAACCTTCAGAAAAGACGATTTAAAAATATATTTATGGATTTAGTTTTCACTGAGTTAAGCAGATCTGGTTGAATAATCTTCCTATATTTTTTTTTATTCCATAGATAAAAAGTCCGCTGCAGCTCTACACGTCCTCTTTAGAAGCACTGAAAAGTCTCCATATGATGAAAACTGCTCTCATTCAACCCAATTTTAAAGCTCTTAACATGAAAAAAATGTGTGTGAAATCTTACGGGACTTAACTGCTAAGGTCATCAGTCCCTAAGCCTACACACTACTTAACCTAAATTATCCTATGGTCAAAGACACACACCCATGCCTGAGGGAGGACTCGATCCTCCGCCGGGATCAGCCGCATAGTCCAGGACTGTAGCGCCCTAGACCGCTCAGCTAAACCCGCGTGGCTCTTGACATGAAGTTCGTGAAACAATTTATATGAGGAATTACTAATATGAGCGTTCATGCATCTATATCATGGCAACATGCTCATGCTGCTGGTGAAACAGCACATTACAAGCTACTTTTGGTCGATTTACATTCAAACGGTTCAAAAGTCAGTTGTAAATTACCTTTCTTCCAAATAATCATCCAAGATAAAATCCTATGGCCCTCCAGAACTATTCCTGGCAATGAAGCTGTGTGTGTGTATTGTGTGTGTGCGTGTGTGTGTGTGTGTGTGTGTGTGTGTGTGTGTGTGTGTGTGTGTGTGTGTCTATGTGTGTGTGTGTGTGTGTGTGTGCGTATGTTTTTTCAATTTAGTAAACGCACTGTTCTACCATACTCTTGCTTTGAGCCCTATTGAACACTAAGGTTCTCCATATGCAGAATTTCGTGCAGGATAATAAATACTCATTTATATATAATACCTATGGTCTCAATAATCTTTGTGCATTTTATGATCACAAGTATTCGCACACACATTAGTGAACATTAAAGTGGGCTGTTCACCCTTCGCCTTTAAGGGGAAACGACAGGTCGACGGTCGAAAAAACTTGAATTATTTTTTAACTCGGAATTCGAATGTAGATGTATTGAAAAATTATTTCCCAAAATATTACGCGCAAACTTCGAAAAGTAACGATTCGGTGGGCGTTTGAAGCCGAGCGTGCATAGTCCTAAAATGGACCTCAACATCTCTGCAGTCCTGCTAGCGAGCAATCATAGTGCACTTGGCAGCGCTAAAGCAAAGGGTGAACTGAATAGTTATAAACACAAAATGACATTGCTATAAGCCGTTATCGATGTCTTCACCACTATTCATACAGACCTGAGTACAGGGGAGCGTTGTTTCGGCGATTTGACTCAGAATGTGAACGAAAGTTTCAATATCCTCATTTGGAGATACGCTCCAAAAATAGCATCCAGCCGATACGAAATTGTCAACATTTCTTCAAATTTGGCCGTATGTCTGTACAGCGTAGGCCATACCGCATTAATGCACGGTTCAAATGCCCTTCAAATCAAAATCGCCGATGTAATGCGCCGATTCTTTGAAGACAGATGCCAGTGGCGATGCGCTCAGCGACGAAAGGGGCTTTGAAGACGAAAATAGTGGCTTACCAGGTCAAAGTAGGAGAAAGTGGCCATCCACTAACCGTTGAGAAGTTTTTATTGACCAGACATTGATGATATACCGTAAGTTTCAAGCTTTGTCCAATTATGGCAAATACTAGTCAAACTTTAAACGTGTTTTCCTCAAAACTCGGTTCATCGGCATGGTTGTCGTCACTGATGCTACAATTTACGTCCGATTTTAATGATTTTTGATGCATCTTGAAACAAACAGAATTGTCTTTAGTTCATCGTAGCCGATTTCTTATGCTGATATTTGGTACTTTTTCGGCCGAAAATTTCGGGTCCAAAAATGGGCCTTTTTGGAAATATTTATATTTTGCAATTTTTTTTACAAATCCCTACCACGAACTAAAATTATGTCTGTAAGGATCAGGGTGATATGTTAAATTCATGTTTCAGATAACCACAACCGTAGTTAAGGCGACGACCATCTCTCTACCTCCTTTCAGAGCTACCTCGGGAAAATCCCAATTACGCTGTGAACATATTAATACTTATCAATAGAGAAATAACAAACAAAATTCAATGTATGCGTTATTCATTGCAGTAAACACCATTTGTCTATTACATACCAGTACGAGATAAAAAAATCCTGAATTTCGTCTATCACCCTGTCTTTCTCCCTTCAGCTGGCTTTCAATAAGGTATCTGAATGTCTGTGACGGAGTGGCAAAACAGTACACCTTTAGAGATGAAAACAGAGAAAGTAGCGACGCTGGGCGCTGTGGTCTAGAGTGACGCTCTGCCTCGTCCCAGAGATGCTCCTCTGGATTCAGATCGGATGGGCTGGTCCATTTCAGGAATGTTATTGTCGACAAACCATTGTCTCGCAGATATTGGTTTGTGAGAGAGATCACGGTCATACTGTTACTTAAAAAAATGGTTCAAATGGCTCTGAGCACTATGGGACTTAACATCTGAGGTCATCAGTCACCTAGAACTTAGAACTACTTAAACCTAACTAACCTAAGGACATCAACACATCCATGCCCGAGGCAGGATTCGAACCTGCGACCGTAGCAGCCGCGCGGTTCCGGACTGAAGCGCCTAGAAGCGCTCGGCCAGTCCGGCGGGCTACTGATACTAACAGTCATCGTCCGTGAACTGTTCCTCCGTTGCACACAGTACACAGTGCGGTAAAACGTTTTCACACCGTTTCTCATTTATCTCTGCAAATCACTCATTTCCTGCCATTCATTATCCAGTGGCATCAGACTTTACTTCACCTCGAGCACTGACTAAACAATTACGTATGTGAAATGTATTCAAAGTTTTGAATCTGGACAAATACCAACTGTGTAACGGAATGACGACAATGAAAATTTGTGTCGGGTCGGGGCTAGAACTCACATTTCTCGCTCATTGCAAGCGGTTGCCTTACCATTTGACTACCCAAACACGCTTCGCTGTTAGACTCAGACTTTCACACATCGCCAACCATGTGTCTACAACCCGCACTCGCGTATCCATCATACATATCGTTGTACGGGGAGACATTTTAATTGAAAGTCGCTTACCCAGCATTCGCGGATAAATACGATATTGCGAGTACCATTCCGGCACAAATTTTCTCTTTCGTCGCCCCCAGGGGCTCGGCTTTCATTTGTAGGGTACGGGCTTGGCGACCCCGGGGTTCCTGAGCTGGTGACTGGTAAGCGCCACCAATCCCCTGTCACCAGGAAGGTCTGGGACGCTTCAGCGACCTCTGTGCGGCGTGGCGGAGGAACGTTGTGTGTCTCAGGGAGTGGGGATCTTGGCATGACCGCCCGGATTGCGAGTACCTTCTCCAGACACCGAAGAGTAGTAAACCCTAAGCGCTGGCATTTGAAACACCACATTGGGTAGGGTACATAAGGCTGCACACTTAAGTGAAGGAAACCTGCCTCAATATTTTTAGGGAGTTTCGTGCTATTTAATGTCAGGATAAAGCAGTCGGACTTAGCAAGTACCCCAGCCACCCTCTTCATGACATTTTGCACGTCAGCTATTCCTTCTGGAGCCCATTCATCTTTCAGTACCTCTTTGGGAATGTCCACCAGATCCCTGCACGTCACAACACCTTTGCTGTAACTGAAGTTGGTGTGCAGCTCAGTTTCGATGGCATATTCCCCTAGGGACTGCGCGTTCTGCAGATTCTTAGTTTGTTGGAAACTAGCGGTTTCCACCAACAGTGTTCCATAACGAAATTGCTTAACAGATTTCAAATTGCCAGCAATGCCCTCCAGCCCTTTTCGAATATAAAAAGGTGAAACTTTCTTGAAGCTGCCCTCTTTCCTTTTAACAATTAAAAACAATTTCTGACCGCCAGCGTGTGCTCTGTTACTAGACATGATACACTGAGATTTCGCTCCTGAGTCAGCCCTCTTGTATGTGTGGGTGTTGGTACCTACTAGCGGCCCACCCTTTCCGCTGTAAGGAGGCAAAGAAGATTTTGAAGGATCTATTTCGGTCCCACGAACAGATAGGGAACTAGAAGTCCACCTAGACAGAGCCCTCGTTCCTTATTTTTGTCATCAGTCTACTGACTGGTTTGATGATGCCCGCCACGAATTCCTTTCCTGTGCTAAACTCTTCATCACAGAGTAGCTCTTGCAACCTAATCCTCAATTATTTGCTTGACGTATTCCAATCTCTGTCGTCCTCTACAGTTTTTGCCCTCTACAGCTCCCTCCAGCACCATGGAAGTCATTCCCTCATGTCTTAGCAGATGTCCTATCATCCAGTCCCTTCTCCTTATCAGTGTTTTCCACATATTCCTTTCGTCTACGATTCTGCGTAGAACCTCCTCATTCGTTACCTTACCAGTCCACCTAATTTTCAACATTCGTCTATAGCACCACGTCTCAAATGCTCCGATTCTCTTCTGTTCCTGTTTTTCCACAGTTCATGTTTCACTACCATACAATGCTGTGCTCCAGACGTACATCCTCAGAATTTTCTTCCTCAAATTATGGCCGGAATTTGATATTAGTAGACTTCTCTTGGCCAGAAATGCCTTTTTTGCCATAGCGAGTCTGTTTTTGATGTCCTTCATGCTCCATCCGCATTGGTTATTTCACTGCCTAGGTAGCACAATTCCTTAACTTCACTGACTTCGTGACCATCAATCCTGACGTTACGTTTCTCGCTGTTCTCATTCCTTCTACTTCTCATTACCTTCGTCTTTCTCCGAATTACTCTCAAACCATACTGTGTACTCATTAGACTGATCATTCCGTTCAGCAGATCATTCCATTCCTCTTCACTTTCACTCAGGTTAGCAATGTCGTCAGCGAATAGTATCATTGATATCCTTTCACCTTGTATTTTAATTCCACTCCTGAACCTTTCTTTTATTTCCATCATTGCTTCCTCGATGTACTGATTGAAGAGTAGGGCCGAAAGGCTACATCCTTGTCTTACACCCTTCTTAATACGAGCAATTCGTTCTCGATCGTCCACTCTTATTATTCCCTCTTCGTTGTTGTACATATTATATATGACCCGTCTCTCCCCATAGCTTACCCCTACTTTTTTGAGAATCTCGAACAGCTTGCACCATTTTATACTGTCGAACGCTTTTTCCAGGTCGGCAAATCCTATGAAAGTGTCTCGATTTTTCTTTAGCCTTGCATCCATTATCAGCCGTAACGTAAGAATTGCCTCTCTCGTCCCTTCATTTTTCCTCAAACCAAACTGATCGTCACCTAGAGCATTCTCAATTTTCTTCTCCATTCTTCTGTATATTATTCTTGTAAGCAGCTTCAATGCATGAGCTGTTAAGCTGATTGTGCGAAAATTCTCGCACTTGTCAGCTCTTGCCGTCTTCTGAATTGTGTGGATGATGCTTTTCCGAAAGCCAGATGGTATATCGCCAGACTCATATATTCTACACACCAACGTGAATAGTGGTTTTGTTGCCACTTCCCCCAATGATTTTAGAAATTCTGATGGAATGTTATCTATCCCTTCTGCCTTATTTGACCGTAAGTCCTCCGAAGCTCTTTTAAATTCCGATTCTAATATTGGATCCCCTAGCTCTTCTAAATCGACTCCTGTTTCTTCTTCTATCACATCAAACAAATCTTCACCCTCATAGAGGCTTTCAATGTATTCTTTCCACCTCTCTGCTCTCTCCTCTGCATTTAACAGTGGAATTCCTGTTGCACTCTTAATGTTACCACCGTTGCTTTTAATGTCACCAAAGGTAGTTTTGACTTTCCTGTATGCTGAGTCTGTCCTTCCGACAATCATATCTTTTTCGATGTCTTCACGTTTTTCCTGCGGCCATTTCGTCTTAGCTTCCCTGCACATCCAATTTATTTCATTCCTCAGCGACTTGTATTTCTGTATTCCTGATTTTCCCGGATCATGTTTGTACCTCCTTTCATCAATCAACTAAAGTATTTCTTCTGTTACCCATGGTTTCTTCGCAGCTACCTTCTTTGTACCTATGTTTTCCTTCCCAACTTCTGTGATGGCCCTTTCTAGGGATGTCCATTCCTCTTCAACTGTACTGCCTACTGCGCTATTCCTTATTGCTGTATCTATAGCGTTAGAGGTCTTCAAAACGTATCTCGTCATTCCTTAGGACTTCCGTATCCCACTTCTTTGTGGATTGATTCTTCCTAACTAATGTCTTGAACTTCATCCTACGCTTCATCACTACTATATTGTGATCAGAGTCTATATCTGCTCCTGGGTACGCCTTACAATCCAGTATCTGATTTCGGAATCTCTGTCTGACCATGATGTAATCTAATTGAAATCTTCCCGTATCTCCCGCCCTTTTCCAAGTATACCTCCTCCTCCTGTGATGCTTGAACAGGGTATTCGTTATTACTAGCTGAAACTTGTTACAGAACTCAATTAGTCTTTCTCCTCTCTCATTCCTTGTCCCAAGCCCATATTCTCCTGTAACCTTTTCTTCTACTCCCTCCCCTACGACTGCATTCCAGTTGCCCATGACTATTAGATTTTCGTCCCCCTTTACATACTGCATTACCCTTTCAATATTCTCATACACTTTCTCTATCTGTTCATCTTCAGCTTGCAACGTCGGCATGTATACCTGAACTATCGTTGTCGGTGTTGGTCTGCTGTCGATTCTGATTACAACAACCCGGTCACTGAACTGTTCACAGTAACACACCCTCTGCCCTACCTTCCTATTTATAACGAATCCTGCACCTGTTATACCTTTCTCTGCTGCTGTTGATATTACCCGATACTCATCTGACCAGATATCCTTCTCTTCCTTCCACTTCACTTCACTGACCCCCATTATATCTAGATTGAGCCTTAGCATTTCCGTTTTCAGATTTTCTAGTTTCCCTACCACGTTCAAGCTTCTGACATTCCACGCCCCGACTCGTAGAACGTTATCCTTTCGTTGATTATTGAATCTTTTTCTCATGGTAACCTCCCCCTTGGCATTCCCCTCCCAGAGATCCGAATGGGGGACTATTCCGGAATCTTTTGCCAATGGAGAGATCATCGTGACACTTCTTCAAATTCGGGCCACATGTCCTGTGGATACACATTACGTATCTTTAATGCAGTGGTTTCCATTGCCTTCTGCATCCTCATGTAGTTGATCATTGCTGATTCTTCCACCTTTAGAGGCTATTTCCCACCCCTAGGACAAGAGAGTGCCCTGAACCTCTATCCGCTCCTCCGCCCTCTTTGACAAGACTGTTGGCAGAATGAGGCTGACTTCTTATGCCGGAAGTCTTCGGCCGCCAATGCTGATTATTTATTAAAATTTAGGAAGTTGCGGGAATCGAACCGGGGACCGAAGACGCTACCCATAGACCACGGGTATACTCCGCAAAAAAAAAAAAAAAAAAAAAAAAAAAAAAAAAAAAATTCATCTCAAGATGTGCTGCGCGCTGATGAGATGCATGGCTGTTCAGGTTGAACAGGGAAACCTGCCACACCTCATTTGTATAAGGCTCACATAGGCACGAGGAAAGTACCCGTGGTCTATGGGTAGCGTCTTTGGTTCATAATCAAAGCGTCTTCGGTCCCGGGTTCGGTCCCCGCCACTACCTAAATTTTGATAAATAATCAGCATTGGCGGCCGAAGACTTCCGGCATAAGGTCAGCCTCATTCTGCCAACAATCTTGTCAAAGAGGGCGGAGGAGCGGATAGAGGTTCAGGGTACTTTCATGTCCTAGGGGTGAGAAATTGCCCCTAAAGGCGGAAGAACGAGCAATGATCAACAACATGAGGATGCAGAAGGCAATGGAAGCCACTGCATGAAAGACACGTAATGTGTGTCCACAGGACATGTGGCCCGAATTTGAATAAGTGTCATGATGATCTCTCCATTGGCAAAAGATTCCGGAATAGTCCCCCATTCGGATCTCCGGGAGGGGACTGCCAATGGGGAGGTTACCATGAGAAAAAGATTCAATAATCAACGAAAGGATAACATTCTATGAGTCGGGGCGTGGAATGTCAGAAGCTTGAACGTGGTAGGGAAACTAGAAAATCTGAAAAGGGAAATGCAAAGGCTCAATATAGATTTAGTAGGGGTCAGTGAAGTGAAGTGGAAGGTAGACAAGGATTTCCGGTCAGATGAGTATCGGGTAATATCAACAGCAGCAGAGAATGGTATAACAGGTGCAGGATTCGTTATGAATAGGAAGGTAGGGCAGAGGGTGTGTTACTGTGAACAGTTCAGTGACCGGGTTGTTGTAATCAGAATCGTCAGCAGACCAACACCGACAACGATAGTTCAGGTATACATGCCGACGTTGCAAGCTGAAGATGAACAGATTGAGAACGTGTTGAGGATATTGAAAGGGTAATGCAGTATGTAAAGGGGGACGAAAATCTAATAGTCATGGGCGACTGGCATGCTGTTGTAGGGGAAGGAGTAGAAGAAAAGGTTGCAGGAGAATATGGGCTTGGGACAAGGAATGAAAGAGGAGAAAGACTAATTGAGTTCTAAAACAAGTTTCAGGTAGTAATAACGAATACCCTGTTCAAGCATCACAAGAGGAGGTGGTATACTTGGAAAAGGCCGGGAGATACGGGAAGATTTCAATTAGATTACATCATGGTCAGACAGAGATTCCGAAATCAGTCAAAACAACCTTTGGTGACATTGAAAGCAACGGTGGTAACATTAGGTGTGCAACGGCAATTCCACTGTTAAATGCAGAGGAGAGAGCAGATAGGTGGAAAGAATACATTGAAAGCCTCTATGAGGGTGAAGATTTGTCTGATGTGATAGAAGAAGAAACAGGAGTCGATTTAGAAGAGATAGGGGATCTAGTATTAGAATCGGAATTTAAAAGAGCTTTGGAGGACTTACGGTCAAATAAGGCAGAAGGGATAGATAACATTCCATCAGAATTTCTAAAATCATTGGGGGAAGTGGCAACAAAACCACTATTCACGTTGGTGTGTAGAATATATGAGTCTGGCGATGTACCATCTGACTTTCGGAAAAGCATCATCCACACAATTCCTAAGACTGCAAGAGCTGACAAGTGCGAGAATTGTCGCACAATCAGCTTAATACCTCATGCATCGAAGCTGCTTACAAGAATAATATACAGAAGAATGGGAAAGAAAATTGAGAATGCACTAGGTGGCGATCAGTTTGGCTTTAGGAAAAGTAAAGGGACGAGAGAGGCAATTCTGACGTTACGGCTAATAATGGAAGCAAGGCTATAGAAAAATCAAGACACTTTCATAGATTTTGTCGACCTGGAAAAAGCGTTCGACAATATAAAATGGTGCAAGCTGTTCGAGATTCTCTAAAAAGTAGGGGTAAGCTATAGGGAGAGACGGGTCATATACAATATGTCCAACAACCAAGAGGGGATAATAAGAGTGGACGTTCAAGAACGAAGTGCTCGTATTAAGAAGGGTGTAAGACAAGGATGTAGCCTTTCGCCCCTACTCTTCAATCTGTACGTCGAGGAAGCAATGATGGAAATAAAAGAAAGGTTCAGGAGCGGAATTAAAATACAAGGTGAAAGGATATCAATGATACGATTCCCTGATGACATTGCTAACCTGAGTGAAAGTGAAGAGGAATTGAATGGTCTGCTGAACGGAATGATCAGTCTAATGAGTACACAGTGTGGTTTGACAGTAAATTGGAGAAAGACGAAGGTAATGAGAAGTAGTAGGAATGAGAACAGCGAGAAACTTAACATCAGGATTGATGGTCACGAAGTCAATGAAGTTAAGGAATTGTGTTACCTAGGCAGTAAGATAACCAATGGCGGGCGGAGGAAAGAGGACATCAAAAGCAGACTCGCTATGGCAAAAAAGGCATTTCTAGCCAAGAGAAGTCTACTAATATCAAATACCGGCCTTAATTTGAGGAAGACATTTCTGAAGATGTACCTCTGGAGTACTGCATTGTATGGTAGTGAAACATGAACTGTGGGAAAACAGGAACAGAAGAGAATCGGAGCATTTGAGACGTGGTGCTATAGACGAATGTTGAAAATTAGGTGGACTGGTAAGGTAACGAATGAGGAGGTTCTACGCAGAATCGTAGACGAAAGGAATATGTGGAAAACACTGATAAGGAGAAGGGACTGGATGATAGGACATCTGCTAAGACATGAGGGAATGTCTTCCATGGTGCTGGAGGGAGCTGTAGAGGGCAAAAACTGTAGAGGACGACAGAGATTGGAATACGTCAAGCAAATAATTGAGGATTAGGTTGCAAGAGCTACTCTGTGATGAAGAGTTTAGCACAGGAAAGGAATTCGTGGCGGGCATCACCAAACCAGTCAGTAGACTGATGACAAAAAAAAGGAACGAGGGCTCTGTCTAGGTGGACTTCTAGTTCCCTAGCTGTTCGTGGGACCGAAATAGATCCTTCAAAATCTTCTTTGCCTCCTTACGGTGGAAAGGGTGGGCCGCTAGTAGGTACCAACACCCACATACACAAGAGGGCTGACTCGGGGCGAAATCTCAGTGTATCATGTCTAGTAACAGAGCACACGCTGGCGGTCAGAAAGTGTTTTTAATTGTTAAAAGGAAAGAGGGCAGCTTCAAGAAAGTTTCACCTTTTTATATTCGAAAAAGGCTGGAGGGCATTGCTGGCAATTTTGTAATGGAACACTGTTGGTGGAAACCGCTAGTTTCCAACAAACTAAGAATCTGCAGAACGCCCAGTCCCTAGGGGAATATGCCATCGAAACTGAGCTGCACACCAACTGCAGTTACAGCAAAGGTGTTGTGACGTGCAGGGATCTGGTGGACATTCCCAAAGAGGTACTGAAAGATGAATGGGCTCCAGAAGGAATAGCTGACGTGCAAAATGTCATGAAGAGCGTGGCTGGGGTACTTGCTAAGTCCGACTGCTTTATCCTGACATTAAATAGCACGAAACTCCCTAAAAATATTGAGGCAGGTTTCCTTCACCTAAGTGTGCAACCTTATGTACCCTACCCAATGAGGTGTTTCAAATGCCAGTGCTTAGGGGATACTACTCTGCGGTGTCTGGAGAAGGTACTTTTGGCAAGTGCGGTCAGGCTGCCCATGATGGTGTCCATTGTTCGTCTCCATTGCAGTGTGTGAATGGCTCTAGACCTCACGTCAACTGGAGTCGGGACTGCAGCATGTATCTGGAAGAACGGAAGATAGAGGAGCTTAAAACTATGAAGCGCATTTCCTATACTGAGGCAAAAAATTGTATAAATCCATGCTGCCCCCGTGTTTTGATACTTCCCTCACTTCAGTTGTCAAACAGCCCATGCGGAAAGCTGACGCTGCTACACAAACGGAGGCTGCTAGTGTCAGCACTAGTACCAGCGTGTGTCCATGCACTTCTGCTGCTGCAGTCGTATCTGAACCTGTCTCTTCCTAAAGCACAAAATGCTGTGATTGCTGAAATTCTGGAGCTCCGTGCCTTTCCAGAGATTCTGTCTGTTATGCTATGCAATGCTGCCACACCCGTAACAGCAGTTGTCGCTGCAAAGCCTACCTAGGGAAAAAAATCCAAGGCAAAACGTCCAACACCGGTGTAATCGGGCATAAAAAAGCCTATCGATGTCGACATCAACCTCTCTGACGTATCTCTCGATCCTTCTTTAGAGGCTATGGAGCTTAATGTCGCATTGGGGCAACCATCTCGCTCCAAAACTGAACTTCCACCCACTGTGGGCTCCCCTCCCTGTCAGAAAGTCTGGATGAAAGTACTACCTCCATGATAGATGGCTCCCATTATACTGCGGAATATGAATGGATTTAGGACGCACATGGAGGAACTGAAACTTCTAGCGCAGCAACGCCGTCTGTGCTTGTGTTAGCAGGAAATACATTTCGAAGCACCTGATGCCCCTGCACTACGGGGCTATACCCTATATCACAAGGATGACCTGATGTGAAAGAGCCAAAGGAAGGATTGCTGTGTTTGTCAATAATGGGCACCACTTCTCTGCTCTTCCCCTGGATATCGACCAGCAAGCAGTTTTCAGTTGAAGTTTCTGCAAGTTAGAGGCTCACACTTTGTTCCTTTATTTACCCCCACTGAATACAGCAGACTCTGAGGCTGTCACAGATCTTATAGCACAACTCCCCTGACTATGTCTCCTCCTGGGAGACTTCAGTGCCCACCATGTCCTGTGGGGCTCACCATCTACTTGCCATCAGGGTGGAGTTTTGGAAATACTCCTGACATCTAGAGAGCTGTTCATCCTAATTGCTGGTACTCCAACTCATTTCTGTGCAGCTACTGGGTCATTCTCAGCCATAGACTTATCTCTCTGCTCTCCAGCCCTCGCCGACTCTTTTCACTTGGAGGTCATTTACGACCTTCATTCCAGTGACCACTTCCCAATCCGCCTTCAGCTACTCGATGATGTGTTGCTGGAACAAAAGCCACAAACGTGGATGAGTGGCAGGGCTAACTGGACGCTGTTCGGCCAGTTGGCTGTGTTTTAACGCTGACAGCGTCCAGGAATGGATGGATCACATCACGCATGTGATCCGTCAAGCTGCTGATCTATCCATACCAACGTCTTTCGGTCCTCTTCAGAGGTGACCTGTCCCTTGGTGGACAGAAGTGTGCCATTTAGCCATCTGGATAAGCGTGCAGCTCTTTGACAGTTTAAATGCTGCCCCACAGCAGACAATCTCACAGCCTTTCAAATCACGAGAGCCAAGGCTCGCTGTGTCATTAAAGAGTGCAAAAAGCGGTCATTGCATGAATTCCTGAAATCCATCAATCGTTCCTCAAAAGTATAGAATCCATCTGGAGGATTACCAGTAAACACAGCCATTTACCGATAGCTGCAATGCTGAACCAGGGGTACCTCCAAACAACACCTAGAGACATTGCACAAACTACTGCCAATGCAACCAGGATCCAGCGTTTCTTCGCAACCGTGCGACTATCGGGAGGGAAAAGTTGGACTTAGGTCAAAGAGTTCTGAGACCTATAACTCCCCTTTCTCCATGTGGGAGCTCGAATCGGCACTGACTGAGACTTTTGATATTGCAACCGATCACGACCACATCCGGTACTGCATGCTTCGATATTTGCCAGCGGCGTCAAAGGAAATCATCTTAGAGTGTTTTAATCTAATATGGCAGATACGTGTCTTCCCCAACCTGTGTAGGGAAGCAATTCTGATCCCTCTCCTCAAACCAGAGAAGAACCGCACACGTCTCAGTAGTTATCGGACTATCGCCTCGCCGAGCTGTGTAGGAAAGACCCGGTAACGGTTGATTAACCGTCGTCTGGTCTGGCTGTTAGAGACCAGTCAACTCCTTAGCTGCTCTCAGTGTGGATTCCGAAAATTTCTGTTCATGGTCGACAACCGGACCCTCCTATAGGCGGCTATTCAGCAGGCTTTCCTCCATCAGCATCACTGTATCGGCATATTCTTTGATATCAGTAAGGTATAAAATACTACTAGGAGACACTGTATTCTCTCACAACTGCATCAGTGGGGCTTTCATGGCCACCTCCCCATTTTCATTCGGTCTTTCCTGTCTCAGTGGCTTTTTAGGTCCCGAGTTGGTGACACACTGTCTGATCGATTTGAGGAGGGGAATAGTGCTCCCAGGGCAGTGTTTTAAGTGTTACCCACTTTGTCGTAGCCATCAACAGTATCACATCTATGGTTAGGGGTCCGGTACAGTGCTCCTTATTTGTAGACGATTTTGCTGTTTTCTGTTCCTCCTTGAATGTTGCAATGGTGAGCTGTCAGTTGCAACTGACATTGTAGCAGTTACAGGAGTTGGTTCCAGTTGCAAAGACGGGTTTTCAGTTTTCCTCGGATAAGTGCGTGTGTGTTCATTTTAATCATTCTCATCGTCATTTTAATTTGCCTGCCTTGAATATAGGGGACACTCTCCTACATTTTAGAGATACAATGTGGTTTCTGGGCTTCGTTTTTGACTCCAGGTTGTCATGGTTGCCACACCTGTAAGACTTGAAATCCAGAACCCTCAAGGCACTGGACATCCCCACTTGGCTCAGCCACAGGTCTTGGGGAGCGAACAGGGCGCGTCTCCTCCAGTTTTATCGGGCTTTTGTGCGTTCACAGCTGGAATACAGGTGCACGGTGTGGGTCAGTGAGGTCCTCTTATTTGGGTATCCTTGACACTATCCACCATATGGGGATTCGACTGGTCACGGGTGCTTATTGAAGCAGACTCATACCCAGCCTCTGTGCTGAGGCCAGGGAACCGGCACTTACCATCTGGCGGCAGATCCTCCTGGCGCGCCATGTGTCTAAGTTTCTTACATCTCCATCTTCACCCACTCACCATATTGTTGCTCAACCACCTCTGGAATGTCTTTTTTCCCGACTGTTTATAAAGGCACATTTGCATGCCGTGCGTGGGTTTCCTCGGAAACGCGAAATCTTAATTAAATAATTAATCTGTGAGAAATAAATAAAGCCTATGGCACAGAACTGCAGCGCTGTGTCGCTGATAAAACAAAAACAGAATTACGTTACTCGTATGTTTGATTAAGAAAGGAGAGCTCTCGTTGATGTGGTGCGAGAAGCACGTATTTTAGTTTATTGTCTGGCACACCGCAATATTTCATGATATAGAAAATTACTGCGAGTTGCAACCATACTAGGCACTCGATTCTGTAAAGAATTTATATTTATAAAAGTAAGGAGGATTATGAACTGTGGGCTTATTCATTGAATATATCTGATTTAACTAACTGTGTAATTTTTTGTTTAGTAGACAATCACCTCTGTACGACGTTTTGGCATGGCTGGCAAATTATTGTAATATTGAGATTTAGTTTATGAGTCCGCACCTACCGCAGCAGTCTTTGGAAACGATTTAATTACGAAGTCCGATTATCTCAGTTTTATTTCACGGTCAACTACGAGTAACATTGCCTTTACGAAAAAGCCATTGTCAAGCGTCTGATACCGAATAATCAAAACCTGACGACTCATAGGAGAGACAAACATACAGATAAAAATAATTAATATTTTATTTTATTTTATTTTATTTTATTTATTTTATATTGGCGACTGCGTGTCGGACGTGTTATTTTGTCATTTGTTACATTGTTCTCTTTGTTTCATGTGAAAAATCAACCTTCTGGTCCTGGACTTGACTATATGAGAAATAAAAAAAATCAGAAGATATTTGCCAATTATAAAATTTTGCGGGAAGACGCAAAGAAGCTTCCAGCAAAATAAGGTAAGACGCAGCATCTTTGCATTAGCAGGCTTGACCAGACGTATAATTCAGTGTATTAGCTTTTCAGTAAAATTCTGTAGTGTTTCTTTTCCGCATAACAGTTTCAGTGATAAATTCCATTCTCAGTATTTTTCCTTAAACAATAACGTATGCAACAATACCAATACACGAGTGTACAATATGGCCGACTTCTGTACGATATCATGTAACATGGCCAGCAGCCATTACCAATAATCTCAAATTCAGTTTATATTTTTAAATTAACAGACAGCCATTGTTGCTACGACCGATTCATGCTCAACTCCATTTTATTTTAAAATCAGTGTCAAATATTTTCTTGAAACATATATCACGTGTGGCATGGTAATAACTAGAAAACAATACGCAAAAATGGAACAGCAAAGACGTACTATTCAGACGCAATCCGACTCGGACGAGAGACAAATGTTAGAAAATGACTTTACGACAGCAACCGGTAGTGACGATTCATCAAACATTGACGCGAGTGTTGACGAAAATTTTGACAATAGGCCTTCCACCACAAAAATTTCAAAGTCTCAATCAGAGCCCATGTTAATGCATGACGTCACGTCTAATGACGCGGCGGGGGCAGAGACCTTGCAAACGGTAAACATTGCCGACATGTTACAAATGCTAATGAAGCAAAACGCCGAAAACATGGCAACCTTACAGATGCAAAATGAACAGTTAAAGACACAAAATGACGGAAAGGAATCTGATCTCATAGCACTCAAGACAGCTAATGACACTTTATGTAAGCGTGTGGAACTTATAGACGCCACACTGACCAAACAGATGACTGAAATCAGTACGAAATTTTCCAAGCTTAATACGAGACAAGAAAAGACTACAAATGACGTAGCACTTTTACAGACACAATTAAAAAACCTTAATGTCACGTGTGAAGCTCTTACTGAACAAATTCAAACATATCCTTCAGTACTCGACAACCTTGAAAAACGAATTACTGACGTGCAGAATAAATTTGACGATGTTGAACAACACCTGACTGACATCTTACAATCTGATGCCACAGCTCATTTTCAAAATATTAATAAAGAATTTCATGATTGGGTAGAGAACAAAGACAAACATTTTGATAGATGCATACGTGAAAATTTACCAACAATTGTGCACGACTCCGAAGCGGAATACATCACTAATAACAAACAGCTGATTAGTGACGCAGTACAATCCGTCACTGCACCCATGAGACAATTCACCGATCAACCACAGTCTGAATGTAACGAAAATATCAGTCAAAATGTACAGTTCAGAAATCAATATACATTCGAGTATGACGCACACATACCGCACACAACATACACACAAGAACAAAACACACCACGACAACAACACATACCACAACGTGCAAACACAAACACAAGGTATTATCATGGTAAACCACAGCAACATTATCGTAATTACTCGCCAGCTGAGCATTGCAGTAATTACAGTGGTACAAATCCATATCATAATGCAAAGGAAGAAGAAAGCTTAATGAAACACAGGCAATTTCAGATTTTTATCCCAGAAAAACGAACCATTCATCCGGTGATTTTTCTCAAATCTTTTAGTAACGCATTTCCACGCACTTGGAGTGACCGGAAAAAGATTTCATATATTGTCGGTTACATCCAAGGCGATGCAGCTGTCTGAGCATACAGTCAAGCTGACGTATGTACCACGTACAGTGAGTTTGAACGTGCTTTTCTGAACAAATTCTGGTCGCAATCCGTCCAGGAGCGACTCAGAAGACAAATTTTAGAACCTGAAGCTTTTAACAGTAAAAATGGTAACTTACGCAGATATTTTGAAAAATACTTGAACATGGGACATTTTTTAGACGAACCAGTCGCAACGCGAGATATACTCCGAGCGTTGAAGGCCAAATTGCCTTTCAACATTAAGGAAAAACTTCTACATATCCCAGATGACGATTCAGATTATTTTTTAACAGCTTTAGATTCGGTTGACATGTTACTTGAAGATCAGCGCTTCGCGCGGCAAAACAGCAGCCACAATGTTTACACTAGTGGTATGCAAAACATGCAGGCTTGCCAACACAATTCTGGCGCGCCCACAGTTGGGTACGCGGTACAACAAAAACAGCAAACTCACATGCCGTCTCAGTACGGAAATCAAAATCAACACGCGTATTCCAATACGAACAATAGTTACAACAGTAATAACATTTCATGCGGCAATCCATACAAAAGGCACCGCGGTAATAACTACAACGGTAACAACGGATACAAAGGTAATAACAAAAACACAAACAGAAATAGAAATAATAATAACTACGAGCCAAGACAGCATCAAGGTTGGACTCGTAACGATCAGTACTTTCATTCAAACTCTGCTTTACCACAGCAGCCACCAGGTCAAAATTGGAGCATACCTTACGACCGACAGGTAAGTTATAATGCGCAACAGCAACAACAACCGCAAAAGTTTGGAGATCATAATAGGCAATATCCGAATGTGAATATAATAGAAATGACACCTGATGCACAACCTCAATCTGTGTCAGTACCTAGTACAAATGCTAATCCAACAAACTAGAAACAGTCACTACTTTGCCCCAGGTCGTGGCTGAAGAATCCTTGGGGGGCGGCTTCAATGTTAATCAGTTATTTGACACCACACTTGAACAACAGAATAATGATATGCCGAGTAATTCTAAACAAAACCTACCTGTTTTATTTATAAGATACAACCACAATAACAATATATCAGATGAACTTTTACAAGACAGTACACAATGTCGTTTAAACACAAATGAAATTGTTTTAGCATCCACTACTGGTGTAGTAGGTGGGATTCCAACTACTATTATCCTAGATACAGGTGCAGCTGTGAGCGTTTTATCTTTTAATTTTTATAAAAAGATGTGTGAATTGGAACCTGTGCCTGAGTTTCCTGCCCAAAACTGTAAAATAACTACTGCACTAGGTAATAAGTCATGTAGGGTTACGAAGCAAGTTTTTGTAAACGTTAAAATAGGTAATGGAACCGTACAATGGCCATTCCTGGTTGTACAAAACCTTGTGACTAATTGCATATTAGGAATAGATATTATGAGCGAGAAGGACTGCATTATAGACTTCTCCAAAGGTAAATGTATTTTAAATGATAAAAGCAGGGTAATTATTATTGATTTGGACAGGAGAACTCTAAAGCATGACAAACACTGTACAGGGTACAAGGTTCAGTTAGTACTTGACAAAGACATTCAAGACATGCAAACACACTCATCTGACGCAGAGCTAATGGACTTGAAAACATTGCTTGATCATAAGATAAGTGAAGCTACAGCTCTCAGTGTACATGAACGTATAAAACTACAGGAAGTGTTATCCAAATATTTACAAGTTTTTACCAAACGATTAGGTGTTATCAACACGTATGTGTACAAGATTGAAGTTAAGCCTCACAAGATCTTCTACCATAGGACATATAACGTACCGTTATCTCAACGACCTGCTGTGTGGCAAGAATTAAAACAAATGTTAGACTGGAAGGTCATTGAACCATCCACCTCACCTTATTGTAGTCCTCTACTTGTTGTCAAAAAATCAAATGGAGGCATTAGGTTAGTGTTAGACGCACGAGCTATTAATGAAATAATTTTACCGGTTCACACAAAACCTGAAAATTTAGAAGAGCAATTACAGAAATTTCTAGATGCAAAATATTTTTCCACAATAGATCTCGCTAATTCGTTTTGGCAGGTGGGTATCACTCCTGATTCTCGGAAATATACTGCATTTATGTTCGGGGGGCGAACCTATCAGTTTTGTGTTCTACCCTTCGGACTGAATGTCAGCTCTGGGGTATTCATTACAGCCCTGGATACCGTGCTTGGCGACGATTTAGTTGAGACAGTCACACACTATGTAGATGATATACTGATAGCTACACAATCCTGGAATGAACACGTTGACACACTTCAAAGAATTTTAGAAAAATTTGCACAAGCTGGAGTCACAGCCAATCTTAGAAAATCAAAGTTTGGTTGCAGTGAGATAAAGTATTTAGGACATATCATTAATTCACAGGGCATACGTCCGGATCCCAGTAAATTAGATGCTATCAGAAACTTTCCTAGCCCTCGAACTAAAAAGCACTTAAAATCATTCCTTGGGCTATGTTCATTTTTCAGACGTTTTTTGCCACAACCACTTTTGAACAGTAAACATCTGCTAAATCTACTCAGATAGAATCAAGTTTGGATCTGGTCGGAACAGTGCCAGAATGACTTTAATACAATTAAACATGCTTTAGTGAATGCTAACATTTTGAGCCATCCAGATTTCAATTTAGATTTTTGTATGACTTGTGACGCTTCACGTACTGGCTTGGGCTGTTGCTTATTTCAAGTTGTAAAGAATAAAGAGGAGGAACAGATAAGAATTATTGGGTTTGCGAGTCGCACTCTAACTGAATGTGAGCGTACATACTCCACTACTGAGTTAGAAACACTTTCCATAGTATGGGCATTCAAGATATTCAATTATTATTTATTTGGAAAACATACGGTAATTTACACCGATCACCAGGCCCTGACATTTTTGTTAACTTGTAAACTTGTACATCCTAGACTATCACGATGGGCAGTTACACTTCAGAACTACTCTTTTGAAATTAAGTACATAATAGGTAAGAACAACACCATTGCAGACACTTTGTCTAGACTTCCACAAGGTATGAATGATACCAACAGTGACTTAGAAAATATAAATGACTACAGGATTCTCTTAATGCAAGACAAGCAGTATCACCAATATTATATTGATATGTGCAGAAACATGGCTGAATTACAAAAATCTGATCCTCACTGGTATAAGATAATAACATTACTGGTAGAAAAACACAATCATCCTTTGACTACGTATTACAAGTTACACAATGATGTGCTATTTTACCGCCGACATCCAAATGCTACTAACTGGTGTGTATGCATTCCCAAAGAGTCTGAACGTAATTTAATTTGGCACACACACTTAGTTTGGGGTCATTATGGGACAAAAAAGTGTTTAGCGAAGCTCAGTACATACTGTTATTTTAGCAATATGAGAAGAAAAATTTACAGGGAACTGAAAACATGTGTCATATATCAAAAATCAAAACCCCAGAATTTATCCACAAAAACAGATTTACATTCTATTTTACCTAGTAAACCCCTGGAAATTCTGTGTACTGACATCAGTGGACCGCATCCAGCAAGCTCTGGAGGCGTCAAATATATCTTAGCTTTTTACGATATATTTTCTAAACATGTTAAACTTTATGCTTTAAAATCCGCCACTGCAAGTGCTATAATACGAAGATTCTCAAGTGATTACCTGACGCACGTGGGAAAACCTAAAGCAATTCTATCAGATAATGCAGCATACTACTCTGGGTACAAATGGAGAAATTTCTTGAAGGACAATAACATTAAAAGTATATTTATTTCGAGGTTTAGTCCACAATGTAACGCGACTGAGAGACTTTTCCGAGAATTAAATCGATTCATGAGGACCTATATTTCATCAAAACATACTAATTGGGTGTCCTACCTAAGTCTTTTCGAAGACGTACACAATAACTTAAATATTTACGATACGAATTACACACCTAACGAGATCATGTTCAATTGCAAACAGAACGATCAGTGGATAGAACCATTACCTAAGTTGCCAGACAAGGAAATCACACCTGAACAGAAAATAAAAGAAGTATTGACTACGCTGACACATCACGCACAGATACGAAACAAACATCACAGAAACATAATAAAAAGAAAACAAAAATTCGAGGTAGGAATGCTTGTACTACTTCGTACTCATCATAAATCTGTTGCACTCAAACGACGCAACGCTAAGTGGCGTCTGCTATATGAAGGACCTTATATAATTGTTAACATACCGCACCCTGGTGCGTATCTGTTACAACATCGTAGAACTAACAAAATTATTGGGCTATACGCACACCGAGATCTTAGAGCATTTCAGGCTGAATAATGTAAAAGTCATACCCATCAAAATATTGCTAAGCAACTCGAAAAACTCTGTTGCTACAACACAGATAATAAGTAGTATAGAAATTTTCATTTCAGCGTTCCAGTGACGCAGTTGAAGACAGAAGAACTTTTCTTTCAACGCCGCGGCACCACCGAGAAGACTGAATATTAAAGTAAAATTTATGATTACGTAGCAGTGAATGATATATAAATTTTTCACGGAACATTTGTGACTGTAGGTACCACTGACCTGGTATGACACCTGACGAACTGACAGACGTCATCTGTGAAGCGATCTTTTACTTTGAGAAATAGATTAGACGCACATCTCTCAACACGAAAAGCATCTATCAGTAGTCAAGGCCACACAGACACTCTACACACACGCACAAAACGCGAGGAATCGAACATTTTCTCTCTCTTACTATTTTGAATATTTATTGAGTAGCGAAAACGCCTGGTCTTGCCTACTGATGTAATGAATGTTGTGTCTAACCTATCTTAATTTCAGATGACATCACAAAAAACATCGATAATATCCCAGCAAAACCGCTAAAGAGGATGTAAATATCTGCAATTCATATAATCAAATGTGACACAATGTAATAACCTATAGCGATGTAATGGTGATGTAAACATGTTTATGTGCAACTGTATTATGTTTATACTAAGAAAATATGTGACGTGTGTATGTATAATTACTTATTTTTTAAGACTGATGTATAATGTAACTGTTACTGTGTGAAAATTTGAACGATAACGAGTGCCAAAATGTGAAAAACTTTTTTTTTAAAAAAAAAAAAAGGAATGCATAGTGAACCACTGTTCACGGACATTAACGAACATTACTAACTCTGCAACTACGCGGAAACCTATGTGAAAGAAACTGTTAATGCCATTCATGATGCATCGTACCTTTGTAAACGCGATGAGTAACTACGAACATTTAGGTGAGCTATATTTAAAAAAAAAAAAAAAAAAAAAAACTGAAAACTGAATATGTGAAGTGCATAATTCGTGCATCGTCTAGTGACATTACTACAGTACCCAACTTCAAGATGTTAACTGGATTAAATGGACACAAAGTGCCTGTCCAGAAAACAACACGACGGGTGGAAGAATTTTGGTTGGAACTTCTGGGAATGAAATGTTCTCGAAATGTGACGGACACGCTTACCTGGACTGTCCAAGGATCGATGCCAGCTATGTGCCGTCCGAGGTTCTGCAACCAAGCTTCCACGGAATGTAAAAAACGAACTGCACGTGGACCAATTACTCGACGGGTCACGTCTGATCTGTAATAAACAATGCTTTTTGTCACAACGAACTGCATCACAACGACTATAATGGAAATAGGAAATGGACATGCTTATGTATCAATCACGTTGTTATACAACGATGTTACTGTGATCAAAAAACTTTACCACGACGATACTAACCTGTAAAAAATTATTGTGCAGCAGATGAATATGAACTGTGATAACGACACCATGTGTATAGGTCAACGCACCTGAAACAACAGAACATTTTTCGTTGAAGCATTTCATTGCAATGCTATGTAACTAAGAACATTCAACAATCTAAAGTTGTATTGTATTATAACAAATATTGTAATTTTAAAACTAAGTTACCTGTCATAGAATGTAGTCTTCATATGTAATCTTGGTGGAATATTTTCTTTGTGCAACGACTAAGAAATGCGTGCGCACACGAACAATATGAACTGCAATACTGTGCCGCGTGATCTAAATTTACGAAATAACGGCAGTGCCGTAGTTACACAGACGCTTCTGCGCATGCGCGCACTCTGTTTTGCCAACATAAGAACTTTTTCGGCGCACGCGCGTCATTCAAATTTTGTATATAATACACAGTACAATGTAAGTCATGTAAATAGTTGTAGATAACTTAGATTTTCTAGTGCCTTTAGGTGAATTGCTCGCCTGCAGGTGTGTCCTTTCGCCTCGCAATTCAGGGGGCAATATAAAGGCACATTTGCATGCCGTGCGTGGGTTTCCTCGGAAACGCGAAATCTTAATTAAATAATTAATCTGTGAGAAATAAATAAAGCCTATGGCACAGAACTGCAGCGCTGTGTCGCTGATAAAACAAAAACAGAATTACGTTACTCGTATGTTTGATTAAGAAAGGAGAGCTCTCGTTGATGTGGTGCGAGAAGCACGTATTTTAGTTTATTGTCTGGCACACCGCCATATTTCATGATATAGAAAATTACTGCGAGTTGCAACCATACTAGGCACTCGATTCTGTAAAGAATTTATATTTATAAAAGTAAGTAAGATTATGAACTGTGGGCTTATTCATTGAATATATCTGATTTAACTAACTGTGTAATTTTTTGTTTAGTAGACAATCACCTCTGTACGACGTTTTGGCATGGCTGGCAAATTATTGTAATATTGAGATTTAGTTTATGAGTCCGCACCTACCGCAGCAGTCTTTGGAAACGATTTAATTACGAAGTCCGATTATCTCAGTTTTATTTCACGGTCAACTACGAGTAACATTGCCTTTACGAAAAAGCCATTGTCAAGCGTCTGATACCGAATAATCAAAACCTGACGACTCATAGGAGAGACAAACATACAGCGTGTTTTAACGCTGACAGCGTCCAGGAATGGATGGATCACATCACGCATGTGATCCGTCAAGCTGCTGATCTATCCATACCAACGTCTTTCGGTCCTCTTCAGAGGTGACCTGTCCCTTGGTGGACAGACGTGTGCCATTTAGCCATCTGGATAAGCGTGCAGCTCTTTGACAGTTTAAATGCTGCCCCACAGCAGACAATCTCACAGCCTTTCAAATCACGAGAGCCAAGGCTCGCTGTGTCATTAAAGAGTGCAAAAAGCGGTCATTGCATGAATTCCTGAAATCCATCAATCGTTCCTCAAAAGTATAGAATCCATCTGGAGGATTACCAGTAAACACAGCCATTTACCGATAGCTGCAATGCTGAACCAGGGGTACCTCCAAACAACACCTAGAGACATTGCACAAACTACTGCCAATGCAACCAGGATCCAGCGTTTCTTCGCAACCGTGCGACTATCGGGAGGGAAAAGTTGGACTTAGGTCAAAGAGTTCTGAGACCTATAACTCCCCTTTCTCCATGTGGGAGCTCGAATCGGCACTGACTGAGACTTTTGATATTGCAACCGATCACGACCACATCCGGTACTGCATGCTTCGATATTTGCCAGCGGCGTCAAAGGAAATCATCTTAGAGTGTTTTAATCTAATATGGCAGATACGTGTCTTCCCCAACCTGTGTAGGGAAGCAATTCTGATCCCTCTCCTCAAACCAGAGAAGAACCGCACACGTCTCAGTAGTTATCGGACTATCGCCTCGCCGAGCTGTGTAGGAAAGACCCGGTAACGGTTGATTAACCGTCGTCTGGTCTGGCTGTTAGAGACCAGTCAACTCCTTAGCTGCTCTCAGTGTGGATTCCGAAAATTTCTGTTCATGGTCGACAACCGGACCCTCCTATAGGCGGCTATTCAGCAGGCTTTCCTCCATCAGCATCACTGTATCGGCATATTCTTTGATATCAGTAAGGTATAAAATACTACTAGGAGACACTGTATTCTCTCACAACTGCATCAGTGGGGCTTTCATGGCCACCTCCCCATTTTCATTCGGTCTTTCCTGTCTCAGTGGCTTTTTAGGTCCCGAGTTGGTGACACACTGTCTGATCGATTTGAGGAGGGGAATAGTGCTCCCAGGGCAGTGTTTTAAGTGTTACCCACTTTGTCGTAGCCATCAACAGTATCACATCTATGGTTAGGGGTCCGGTACAGTGCTCCTTATTTGTAGACGATTTTGCTGTTTTCTGTTCCTCCTTGAATGTTGCAATGGTGAGCTGTCAGTTGCAACTGACATTGTAGCAGTTACAGGAGTTGGTTCCAGTTGCAAAGACGGGTTTTCAGTTTTCCTCTGATAAGTGTGTGTGTGTTCATTTTAATCATTCTCATCGTCTTTTTAATTTGCCTGCCTTGAATATAGGGGACACTCTCCTACATTTTAGAGATACAATGTGGTTTCTGTGCTTCGTTTTTGACTCCAGATTGTCATGGTTGCCACACCTGTAAGACTTGAAATCCAGAACCCTCAAGGCACTGGACATCCCCACTTGGCTCAGCCACCGGTCTTGGGGAGCGAACAGGGCGCGTCTCCTCCAGTTTAATCGGGCTTTTGTGCGTTCACAACTGGAATACAGGTGCACGGTGTGGGTCAGTGAGGTCCTTTTATTTGGGTATCCTTGACACTATCCACCATATGGGGATTCGACTGGTCACGGGTGCTTATTGAAGCAGACTCATACCCAGCCTCTGTGCTGAGGCCAGGGAACCGGCACTTACCATCTGGCGGCAGATCCTCCTAGCGCGCCATGTGTCTAAGTTTCTTACATCTCCATCTTCACCCACTCACCATATTGTTGCTCAACCACCTCTGGAATGTCTTTTTTCCCGACTGTTCCCGATCCACAATGCCGTTTGGGATCCCTGCGAAACGTGTGCTGGAGTCCCTCAGTGTGGAGCCCATAAGGCCACAAATAAAGGCTTTTAACTGTCTGCCACCCTGTTTACTGAAGAGGCCCACAGTGATTTTAGATTTGCTGCAGTACAAGAGCTTCCGTTATTAACACTAGAATCGCGGCTGGGTCACTCGTGACCCACTTGATAATTCGTTTGTTTGTCACTCCTTTGTATTATTGCCCAGAGTGTTACATTCCTGTGACTTTTTATGAAATAAGGTGATTTGTGATTATACTTCATTTTACATTTTACGGCGAAAACATAAAAGAGAAATATGAAGATTGACCTAGAACTGCGGAAGGGTCAGTTCTGACCCGCGCGGCGCAGTCGCTATTACAATCGCAGTTTTCATGTAGCTTCATGCCTATTGTTAGTGTGTGTTTGGTGAACAATCGCAAAACTCGTTTTTACTTCATTTCCGGCTGACGTTCCAGTTTCCAGCAGTGGACGAGATGGAGAGAGGTTCCAAGAAGTCTTATCTTGTATGCAGATATTGCGCACCCAGGGTTTTGTACCACGAAAACGGGTTTAGTAGTGCATTCTGTCTGTGTAGATGGTGCTTGTAACCTAAGAATGTATTATGGCCAAATTTCTCCGCACAGAAGTGGACATTATAAATGCTCTAAATGAGATTTTAGATAATGAATCTGAGGGCGAATCACTGGAGTCTTTATCTGAGGAAGAATTTCCATCGCCAATAGTTCCGGATTCTTTATCAGAAGACGATGTTACTCCTGAGAAGATTCTACTGAATGCTGATGAGAAAGGTATGCTTGTTTATGTGTTTGTTTTATAATAATATGAAGGTGTTTTTTTGTTCTAATATTACACAATATATTAAATATTAAATCGTGTTCTAATACGTATAGCTACTATTACAGGAACAGCTGCCACAAAGACTAAGTCAGCTCGAGGAAGTGGACGTCCTCAAGGTCGGCGTGCTCAACAAAATGCCCAGGGTTCTGGACAATTTCAGTTTGCTACAGGTAGCGATATTGTAGCACCCGATGGAACAACCTGGAAAGCTGGAGTAATAGGTGACTGTTCAGCTGGAAGATATGGACAACAGAATGTTTTCAAAGATAGGACAGGACCATCTCCACATGGTAAACGAAACGTGAATGAGGCCTGTTACAGTGCATCGCATCTAATGATAACGTACAAAATTTTGAAACATATTGTAAAATGTACAGAAACTGAAGCACGTCGTGTACTGACATCAGATGAGTCGACTATAAAAATTGAAGAACTGGAAGCTTTTATAGTCTTATGGTACGTCCGTGGTGCTATTGGAGCTAAGAGCTTAGAACTAAGACACATTGTGGTCAGAGAAGTGGGGAAATAATTTTGTGAAATCAACAATTGCTCGTGACAGATTCAGAGAGATTATGCGTTATCTCAGATTTGACATTAGATTCACAAGATCAGAACGACTAAGAGAAGACAAGTTTGCTTTGGTATGAGAAATCTGGAATGAGTTCATTGAGAATGCACAGTCTAGCTACATACCGGGTCCATATATAACAATCGACGAACAGCTTTCTCCCTCAAAGTGCCGTTGCAGATTCACGTAGTTTATGGCCTCAAAACCGGACAAATACGGGCAAAAGTCTTGGATGGCGGTAGATAAAGACTCAAAATATATTGTGAATGCTACCCCTTATCTAGGAAGGGATCACACTAGGCGGAGTGATGAGCGTCTTGGTGACTTTGTTGTAAAAATATTGATGCAACCTTTCCTCAACAAAGAAATAAATGTCACATGTGACAATTTTTTCACCTCCTTAGCGCTCTCTGAGACACTGAAAGCTAATTCTATGAGTCTTGTGGGCACAATAAATCGATCTCGCAGGGAAATACCAGTCTGTATCAAGAAGGCAAGAGAACAGTTATACAGCGCAGTATTGTTGAAAAAAGATGATACCACACTGACTGTTTATCAGGGTAAGAGCAACAAGAATGTCCTGATTCTGAGCACTATGCATCCTTATGTGACGATTGAGGATGGTATAAAAATGAAGACAGATACAGTTACCTTTTATAACTGCTCTAAATATGGAATGGACGTGGTCGAATACTCTGTCAAAGCACCATCGAGACGTTGGCCTGTTCACACATTTTACAACTTGCTGGATTTGGCTGGGATAAATGCGTAGGCATTGTTCAATTCTCTAATTGAAACGCAGGGATTTCATCCTGCAGCTGGGGTAGGTGCTTGCTGAGAAGTACGCAGCGACTTGAAAGACTAGCCTCCCCGTCAGACCTAAAGATAATCCTGACAGACAAAAAAAGCGAACAGGTTGCCTTGTAAAGTCTAACTGTGAAGGAAACAAATCATTTGTAAAGTGTCACATCTGCAAGAAAACTGTGTGCAACAAATGTAGATCAAAAAACTATTATTTGTGTTCATTATGTAACGGTAGCCAGTAAAAACACTCAGCAAATACATGTAAGTATTTAAATATACAATTGTAATTTGTGTAATCCTTGTTTATTTTTGTTAACTTCATTCTAAATTTCCTAGTGCTTCTAACAATAGATTCATTGGCAGTAACAATAACCCATTGACATAGGGGAAATATAGGAAAAGATCGCGGGTCATTAGTGACCCAGCCGCGGTTCTAGTTATGTCCACATATCAGCGGTTCTAGTGTTAATGCAACATTTTCTGACATGTTATCTGAGCACCACGACTATTTAGCTGTTTTTACGGCTTGGTCGGAACAGGGGGATACTGCTGTTTGCTCTGTTGTTTTTCTGGATCGTGTCCTCAAGGTTCGACTGCGTCAAGCATTTACTGCCTTCGATGCAAAAGTGTCTACGATCTTGTGGACACTGGAGCAGATGAGACGCTCTTCCCGTCCTAATCTGCTTGTCTGTTCCGATTCACTAAGTGCCATTCACTCGTTGCAACACTTGCATCCAGCATCTAAAATATTCCAGACCATCCAGGATGCCCTCATCTATCTCCAACTACTGTGGAAGGAGGTGGCTTTCTGCTGGGTTCCAGGGCACGTCAACGTTGCTGGGGATGATAGGGAAGATCTCGCAGCCAAGGAGGCGTGTCTCGATCCATAGGTATTTTAGCGTGCCATCCCCCCGCATGCTCTCATCTCGCTGTTGAGGTCACGAGTCTTGCTTCGGTCGGAGGATCAGTGGCTGGAAATGACAGACAGTAAGTTGTGTTTAGTCAAGCCGACAATGCCACGTAGACGGGACGAGGTTCTCCTCACTCGTCTTCGCATAGGCCACAGTCCAATGACGCATGGCTTCTTGTTCCGGCGAGAACACCCTCCAATGTGTTGGGCTTGTGGCGGCCACATCACTGTGCGCCACGTGTTATTGGGTTGCGTTTTATTTTCTGACCAGTGGGCTGTGGCTGAATTGTCGGCGGATCTGCCACCTCTTAATTTATTTATTTACTTAACCTGGCAAGATTAGGGCCATCAGGCCCTCTCTTACGTCTAACCAGGCATTCTATTTATTTTACATTCATATGTTTTAGTAGTCATGTTAAACTACAACTTGTACAAAAAGTGAAATAAACAATTACAAAGGCACACTTGGAAAAACACATACATATAGAGTTTATATTCGTAGATGATAAGTACTGTTATAACATTTTGAAAGAGACAGATTTTAGATAGGAGTGATAGTGGCAGTGAGTATGAGGGACACTGGTGGTGAAGGGAGAAGAAGAATAGAGACATGATGTAACATAATTAAGGAAATGTAAAAGAAAAGAAGATTACGTGGTTAGTAGACATAGATGAAGTGGAAGAAGAGAAAGGAGCAAGATATGAGACACTAGCTTTGCTATTTGACAGAGGAGTGGATTGGCCTTGTACTTTAATTTTGTGGAAAACGTTATGAGGATGATAGTAGGAAATGCTTCAACTTCTTCTTAAAAACAGCAGGGGACTGAAACGCATGTGGTTAAAGTTTTAAAGTTATGTGGCTTGTCCAATGTTTTTACCAAGATTTCAGGGAGAGGGTCTTAATTTGGTCACAGGGTCACTGGCCCGCCTATATCTTACGTAAATGGCCAGCCAGTGACAGTTTCCTGTGGCGGCCTTGACGCTCCTTTCTCGTTTTACTTACGTTTTATTCTCTTACACAGTATTTTTCATATTGTCTCGTTTTCTTTGAGTGTATGCGTCCATTTTACAAATTTTGTCCAGATTCGTTTCTTTTAATGTGATAACATCGGGGTTGAGCGTCCCTAAGCCCCAACACACCCACCCACCCACACACCCACCCACACACACATACACACACACTGTCGTCATCCCATTATACAGATGACGTTTGTCCATATTGGCAACTGTGAATAAATTTCGTGCATCCGCAGCGTCCGTTTCTTCAGACGTGCATGCATGTCCGAAGGGACATTGCATCGTACCTCTGTACGACAAACGCGCTGCAATATCGTACAAAAAAGTGTCTCTTACGAGGAGCTGCTCGACCATCGTAACCCATTCCCTGTAACTCCTTACGCAAAGTCATTACACTGACAACTGTTGTTAGCCCTCTGAAACCGATGAGCCATTTCTTCCACTGAGTTCACGCGGTTTCTGCCAGTCACTAGAGATCAGAAATGGACTCTGTATACACGCTTCAAACTCGCCAGCGAGTCCTGTGGCGTCATCTCCAAACTCATCATCCCCGTGTGCTTGTAGATCTGACTCGTCCTTGCTGCAGCCCGCTAACCACCTGAGTCTGTTGTCAGATGCAAGTGGACTGGAGACGCTCAGAAAGGAGAGCGAGTGCACCAGTTCGCGAGTAAAACTTCTTGTGCACGACCAACGGTTTCGAAATACGTTTCCGCCATTATACAATAAATTACTATTAATTTATTTCGCACAATACAGATTTCCACTTTATAACGACAGTACCAGAAAACGTTACACAAGGGTTAAGTGCTGTTTGTAAATGAAGATTGATTATTGAAATAAAGTACAGCAATGTATTATGAGCTACACAACTCGCTAGTTACACAAGGGTTAAGTGCTGTCTGTAAATGAAGATTGATTATTGATATAAAGTACAGCAATGAATTATAAGCTACACAACTCGCTATTAGCCCAAAAAAGGCAACTTGCCATGGCCAAATTTATACAGAAATAGCGCGCTTTTTTGTCGCATGATATAACATTAACGCTTCTCTGCACCAAGTTTTGCTTTGACACAGCACGTACGTTTCTTCAAGGTGGAAATACAAGAATACATCCATTTTATTAGCATTGGATGAAATGTTTTTCATTTGAAGTGAGGACCACACAGTGAAACTAATTCCAGGTATCGCGCCTTAAGGAACGACTTTACAATCGTGTGTTTTGCACCCGTTAATTTTCGACATACACCCTCCACAGTCTCATAAAATACAGCTTTGTTCAAGGCTACCTTATCCTAACTATCGGTCATTTCACCTGTCATTGTTACTGTACAGAAGTAAGATCGTGTTTTCATCTTTCGTAGTGACATTGTCGCGTCTGGCCTTACACTCCCGCCTGCTTCAGTAACACAGAACGAGTCGACGAGTATGAAGTGACCATAGCGCCTCAGTTCTGAGACTCGTGAAACAGCAGCGGGAATGAAGGAAAGCCCGTTAGCGCTCATGTAACAGGAGTGTGTGACTCGCACTCATCCTGTTTTTGATCTCTTAACAGCCAATCTCTGCAACGATCGACAGTCTCTGTCCATCAGTTGGTGACGTCTCCTGGTTTTGCTTTAGCTGTGGCTGTTCCTTCATGGTTCCATTTGACACACACATCACTAACATGTGGCTTGGGTAGCTTCAGAAGGGTTCGGAAGTCCCTGTGCTTTTGTTTCTTACGTGACATCCAATGACTAGTCCATGGACGAAATCACTGACTTCTCCTGACGGACCCATTGCGTTGTTACTTCTTCTCCACTGACAACACAATATTCCCCACCTCTTTTTATACTGGCTAATCCACCCCTCATCACATGTGGTGGTCAGTTCTGCATAGGGGTGCCTGGAGATAATAATTATCAGGTAACATATAATTATTGAAGTAGCCTTCTTCAACATCTTCAACCCATCTTCATCTGTTCTACATCTAACGTTGGAATCTTGTACACTGTGTAGTAAATATTACAGCTTACGCCTCTAACTACGTTCGTAAATTAATTTTCTCTATGTTCCACCTTTCTCATTCTTCATTGATGGAGCTATTAGGCTATAACTTAGTTATACAGTTAAAAATTATACAAGTTATGTTTGTGTAAATTTTAGTCCACAATTTTGTGCATTTTTACATCATCAAAATAACAATTAAATCGTATTGTTCCGCTGCTAACTGTGAAAATGCTGTGCATATAGAAGTTTTGTTTAGTTTAGATCGAAAAGCAGGGGTAATTAGTTTTTATATAAAGTTCGCAAAAGTCTTTTCTTTCGTTGCCGTCATGGGATATGTTAAAACTAATACTGATAGAGAAACAGCCGACTAATCTGCTAGCCAAACATCCCAGTCAATGAAGACCAAAAACGTCGAATATAAAAAAGTAATTCATATATCTCAGATGTTTGTTCAGTGGTGGTGTGAAGTGCCATGGGTAACACGCTATTAATCTTCACTGGTGTGGGGTGAGTAGAGGAGTAGGGTTATGGTTGAAGTGGACTTTAGATTTTCTTCAATAACTGAAAACATGCGAAGTCTGGTGAAGTAGTATCCAAGTACTAAATGAAACAATGTTAAATATCGTACAAAAATACCATGTTAATTTTTGTGCAGGATGAGAGCGAAAGTTTACAGAAAACACTACAATCTAGCTGAGGTAGTTTTCGCAGGTCAGTTTGTGATAGTTTCCCGACTTAGTAGATCACATGGGTCCAATACATGCTTGTAAATGTGATTTCCCCTACACACTGTACAGATCCTTGTCACAATGGTATCCTATTTCTGCAATGCTTCAGAGTCTAACATTGACTTTCCTGGATACAAACCATACCAATCTCCATTCCTTTTCCATTGCGGCGATTTCCACTCTAGTGTGTACCCTGATCAGTTAGTTCATTTTCTTGTCTGTAATGCTGATACGCAACACACATTTGCTTTGTATTATTAGCTGAGAAAACCTCAGCTTTGAATTACTTTTATACTGAAGGCCCATTTCTCATGGGCGTCTTCCGATGTTGGGTATATGTACCGATTTTAAACTGTCCCCTTCAGACCACCAGGGGTTTGGTTTTGAAAACAATATTCAGTTGACAAGAAGGACTGTAGGTCATTTTTACATCTCTGTTTATTTCTTTCGCTTTTTACATAATAGCAGTCATAAGCCATGCTAAACACAAAACCTGATCAATTGGCTTTCAGTTGACAAGAAGGACTATAGGTCATTTTTACACCTCTGTTTATTTCTTTCGCTTTTTACCTAATAGCAGTCATAAGCCATGCTAAACACAAAGCCTGATCAATTGGCTGTATGGCTTCACTGTTAGTCTATACAGTTTTCTTTCCTATGAGTTAACTATACATAAGTTCCTTCTTACTGTAATTGATTCACATATCTACTTTCAAACTTGCTCTGTTAATTTCTTTCATTTGTGGCTGAAGTTTACAAGCACTTGATACAAGCAGTTCAATGATATCAACAAATAAGTCTAAACCCCAAAAAAGTCTAAACCTCAAAGAAGTCTAAATTTTTAGTTAAATGTGTATTAGGACCAAATAAGTAGACGTAGGTATTCTTCAGGGTAGCATATTAGGACAAATATTATTTATGATACACATTAATGTCTTTCAGAGTAGTGTTAGTCATCAGAAAAAAATTTTCTTTCCTGAAAACAGTAGTATTACATTCCGTCTTGAAACAAGAGAGCTCCTTGGAGAGAAAGCAAACGACACCCTCAACGCAGTTTATAGTTGGTCAATAAGAAACGGAGCGACCACGAATATGAGGAAAACTAATATCGTAGATTACACTTAGAAGAGTGAAATTTCTAGGTTTGAATGTTGATTCACAGTAAAACTGGTGTGAACACACAAAGATACTTGCAAACAGAATGTAATCAGCATGTTATGCCCCTAGTACTACCTTCAGTGCGTACAAGCCAGACTTTTAGTAAGATACTATTCATGTGTAAACTCTCTTCTTAGCTATTGCATTCTTTTCTGTGAACAAATGCATGGGATATGAACACAAATTTCAATCTGCAGAGAAAGGCCATAAGAAGATCATTCTCTTTAGCGTAAACGGGCGGCGCGTAGCGTTTATTCATGTCCTTTGACATTCGTAAGTGTTCGCTCGTGTTCCACCGGTTTTCGGTCCTGGAACGTATCGTCTAAACGAAGTTCGCTTTCAATCCGTTTCGGCGCTCACTGTGTTGTAAACAGAAGGGATAGCATTAGATTTCTTAGTCACTTGTTCTTCACACGTGGGAAGCTTCTCACTGAAGAAAATTCGTCCCGCAGGTGCTTGTGGGACACGGACGACCCGCAGTTCAAAATGCTAAACAAAAGATATGACGATCGGCAAGAAATTTGTGAAGATTAAGATAACAGCTTTTCGTACTTCATACAGTAGTGTACTACGACTAGCTTACTACAGTATTCTATAAGTGTATGGATGTACACAACTAGCCATTAAAATTGCTACACCACGAAGACGACGTGCACCAGACGCGAAATTTAACCGAGAGGAAGAAGATGCTGTGATATGCAAATGATTAGCTTTTCAGAACATTCACACAAGGTTGGCGCCGGTGGTGACACCCACAGCGTGCTGACATGAGGAAAGTTTCCAACCGATTTCTCATACACAAACAGCAGTTGACCGTTGTTGCCTGGTGAAACGTTGTTGTGATGCCTCGTGTAAGGAGGAGAAATGCGTACCGTCACGTTTCCGTCTTTGATAAAGGTCGGATTGCACCCTATCGCGATTGCGGATTATCGTATCGCACGTTGCTGCTCGCGTTGGTCGAGATCCAATGACTGTTAACTGAATATGGAATCAGTGGGTTCAGGAGGGTAATACGGAACCTAGCAGTCGAGATGACAAGCATATTATCCACAAGGCTGTAACGGATTGTGCAGCACGTCTCGATCCCTGAGTCAACAGATGGGGACGTTTGCAAGACAACAACTATCTGCACGAACGGTTCGACGACGTTTGCAGCAGCATGGACTATCAGCTCGGAGACCATGGCTGCGGTTACCCTTGGCACTGCATCACAGACTGGAGCACCTGCGATGGTGTACTCAACGACGAACCTGGGTGCACGAATGGGAAAATGTCATTTTTTCGGATGAATCCAGGTTCTGTTTACAGCATCATGATGGTCGCATCCGTGTTTGGCGGCATCGCGGTGTACGCACATTGGAAGTGTGAATTCGTCATCGCCGTACTGGCGTATCACCCGGCGTGATGGTATGGAGTGCCATTGGTTACACCTCTCGGTCACCTCTTGTTCGCATTGACGGCACTTCGAACAGTGAACGTTACATTTCATATGAGTTACGACCCGTGGCTCTACCCTTCATTCGATTCCTGCGAAACACTACATTTCAGCAGAATAATGTACGACCGCATGTTGCAAGTCCTGTACCGGACTTTCTGGATACAGAAAATGTTCGACTGCTGCCCTAGCCAGCACATTCTCCAGATCTCTCATCAATTGAAAACGTCTAGTCAATTGTGGCCGAGCAACTGGCTCGTCACAATACGCCAGTCACATCTCGTGTTGAACTGTGGTATCGTGTTGAAGCTGCATAGCCGGCCATGCGGTTCTAGGCGCTACAGTCTGGAACCGCGCGACCGCTACGGTCGCAGGTTCGAATCTTGCCTCGGGCATGGATGAGTGTGATGTCCTTAGGTTGGTCACGTTTAAGTAGTTCTAAGTTCTAGGGGACTGATGACCTAAGAAGTTAAGTCCCGTAGTGCTCAGAGCCATTTGAACCATTTTTGAAGCTGCATGGGCAGCTGTACCTGTACACGCCATCCAAGTTCTCTTTGACTCAATGCCCAGGCGTATCAAGGCCCTTATTAGGGTCAGAGGTGGTTGTTCTGGGTACTGATTTCTCAGGATCTATGCAGGAAAATTGCGTGAAAATGAAATTACATGTCAGTTATAGTATAATATATTTGTCCAATGAATACCCGTTTATCATCGGTATTTCTTCTTGGTGTAGCAATTTTAATGGCCTTTAGTGTACATGTGTAAGTGTAAGCTCTAATCTTCATCACTAAAAATTTCAAAGCAGATTTTGATAAATAATAATAGATATTTTATCGATTGTGAGAAGTCATTAGCGTAATTTCACTTAACTTTAATCGTGTTAATTGAAATTATTTTCCTTACCGTACTCTAATCCTTGAGAGTTTTGTATATAGCACTGCAAACTTCAGAATCTACGAGATATAGCGGTTACTGAAATGCGAAACAGACACGTAAAATTAGCGTAACTGTATCAGTTGTCAACCACGAAAGAATAAGTGGAAGTTATCCCTCAGCTAAGATCTCTCATATGTAGTTAGATGTCCCACTTTGCAGTAATCCCCTAAATCGTAGTAAACAGCCAGCGAAATTCGTACACCGACATACCCGTAATATTTCGGAATAGGTCTAATGAAATCAAGAGTTCTAATTCAGTGACTAGTGCGCTAACACAACGTAAATGACGCTTTTGCAAAAATTCAGATTCCAGTGTCTTTCTATTTGTTCGCCTCTTTGCTTTCGTGTTTTGCATCACCATCAGCGCAGCTACGAAACCCAACAATTCTGCCTGAATATCACTGTTCTTCATCGCGACTATTTCATTAGGTAGTGTTCTATCGGATAATATTTGTGTATATGAATTAAGCAACAAATAAAAAGGCAGCGTTCCCTTGTGATCGAACGCTCACCGATTGTCCGGAGTGTTTTCTTTCACTCATCTAGTGCAAATGCAAGTTACTAAGGGCAAGTGAAGGGGGGTGAACACCAGCGAATCCATCTTGGCAATCCTCGTCTTCGCTCCGGTGTACAGGCAACTTTACGCTGAGATGTCAAAAGTCGTGGAATACCTCCTGATATCGTGTCAGACATCCTTTTTCCTGGTGTTGTGAAGCACCTCGACGTGGCATGGACTCAACAAGTCGTTGGAGGCCATCAGAAATACTACGCCACGCTGCCTCTACAGTCGTCTATAATTGCGAAAGTGTTGGAGGGGGCAGGATTTTGTGCACAAACTCAACTCTCGCTTATGCCCCATAAATCTTCAATGGGTTTAATGTCGAGCGATCTGGGTCGTCAAATCATTCACTCGAATTGTCCACTATGTTCTTCAAACCAATCGAGAACAATTTTCGACCTCTGACATGGCGGATTGGCATGCATAAAATTTCCATCGTTGCTTGGGAACATGCAGTCCTTGAATTGCTACAAATAGTCTCCCAATAGCTGAAAATGACCACTTTCTTGAATAATGAAAATTGAAATCAACAGCTGTACAGTAATCAAGAAGTCGTTTATTCAAAACATGCTAAAAGTTTCGAAGTGAAAAGCGTCCCAATCAGGCCCCAAGCGTAATCTTCCACCAAAGTACGAATCTCAGTGGTATTTGTGATTGTGTCACGAACGTTGATGACAGATTACGTTTGGGGCCTGGCGATGGGTCTTCTTCGCGTGGAAACTGGTGCCATGTTTTGCATAAACAACCATAGAATTACATTACAGCTGTAGACTTTAGTTTTCATTATTAGAGTACTTGACGTCTGGATGCTGTCCCGCAGTCCTCAATGGATTTTCAGAGACTTAACCATTTCGACCCAGAGATTCTGTTAGACCGGGGGACCCAGTCCATTCCATGCAAACACAGCTCACACCATTATGGAGCTATCTCCAGATCGTACAGTACCTTGTTATCACCTTGAGTTCATGGCTGCGTGGAGTTTGCACCACACACAAACCCTACCATCAGCTCTTACCAACTAAATCGGGAGTCATCTGTCCACTCCATGATTTTCCAGCCGTCTACGGTCCATCCGACACGGTCACCAGCCCAGTAAAGGCGCTGGAGGCACAAGCTTCGGTCGTCTACAGCCATAGGCCATTAACTCTTAACTTCGCCGCACTGTCCTAACGGATACTTTCGTCATATGTTCCACAATATCTGCGGCTATTTCATCAGTCTTCCTTGTCTGTTAGCACTCTTCGAAAACGCCGCCGTTGTCGGTTCTTAAATGAAGACCGTCGGCCACTGAGTAATCCACGGTGAGAGTTAATGTATGAAATACGGTATTCACGACACAGTCTTGAAGTTGTGAAGCTCGATATATTGAGATCCCTAAGGATTTCCAAAATGGAATGTCCCACGCGTTTAGCTCCAGCCACCATTCCGCTTTCAGAGTCTGTTAACTCTCATCGTGCTGGCATAATCAGTCGGAAACTTTTTCACATGAATCACCTGAGTACAAATAATAGTTCCACCATAGTACTTCCATCTTATACCTTCTGTACACGATACTACAGCCATCTGTATAAGTTCATAGCGCTAACTCATGACTGTTGTCATCTCATTCCACATGTTGCTGTACCAAAAGTTATACCAATAATACTATCGCATAGCTTTATTCGTCCACTTCGTGTACTACTACTTCAGCCATTTGCTCATCAGTGTCTTTCAGTGCTACAGGTACACCAAGGAAGAGCTCCAAATCTTTATCAGTCACTAGAACCTTAACTCCACATTGCAACGTTTTGACACTCCCATAGTCAACAGACGACAACAATGTACTGCCCAAACACAAGACCAGATGTTTTACTTCTATCGACCATCCGAGTGCGAGAACCGATAGCTGGAGATAACGAAAGTTTTTAAACGTGTAGTCAAGGCTCTCTACAGTGAAGTAATTGGTTATCGAATAGAAAGGTGTTCTCTTTCGCCCTAAATAGACTTGAGTGATGAAGACTTCTTAATCTAGGACTTGAACGTAAAGTTTCACCAGTGGGTGCGAAAACTCGGCCTCTTTGTCACTAGATGCTAATGACGATGGAGATAAGTATTCCAGTATAGTTGTCATCATGACTATCGATAGCTTTGTAATGTTTATTCTGATATGAATCTTTCTATTTTCTTCTTTTGTCGTGCTATATCTTATTTTCGTGGCGAAATCCTGGCCTATTCCAGTTACAGATGAACTCATACGACCTTCTCTTTCTTACCTAAGAAGTTCTTTCTCTTATGTGGTACGGCAGGCATGTCCATTACATTTTACCGCGAGATGTCAAATAACTCGACGAAATCATCTTTCCAAATATGCCGTTTCACATTTGCTTTTTCGTGTCTATTTATCTGTGCCCAGCTTTAGATATCTGTGTACAGCTTTTGTATACAAGAACGGGCATTCTCCGCCGAAATAACAGGAATATTTTCCTTCCTCCACACTTTTAGTACTTAAGTACTGGTACATTTAGCAGCATCCGAAAGCAATTATTTCATTTCGTTGTCATGGTAAATAAAACTAAATGTACGTGTTCCATTGAACGGAGCCGAAACCTTAAAAACTCATGACCAGAAACTGTCTTCAGAAGCCAAATTACTCTTTTGAGTCCTATTTTAAATTTCAGTTATCAGGAAATGATGAAACACACGAGAAGCCAACCAGTGCTAAGCACTTCAGTATTAGAAATTTCACTAGTTTGAGAGAAAGTGATCAATATGTACAACTCCTTAATATTACCCTATCTTCTTGAACTTTAGCATATACGTCTTTTGCATCACCGATGCTCGGGCCGTAAGCAAATTCATATGAGAATAACATCTCCAAATAATGGAACATCGTAATAAGGTCACAACAGACTACCTGTCCCATCCTTGTCATACTAGGCCTGTAAGTATATAAACGTGTGTATGTGAATAACTTTACTTTTGTTGTTCTTCAACTGTAATACCAAGATAGGTCCAATATCCTTGTAAATGAGATCTACAGATGAATAAGAAAATTAGTGCAAAAAAATACGTCAGATATGTCCACTAAAACGATATCGTAATCCCTGCGTTATCAAGTACGATGCAGTGTACCAACTCAGGCTCCAATGAAGTATTTAGGCATTTATACCAGGCAGCGACTTTCAGTTAAAATGTCCTCAACGTGTATGAGTACAGGATGTGACGCATGAACGACGACATATTATGGAAGTCTAGGTATAGCGGTGAGTCATGCAGGGATAGCCAACGATGTCGCCTTGTGCGTCGAGCGAAAATGTCGTAGTTAACTTACGCCTGTGACGCAGCGCCGCTTGTGTCGAAGACACTCAGTCTTGTTGGTGTGTCGGCCGGAGTCACATCGTAGTTGCGTAGCGGAGTTTGTTGTCGTTTTCTCTTGGCGGCGGTGTTTTCTACCCGCGCCATGGTGTCTCTCGAGTCTCCTAAATCTGTTTCTCGTCGAGCTACCGTTCGCTTCAATTTTGACAAGAGTACACGTAGTGTTCAACCTGGCTCCTTTGAAATTCACGATTGGTTGGCTGATGTTATCTGTGTTACAAAAATGGTTCAAATGAGTCTGAGCACCATAGGACTTAACATCTGCGGTCATCAGTCCCCTAGAACTTAGAACTACTTAAAACTAACTAACTTAAGAACATCACACACGTCCATGCCCGAGGCAGGATTCGAACCTGCAACCGTAGCGGTCACGTGGTTCCAGACTGAAGCGCCTAGAACCGCAAGGCCACACCGGCCGGCTATCTGTATTACACCTGATCAAGTAGATACTGCTTACTTTGATTCTGATTTGTATGCATTCTTTGTGAAGTTTTATGATCCCGTTCAATTAGAACGGCTTCTCTCTCGGGTTGGTTCTAAAGTGTTGTTTACACATTGCGATGGTTCCGTCAGTCAACTCCTCCTAGAAAATGCGGCACTCGAGTATACTTTGGTTAGAATTTTTAACCTTCCTCCTGAAGTGGACGATTCATTTCTTAAAACATCGTTGCTTCCGCTTGGAGTAATACGGCATTCCGATGGGAACGCTGGTTAGCACAACATAACTTCCAGTGTTATAATGGTATCCGGACTGTGTACATGTGCGTTAAAAAGAATATTCTTTCCTACTTAACTGTTTGTGGTTACCGAATCCATGTTACGTACGCAGGGCAAGAAGGAACATGTTTTCTCTGTAATGAAAGCGGTCATCTCAGATCTGATTGTCCCCACCGTACTACTGTTCTGACGTAGCCTCATCAAAAACGTCCTCCTTTAACATTAGCAGACATGGTATCTTCGCAGTCAGCTGCCAGTCAGTCTTCAGCTTTAAGCGACGTAGGGGCAACATTACCCCCCTACTCGTCGCGAATTTCCACCGTAACCGGCGTGTCCCAGTGCGGCTTCTATCCATAAGGGGACGACGGCTCCTGCGGCGGACTGAGGACGGTGCAGATTTCGAGAGCGCCCCTCGCTAGTATCGTTCTTCTGATACGACGTTAACAGAGGGTGCACCTTCTGGCGATAATGAGTTGTCTACTGGCTATAATTGTGATTTCCGTATTACCAGAGATTATTTGGCTGCTTCTGTTGATGGTGAAATGTGTCTTGTAGCTGCGTCCCCCACTTTACCTGTAGACGCGACGGTTCCCATGAGATCAGATGTTCCCGCAGAGACGTTGCCTGCTGGACAGTCTTTTTACAGTGTTCCAGTGTAATGCCACCCCTCCTCCACGCTGAGACGGTGGAGCAACAGGATTGTACGGGTTCTCTTCCTGATGATCAGGAGATGCCATCCGACACTGGCACTGCATTACCTGTCTCTTCTGGTTCTTAAACACTGCCACGCCTACACCTCCGATGACATTTCACTCCCTGCCAATGCCGTGGCACAATTAAGAGTTTCTGCTCAAATGACAGGACATTCCAATAATTGTGAAACATAGAAACACTGGGCAGAAACTTAGACTCACATACACTGAACAACTGTAATAATAGAGCGCAGGCTTTAAAAACAGCAACATAAAATCAATTGATTGCAAGAGACACAAAAAACATCTGAGAAAATTTTCAAATAACGGCCACCATTTAACTAGGCCAAGAAAGTTTCCCATAGTAATAATAAAGTTTAAAATCTCTGAGTGCGTCGGTGAACAAACCATTACGACGACTTACTCCATATCAGATACATAATACGAGGGAGCGGGTTCCACAGCTTCACCGCTTCCCTCCAAATTTTGTTCCCTGCGAAGTCACAGAACTTTTATCTCCAAGCAGCCCATGTCGGCAAAATGCCCTACCAATTTCACACCACAACGTGTAACGGTCATCACACTCGTTCGGCAGCCGTTGACATTCGTCTCCCCCGCGAATGACACGAGATCTCGAGGGTTACCCGTCGAAGGCTAACAAACAACTCGCTTCGCTTGCGAAGTCGCAAGATAAGACACGAGAAAACAAAGATAGCTTACCGCAACAACAATCGGTCTCAACGATACATGAACAAAATAAGACTGGCGCCAGCTCGCCACGGCTCAACCTCGCCCTCCTAAGCGAGAGGACACCGCCCAGGGGTGGAACAGACCCTCCCTACTCATCCCAGCATAACCTGGCTGAGATGTACGCTTAACGGCTTGCCCGAAGTGATCTGCCTTACGTACAGGTTACCCGGGATCAAGATTTTACAAATACGGCAAGGGCTCCTATATCTCGGTTTTAATTTTCCCTTAATATCTTCGATAGTCGGAGCGGCCAAGTTACGGATAAAAGCCAGGTCCCCAATCTTGCCCGAAAATGGTCTACGGCCCTTGTTATTTGGAAGCTGCCGTCGTCGGTGGGCTGGCCGGTCATTCTATCTGGCCCTTTGCCAATTCTCACGGCGGCTGTGAGGGGTGATCGACGCTGGTAAGAGGTCGTTTACGCTCCACATGTTTGATCACGGAGAATTAATGATTTAGGTAAACATTAACGCCGCAGGTGTCATCCCGGTTGCCTCTTTTCTGGCCACATTAAACGGCTGATTGAGCTAGGGCAAGGTGATATCCCATCTAGCAGGTGGTGGTTCAAATGGCTCTGAGAACTATAGGACTTAACATCTGAGGTCATCAGTTCCCTAGAACTTAGAACTACTTAAACCTAACTAACCTAAGGACAGCACCTACATCCTTGCCCGAGGCAGGATTCGAACCTGCGACCGTAGCAGTCGCGCGGTTCCAGACTGAAACGCCCAGAACCGCTCGGCCACAACGGCCGGCCATTTAGCAGGTGACCGGGCATGGTAGATGGTTAGACCTGTTTTTAAATTCCGATTAACTCTTTCGGCAAATGACGCCTTAGGATAATAAGGCGTCGTGGTAATATGTCTAATACAGTGATTGAAGCAGAACACCTTTAACACACGAGACAGAAAGGCGGGTGCATTGGCACTTACCAATCATTTCGGCTGTCCGAATCACGATATAACCCTCGACAATTTCTGGGTGGTGATTTCCGCTGTGACCATCCGAGTAGCCATGTAAACCGGGAGAAAGCATCGACGACAACCAAGATGTGGCGGTTGCTTTTCTTTTTCCGGGGCAACGGTCCAATATAGTCGATAAAAACTTTATCGAGGAGATACTGCTCCCGCTGCGAGTGTAGAAACCCACGAGACACCCCAGAATCAGGCTTCCCGCTATTCAGGAGATCACACTGAACAACCAGTCGCCTAATGTCGCGACAAAGAGAGGGCCAAACAAAATGTTCGCCGATCCTGGCCAAGGTCTTATACAGGCCCAAATGGCCGCCAAGAACAGAATCGTGATAGTACCGGAAAACCATAGGTACTAACTCAATTGGCAAACACACCCTCCATTGTCGATCGCCTCTACCCTGCTTACACAGTACCCCTTGTTAGAGGCAATAACTTGGCACCATGACCCTTTCTCGAATCGGACCACAGCACGGGTCCAGTGCCTGCTTCTCCTTAAGCCCACCAAACAGGTTAGGAAGGTCAGACAGAATCGCCACAACACTAAGGTACTGTTCGCCTTTCTCCTGACCTTCCTGGGAGTCGGGTGTAAACACACGACTCAGAGCATCGGCAATTGCATTATCCGAGCCTTTAATCTACATCTACATGGATATTCTGCAATTCACAATTAAGTGCCTGGCGGAGGGTTCATCGAACCATTTTCATACTACTTCTCTACCCTTCCACTTTAGAATGGCGCGTGGGAAAAAGAAACACCTAAATTTTTACTTCTCTACCCTTCCACTTTCGAATGGCGCGTGGGAAAAAGAAACACCTAAATCTTTCCGTTCGTGCTCTGATTCTTCTTATTTTATTATGATGATCATTTCTCCCTCCGTAGGTGGGTATCAACAAAATATTTTCGCATTCGGAAGACAAAATTGGTGATTGAAATTTCGCAAATACAGTCCTGGAAATGGAAAAAAGAACACATTGACACAGGTGCGTCAGACCCACCATACTTGCTCCGGACACTGCAAGAGGGCAGTACAAGCAATGATCACACGCACGGCACAGCGGACACACCAGGAACCGCGGTGTTGGCCGTCGAATGGCGCTAGCTGCGCAGCATTTGTGCACCGCTGCCGTCAGTGTCAGCCAGTTTGCCGTGGCATACGGAGCTCCATCGCAGTCTTTAACACTGGTAGCATGCCGCGACAGCGTGGACGTGAACCGTATGTGCAGTTGACGGACTTTGAGCGAGGGCGTATAGTGGGCATGCGGGAGGCCGGGTGGACGTACCGCCGAATTGCTCAACACGTGGGGCGTGAGGTCTCCACAGTACATCGATGTTGTCGCCAGTGGTCGGCGAAAGGTGCACGTGCCCGTCGACCTGGGACCGGACCGCAGCGACGCACGGATGCACGCCAAGACCGTAGCATCCTACGCAGTGCCGTAGGGGACCGCACCGCCACTTCCCAGCAAATTAGGGACACTGTTGCTCCTGGGGTATCGGCGAGGACCATTCGCAACCGTCTCCATGAAGCTGGGCTACGGTCCCGCACACCGTTAGGCCGTCTTCCGCTCACGCCCCAACATCGTGCAGCCCGCCTCCAGTGGTGTCGCGACAGGCGTGAATGGAGGGACGAATGGAGACGTGTCGTCTTCATCGATGAGAGTCGCTTCTGCCTTGGTGCCAATGATGGTCGTATGCGTGTTTGGCGACGTGCAGGTGAGCGCCACAATCAGGACTGCATACGCCCGAGGCACACAGGGCCAACACCCGGCATCATGGTGTGGGGAGCGATCTCCTACACTGGCCGTACACCACTGGTGATCGTCGAGAGGACACTGAATAGTGCACGGTACATCCAAACCGTCATCGAACCCATCATTCTACCATTCCTAGACCGGCAAGGGAACTTGCTGTTCCAACAGGACAATGCACGTCCGCATGTATCCCGTGCCACCCAACGTGCTCTAGAAGGTGTACGTCAACTACCCTGGCCAGCAAGATCTCCGGATCTGTCCCCCATTGAGCATGTTTGGGACTGGATGAAGCGTCGTCTCACGCGGTCTGCACGTCCAGCACGAACGCTGGTCCAACTGAGGCGCCAGGTGGAAATGGCATGGCAAGCCGTTCCACAGGACTACATCCAGCATCTCTACGATCGTCTCCATGGGAGAATAGCAGCCTGCATTGCTGCGAAAGGTGGATATACACTGTACTAGTGCCGACATTGTGCATGCTCTGTTGCCTGTGTCTATGTGCCTGAGGTTCTGTCAGTGTGATCATGTGATGTATCTGACCCCAGGAATGTGTCACTAAAGTTTCCCCTTCCTGGCACAATGAAATCACGGTGTTCTTATTTCAATTTCCAGGAGTGTAGATCTCGCCACAAAGAAAACCGCATCTGTTTCGGTGACTGCCACCTCAACTCGCGTATCATATCAGTGACACTCACAGCCCTATTGCACGATAACACGAAACGGGCTGCCCTTCTTTGCACTTTTTCGATGTGCTCCGTCAATCGCACCTGGTAAGGATCCACACCGCTCTGCAATATTCAAGCAGAGGACGGACAAGTGTAACGTAGGCTTCTGACCTGAAAACGAAAGGCAGATATACCGTCTGCCCAACGTGCAATTCGGCCAGTCTTCCTCGGCCTAGCCAAGACCCAACTTAATGCTTGGTTGTCCGTCTAAAATACAAATTCTTTGTGCCCCAAATAGAAAAACTTTTCTGAGGCAAAAACAACGTCAAGAGCCTCTAATTCATTTACAGAGTAGTTGGATTCAGCAGCAGTCGGTCGCCATGAGGCATAAGCTAGAGGTCGCCTCTCCCCTTCATGGCGCTACCCCTGTATGACGGGCGTCGGTCTGTACCACAAACGTACTATTTAAGTCCGGCACAGCCAAGAAGGTGGGATTAGTAATTGCAGTCTTAATCTGTGCGAAGGCTCGCTGCTGATTTTCTCCCCATACGAAATCGCTATTCTTCTTCCGAAGATCATTAAGGGGGGCGGCAAGATGGGCGAAATTGGCAATGAATTTACGGAAGAAATTCGCCATGCCAATGAAGCGAGCAACATCTTTTTTATTCTGAGGAGGGGGAAAATCCCGTAAGGACGTGGTTCTCTCCTGGTCGATGCTTACGCCTTTTGCTGATACCACATGGCCTCAGAAATAAATCTGTTGTTTAGACAAGGTGATGTTAGATCATTTGACGGTGAGGTCAGCCGAACGCAACCTTAGGAAAACCTGCTCCAGGTGAACAAGGTATTCCTTAAAGGTGCGAAGGCAGATAACTACGTCATCTAAATAGTTGTAGACACAGACGAGCTTCATGTCCCCTATGCGCACATCCAACAAACGGGACAACACAGCCGCACCAGTGGCCAACCCCAAAACATAACCTGTTGAACTCAAATAAATACCAATCTGTGCAAAACAATGTCACATTCTTGGATGTCTCGGAAAGGGGCATCTGGTAATATGCCTAATTGAGATGTACGATGGTGAACTCATTAGCACCAGCAAACCAGATAAAGCAATTGTGCAAATCGGGCAAGGAAACCGACTCCACTTTTTGTTGAAGCCTCCGGGAATCAACTACCATACGAAAAATGCTACCCCTGTGTTTTGGCAATAGAAATGCAGGAGAAGCATAGGGCGAAGTTGATTGTCTAATCACCCCCTCTTGTAGCATCTTATCTACTTTAGCTCTCAAAATCTTCATCTTCGGTGAAGACAGTCTATAAGGGGCCTGAAGGACGGGCACACTATCAGTTAATTGGATGTCATGCTTAAGAATCTCTGTCTCTCCCAACTTATCCGATAAGGCCTGAGGATAGCGCTCCAAGACCTGTTTGAGAGCCTGCACTTGATGCGCCGCAAGACAACCCGTGTCGACCTGCACGTTGCACACGTAGCTCACATTCCCTGCACAACATCGCTGGCAGCAACTCAAAGGGAGACGCAAACTTAAAATAAAAGACACTCCCTGCATAATCGAATACCAACCTGGCATGCTGGATGAAATCACACCATAGCAACAAAGGACCATCAAATTCTTCACTATGAAAAATCGATGAGGCCCTGAGAATTTATCGACGTGCAACCACCCCCCGCACCTCCCCTACTAGATGTATCTCTCTCCCATCGGCGACCCGACATCTCTGAAGCGGAGATTGCGGAAACGAAAACCTGCCCAAATATCTGTATTCTATGTACCAGTCACTATCAACTAAAGATACCGAACTACCCCAATCCAACAATGCACACACTGGTTCCTGTTCTACCCTATCACAGACAAAAGGGGTCGATCAATGTGGCCCAGGGGTTCTAGGCATTTAACTCGGGAACCAAACCACACGGATGCTCCGGTCGCAGGTTCGTATACTGCCTCGGGCATGGATGTGTGTGATGTCCTTAGGTTAGTTAGATTTACGTAGTTCTAAGTCTAGAGGACTGATGACCGCAGACGTTAAGTCCCATAGTGCTTAGAGCCATTTCGACCCTTTGAACACACAAAAGGGAGCGCCGGAACATGCGTCACCTGAATGGCTTTATAATCCACAGGCCAGTTAGTAAACTCACCCCGTTTTCCGATTCTCTCACCTCAGCTATTTGAATGAGGGATCCTAAGTATCAGAAAATCCCGTACTGAATGGTGGACCGCATGGCAACGGCAGCAACGCGGAACTACTGAATTAGAATTGGTCTTAATATAGTTACTACACGTTGGTGCCTCAGATATTACTTTCCATTATGCGGCGGAACGCTGTTCGTCCGTCCAAGAAATAGCGTCAATAGAATCAACCAAATGTTGAAGCTGTTCCATGGAGCAAGGGCGCTGTACAGGGTTCAATCTGGCGCGATCCTGTACCCACATGCCTTCCAACATATGTTCCATACAATGAAGATCGGACACTCGCATATCCAACGCCACTACGGCCATGTGACCCCTCTCAAAATACGCCTCAAAGGTTCCGTTACGCTCTTGGGCCTTCCAATGGCATTTCCGCTCTAATTCGATACGCTTGCGCTCCAAGAGCCTTCTACTAATAATATGCTGACGGAGCTGAACTAACGTAGCGTGTTGTTCCAGTTTCTCGGCTATCATGCTACTAAGCACACCCTTAGCCATCGGATATAATAATGCTAATACGACAGACTGTGGAACATGCAACGCATCAGTGTGAATCTGGAGACGGCCTAACAACCACAGGAAAGATTCAATCTGGCTCAAATTCATAATTGGACTAGTTAACTTAGAAAATAAACTAAACGCGTGTGATCTCACTCACATTGTCAGGCTCAGGCTCAGTACTTAAACCTCACACACTTAAAGCAAGTGCCACGGCGCGTGACTGCAAGCCTCCGACAACACCAAACAATTAAGCCTCGTGATGACTTGGTGTTATGTGATGCCCTTAGGTTAGTTAGGTTTAAGTAGTTCTAAGTTCTAGGGGACTGATGACCATTGATGTTAAGTCCCATAGTGCTCAGAGCCATTAGAGCCTCCAAGCAATTAATGATGGAGAGCAACCATTTCATCATTGAGATCGATTGAAGCTATATCCGATAAACAATTACAGTAATTAACTAAATGCGCCTGCACGCGACATATTTGTTTATACGTCGATTGAGTAGACGCCAGAAGTGCCAACGTCCGACTTGCATCAGTTAAAGCTGTTTCGATATTCGACAACAAGTCGCCTACCTCGCTAACGATGTCTCTCGGTAGGGCGACAAGAATGTCAACCGCTGCACGAAGCCTGGCCACAAAATCAGACACATTTCCGTCTTCGGGCAGCCCGCGCACACGGAGTTCATACCTCAACTGCTCTTTCCGTAAATAAGTTATGCCGAGGCAAGCCCGGAGACTCACGTTACGTAACTTCCTGAAACAGGCAGACAAGTCTCAAAACATAATACCGATAATTTTACAACTTACTAAGACACGACTACCAACCAGAGGAGAGAATAGGAAAAGCAAATCCCCCTCCCTTCTGGCTCTGCTACCAGGTGGTACGTGATTCCTTAGATACACCACACTTGCAGAGCATTTCGTAAATACCATAAAAGAGGAAGCGGTATTGAATCATGGTTGCTAGTCACACTTGATAAATAAGATACTATATTGGCATTAGGACTTTAAAAAATAATTTGAGAATTACAAATTGTGGACGAGCCACTAGATAATACTTCGCAAATACAATTAGAAACTCAACGTACTCAGTACTCCAACAAACAATTACAAGTTAAGAAAAGGGGGTTACTCGCAGTCTTGAGAACTTCAAACTCCCATACATGATTTCCCTCAAAATAGATACAATGAAACAATTACAGGTAAAGGGTGACTTAATAACACTTGAGCACTAGTGCAAAACTAAAATGCCATTACAAAACATGATATAATCAGTTAATTAAAAAGACTACAACAGAGACACTGATCTTAAAAAAATAAATGTTTACGTGCTCTGACGTGTTAAGAAAAAATTACTACAAAAAGCTGCATAAGGAACTCAGCAGATGCCATGCAGTTTAAGATTTAGTCAGTTGCCAGCCCGTAATCTTTAAGGAAAGAAATTCATATACAGACATGTTAAATACAAAATATATATCTACCAGCTTAAGCCGCCTTGACGGAAGGAAGATAAATACTAAACTTTGGAAGGGGATATGTGACCAACTCCGACTGTGGCCAGGTTCTTAAACACTGGCAGGTCTAGACCTCGGATGACATTTCACTCCCCGCCAAGGTGCTGGCACAATTAAAAGTTCCTTCCCGAATCACAAGGGCAAAAAAATGGTTCATATGGCTCTAAGCACTATGGGACTTAATATTTTAGGTCATCAGTCCCCTAGACTTAGAACTTCTTAAACCTAACGAACCTAAAGACATCACATACATCCATGTCCGAGGCAGAATTCGAACCTGGACCGTAGCAGCAGCGCGGTTCCGGACTGAAGCGTTTAGAACCGCTCGGCCACAGCAGCCAGGTCACAAGGACAGTCCAATAATTCTAGAAACTAGAAACACTGGGCAGAGCCTTTGACTCACTTACACATGGACAACTGTATTAATAGTGTGCAGGCCTTAAAAACAGCAGCTTCTAATCATTTGATTGCAAGAAACACAAAACAAAATTCTAAAATAATTTTCAAATAACGGCCACCATTTAACTAGACCAAAAAAGTCTCCCATAGTAATAATAAAGTTTAAAATCCCTGAGTGTGTCGGTGAACAAATAATTACGATGTCTTACTCAATATCAGGTACACAATACGAGGGAGCGGGATCCACAGCTTCACCGCTTCCCTCCAAATTTTGTCCCTTGCGATGTCGTAGAACTTTTATATCCAAGCTGCCCATGTCGGCAAAACGCCCAACCAATTTCACACCAACACGTGTAACGGTCAACACACTCGTTCGGCAGCTGTTGACACTTGTCTTCTCCGCGAATGACACGAGATCTCGAGGGTTACCCGTCGAAGGTTAACAAACAACTCGCTTCGCCTACGAAGCCGCAAGATATGACACGCGAAAGCAAAGATCGCTTACCGCAACAACAGTCGATCTCAACAATACATTAACAAAATAAAACTGGAGCTAGCTCGATACGGTTCTGTCGTTCTGAGTTGTGCTCACCGATTTCCGATACGTGCGGTGACGATGGCTCCTCTATCAAATCGGAGCTTGACGTGCCCCCAACACCTCCACATCAAGAGTGTATGTTCTCATGGAGTAGTGTGAAACAGCGTTTTCAACCTGCACGTGCAGCGGCATGTCGTAAAAAGAAAAACGAGGATTCCTCGGGATCCTGTGGGGAGGATTAGAATTATACCTTCTTTCCCCCGCCTCCGGGTGTTGAGGAGAGGCTAACGTGATGAGTGCTTTGTCCTTAGTGTTGTCTTATGGACCTTACAGGTGTTAACGGATGCAGGCGTATACATTTCTAACCCTCACTGTTAATAGGATACGTTCCCAATTACGGCTTGCTGCGTTACGCCAGTGTATTTACGATTCCCAAGCTGATATCGTGTGTTTACAAGTGGTATTATTTGATGGGTTTTGTCTTCTTTGATACTCCATGTTTTTCAATGTCGCGCCTGAAAATTCTACAGGTATGGCTTTGTTTTACCGAGATGGACTCCCGCTGACAGACTTCGAGGTGCTAGATGATGGTCGCGGTATAGGCTACATTGTTTTTGACGTTATCTTAATTTTTCTTTGCCGGCCGGTGTGGCCGTGCGGTTCTAGGCGCGTCAGTCTGGAATGGCGTGACCGCTACGGTCGCAGGTTCGAATCCTGATCGGGCATGGATGTGTGTTATGTCCTTAGGTTAGTTAGGTTTAAGTAGTTCTAAGTTCTAGGGGAGTGATGATCACAGATATTGGGTCCCATAGTGCTCAGAGCCATTTGAACCATTTTTTGTTTAATTTTTCTTTACGCTCCGTCTGGATCCGGTCGTTCATCCGATCGCGTGCGGTTTCATAACGAAGAAGTTGTTTACTTACTCCGACGGAAACCGTGCAAGCTTTTGTTCGGGGGCGATTTTAACTGCTTCTTACGCCATGTAGATCAGACCCCCAATTATACATTTTGTCGTGAACTTAATGATATCGTGACGTCCTTGCATCTCCCGGATGCTTGGGTTTGCAGGTATCCTACATTAGTGCGATTTACGTTTTTCACAACTACTTCAAGTAGCCCAGTGGACCGCTTTTATTTTTCTGCCCCCAATATGTAGTCAGCTTCTATCGATTGATGTAATTACTGCAAGTTTCACTGATCACTGTGCAGTTTCAATGACTGTTAACTAAGTCCCGCAGCGGGTCCATCTTTGGCGCCCTTTACGGAAGCTAAACACTACATCTCAAGGACCCCTCTCTGGAAGGTATGTATCATCGCAGACGTATGGCGGCGGACAACCCAGTACCAGGCGCGTTATTCCTCACTTCAAGAATGGTGGGTTACCCTTGCTAAACCCCGGATTCGAAATACACTCAAGCATTTTAGCGCTGAAAAAGCGGCTGAAATAAGGTTCACTAGGGAATTTTATTATGCAGTCCTTCGCGATCTTTACGATAATGCTCGTGATGCCCCCTTGAGAGTCGTCGACGTCCACCGCATGAAGGCGAAACTTCTACTACTCAAACGTAGGGAAATGGGCGGTGTACGATTGCGTTCCCAGCCTTGTTCAACCCTACAGGATGAGTTGACCTCTCTCTATCATCTTCTCCGACTTCACAAGAAATCTCATAGGACGTGTCTTTCTACCATTCGTTATCTAGATGAGCGTGAGTGATCCTCCCAACCTGATATCATGCGTGAACTTTACCAGTACTATTCCGAACTTTATACTGAACTGGATTCAAACGGTCCACCTCGCTCCTTGATAGTGTTGTTACGCCAGCTCTCCAGGAAGTGTTTTCACTCTATTCCATCGCGATTATATATTTGATATTGGGGCTCGTTCTCCCTCCCACAAATCGCCTGGCTCCGATGGCCTTCTCAAAGAATTTTACATTCGACTTTGGTCTCTAATAGGAGATACGATAACTTCCATGGTGAATGAAGTATTCCACGGAGGCCTTCTCCCGCCCAGTTTTAAGGCTCCTAAAATTGCTCTGATCCCCAACCAGCCGGGATGTTTGCTTGTGGATCAGGTCCGTTCGGTAACCCTCTTCAACTATGATTATTAAATAGTGGCGCGAGCGGTCAATAGCCGACTATCGATATTGTTGGCTACCTTCATCGCGAGCCATCAAAGTTGTCTTCCGGGTCGTACTCTCCTGACTCCCGTGCTGAATGTCGTGATTTTATAGCGATTGATTCCACCATTCCCGTGGCAAGCGCTTTGCTTTTCATTGATTTTCACCAAGCGTTCGACCGCGTTAATCATGGATTCCTTATGCGAGTGCTGACGACTGTTGGTTTTCACGATGCTGCACGATGGCTGTTTAGCTCTCTAATCACTGGTATTCGGGCGTCCGTTGACGTAAGTGGCCGTCTTACTTCCCCCATCGCGGTGTGTCAGGGCGTCCTTCCAGGAAGTCTATTATCTATGTCACTCTACGTGCTGTTTCTGGAACCCTAATTGCGAACTATAGCTACTAGTTCGGTGGCTGGTCGCTGTTGAGAGAAAGGTTTACCGTTCGTGCATATGTTGATGACGTTATGGTTCTTCTCCGTACCCATGATGATATACCACTGCTGAAGGAAGTTTTGGATGCCTTTTGTCGTCTTACTAGAGCTTGGGTTAATGACTAGAAATGTGGCTTACGCAGTTTGCGAGGATTTGACGCTATTGAAATTCCATGCTCTTTGAAGGTCATCCAGTATCGATCGTTGGCTGTTATTATTGACAGTTGTCAGCTAAAGATGGCTACGATAAACTGGAAGTCTGTCACGGATAAGATTCGTGGAGCAATCACTGAACACGTGCGTAGCCTCCTCTCACTTCTTCATAAGGCCCGGGCCATGGAAACGTATGTGTTAAGTAAGGCTTATTTTATTGCACTAATCTTTCCACTTCCTGCCATGATGTACCGCAAGTTGCAAAGTTTAACTGCCAGGTTTGTCTGGCGCAACTCTATTTCGCGTTCGTTATGGGGTCATGGCGCGCCCCCGTCTGCTGGGAGGTTTGGGCCTCCCTGACATTCAGGTTAATCCGTTATTCATATGTCGCAACGTTTTAACACGGCAACGCCCCCCCCCCCCCCCCCACCCCTCTCAGACACTTACAGCTCGTCTTTATGGCTGTATCCGACCGGCGAGTTTAGCACCTCCAGTGGATATTGGTAGGATTAGTTACAAACTACGGCACGTTAAGGAATTTCCTCTTGAGCTCAATTATTTAGGAGTAATTACCCTTTCTCAAGTGAAGCTCGCCCTGAAATTGCTATTAAGCCACTTGCCAGTTCCTCATAATATTCCCTCTGTGGAAGCCCTGTCGCCAGAAATGAAATGGAAGACTGTTTGGTCTAACATTAGCCTCCCGATTTCCATGATGGAGGTGGCGTCGTCGTGGTTCCAAGTTGTTCAAGATATTGTATCTACCAGCGTGCGATTTTTTCGTAGTGGTCTCAATGTGATGGATCGCTACCATCGTTGAAATGAAACTGACACCTTATATCATGGGTTGATCTCCTGCGGTCATGGCCATTGGTGATGGCTTCGCTGACAACTGGCTTTTCTCCTCAGGACGTCGGAGGCGGCTATCTCGGGGGAGATTCTCGTGCGTCACCATTCATCCTTCTTTCCCCGATCGAAGAACAATGCCGTCATGTGGCTTGTTGGACACTATGTCCACTACGTGATGGTGAGTGGATATGACGCAGATTATTGTACCTTTTCCCAATATTTGGCCACAGCTAATTAGACATGGCTCATCCTGCCCCGTTATCGTGAGATTTTTTCTAATATGCTGTATCTCGTTTTTCATCGACAAGGCGTTGGATGAGTTGACATTCCACCTTTTCTTTGTGGACTCTCTAGATTGGATTTATATGTTCCACGATGTAAAGTGACGGAGGAAAGAAAGTGTGGGCACGTTAAAATTAACGCCCCATTCCTTCACAAACGTTTATCTGATTTAACACTTTTGTTTTTGTCGAAATGACTTCTTTTATTTTATTTTAATTGATTGACTTCATTACGGGTTGCGGAAAAAACTAGGTGAAGATTTTAGTATTTTGTAGGAATACACTATCTTTTGAGTGTATATTTCTGTGTGTTTCCTGTATGCACAAAAAAAGTGACTAGCGTTGCTGCCTCTAGACCACGGGGTCCTGGTTCGATTCCCGGCCGGCTTGAGGAAAAAAAAAAAAAAGCGGTTAAGATGATTGGTCGCGTAAAGCGATAAATCCGTATTCAATTTCCGGTCTGGAATAAATTTTCATTGTTTACATTTCATTACACAGCTGATGGTTGTCCGTATTCGCAACATTTTATTTACTTCACTAGAACATATGGCTCCTTCTGACTCCGAAATTCTCAGTGTCCTCATAAAGACGAATGGAAAATCTCTGTCTGATGAACAGAATCTTCAGTACATTTTCGAAGCAGAGTCAAAAGCTTTCTCAAAATAAGTGAGCCAGAAACAAAATGGAAATCACTGCGTTGTTCGGTAATTGCGCTCATGTGTTACAAATGGTTTGTTCTGGTGTATCCACTTCTAAATCTACTTTACTTCATTCTCGCGAATATGATTTTGTTTATATGCGTATGGCGAAATCTTCAGACACACTATCATGAATTATTTCGTTATTTTTCAGCACAGAACTTCTCTTCCAACTATCAGGCTCACATAAAATCCATGCTGCTGGTACAAGCACAGTTAAATTAATTTATATTGTGACATTTTGTTTTGTATGTTGGTGCTGAGTTCCCAGGAGCTCGGGTTCTGTTTGGGGAACACTGCACTTTCTTAATAGCCACGACGTGACTGCACGCTAATCTCCTACCACCATTTCTCCGAAGTATGTGACGTCGCAAACTTAAAATATTTCCCAAAATATAATGTAATGAGAGTGATCAGGAAATCGTGTAAGAATCTCATATTACCTACCGTCATGGTGTCCAGCAAAACTACATATTCATGAATATTTCGCCGTTGAAAAAATAGATGTTTATTAAAAGCTATACTCATATTGAATAATCGGGTGATTTTCGACGAAACAACTGCCAGCCACAATTTGTGATCCCGTAACTTTGTTTACTATTATCTAGCTTTGAAACGCAAGCAGCCTCATCGTTAGACAATGATACATATACTCGTTTAAATCTAGTCTACATCATCAACCGTGCGCATAAATTACAGTACTTGTAACAAATACACTATGTGATCAAAACTATCCGCATACCGCGGAAAACATTGGTTTTTCATATTAGGTCCATTGTGCTGCCACCTACTGACAGGTACTCCACATCAGCGACCTCAGTAGTCACTAGACATCGTGAGGGAGCAGAATGGGCCGCCCCGCATAACTCACTGACTTCGCATTAGGTTACGTGATTTGGTGCCATTTGTGTCATATGTCTGTACGCGAGATTTCCACACACTTAAACATTCCTAGGGCCACTGTTTCCGATGAGACAGTAAATTGGAAATCTGAAGGGACACGTACAGCACAAAAGCGTACAGGCCGACCTCGTCTGCTCACTGACAGAGACCGCCGACAGTTAAAGAGGGTCGTAATGTGTAATAGGCAGACATTTATCTAGATCATCACACAGGACTTCCAGACTAGATCAGGATCCACTGCAAGTTCTACGACATTTAGGCGGGAGGTGAAAAAAAAAAACTAGGATTTCATGGTTGAGCGGCTGCTCATAAGACACACGTCATGCAGGAAATTGCTAAACGACGCCTCGATTGGTGTAGGGAGCGTAAACACTGACCGATTGAACAGTGGAAAAACGTTGTGTGGAGTGACGATGCGGTGGCAGGGTGCTAGTATGGCGAATGCCCGGTGAACGCCATTTGGCAGAATGTGTAGTGCCAACAGCAAAGTTCGGAAGTGGTGGTGTTATGGTGTGGTCGTGCTTTTCATGGAGGATGTTTGCACCCCTTGTTGATTTGCGTGACACTATCACAGCACAGGCCTACATTGATGTTTTAAACACATTCTCGCTTCCCACCGTTGAAGAGCAATTCAGGGATGGCGATTGCTTCTTTCAACAAGATCAAGCACCTGTTCGTAATGTACGCCTTTTGGCCGAGTGGTTACACGTCAATAACACCCCTGTAATGGACTGGCCTGCACAGAGTCCTGACCTGCATCCTATAGGACACCTTCGGGACGTTTTGGTACGCCGACTTCGTGGCATGCCTGACCGATCGATATCGATGCCTCTCCTCAGTGCAGCACTCCTTGAGGAATGGTTTGCCATTCGCGAAGAAACCTTCTGCCGTCAGATAGAAGGTATACCTGCGAGAATGGAAACTGTCATCAAAGCTAAGGGTGGGCAGCACCATATCGAATTTCAGCATTACCGATGGAGGGCGCCACGAACTTGTAAGTCATTTTCAGACAGGTGTCCGGATACTTTTGGTCACATGGCTTAAATTTATGTAAGTCGAAGCTGCAACTCATTAACCTATAATTCTTTTATATAAGAATTACGTTTTACGTATTGTGGATTTATGAGCGCAAGAGAAATGTTAGGCTGACTGCGTATATTATAGGTTACGTTCTACATATCGTTGGTTCGACGACAGCGAGAGAAATAATAACATTGTCGCATACGAGACGGTAAACCCCAACTTTCCTTCCTTTCTTTTGATTGGAGGTTGATTGTTTAATGCATGGTAACTTGCTGTTCAGGTCTGGCTGAAATAGCTGGCAGGTTAGAGTATAAATTACAGCTCATTTCTGTAGTCATCTGTAGGAAACTTCATGGGTATAGCGGATTTTACATTTCAGTAACTAAATGTTCTGTTGGATACGTACGATCGTCTACTATAGACATCCCAGTACCATGGACTTTGAGATTCATGGATCGCTCAATGTAAGAACAAGAAATTCTATCGGGTGTCTTGATATCCAGTTGAACACGGCACGTTGCCCAGAAACACACACACACACACACACACACACACACACACAGATTACGTGGTTTACATTCCCACGTTTGCTACGCTCCATAAAAAGATGAGAGGCATAACTGCTTTCGGAGCGGGAAGGAATTTAGCTTGGTTCCCGGCGTTCCATTCACTGGCCTGGTTTGTCTTGACACCAGATATGCTGGCAGACTACGATTCCGCGGTGAGGTGCCATCTTGTTAGTAATAAACGCTATTGGCAGGTATTGTTATGTAGTTCCAGTATCTTCAAAACGAAAAGTCCCAATGAGTCCCCTAGGAGACAAATCGTACCAGGTATTCACGTCAGAAAAATTCACAGCCTACTCAACGAGAGCACTGACACCATCTTCGGCGTAGTACACAAAATTCCTCTGATCAGCGTTTCGAGTTGTGTTACGACTACGCTACATCCGAAACAACAATTCAACTGTTAAATCCTCTTTCAGCTGTTACCATCCCCTGAACTTGTTCACAAAATTGTGCTCTCTGCGCTTGCAACGGAAAAGATGCCACCTGAGTCTTTTACTATAAGTCACATACTACTAGAATTTACAGTATTCTCACGTCCTTGAAGAATTTTTTTTTGTGAATGCTGAAACAGTTCAATCACCACGTCTGACGGTTCACCACTCGAAGCCTTACCATTCTGCAAAACATAGTTCCACTGGCACCGAAAGTGTCATGAAGTTGTTGGTGACTGTTAACCTTGGAGGTGTCTGACCCCACACCTGATTAGTCAGCGTGGTCTGTGTGCCATTCCCGGTCGGGCTGGAGATTTTATCTGCTCTGAGACTGAGTCTTTTGTTGTCCCTACCACCATTTCATCCTCATCAACACCCAAGTCGGCGAAGTGGTGACAGTTAAAAAGAATTACACCAAGCGACTTGTCTATCCGACAGGAGGCTCTAGATTTGCTCATATTTCATATCCCTGCGTTAAGGACTCTGCTGTATCTGAACCGCAGCAATACAAACAAACTTCCAGGACCATTTAATAACTTCTTTCCTCCCTTCAAAGCTCAAACGCATGTCTGCTATCATGACGTTAATTTTGAGCCAGCGCCTGACTGTCGAAAGTTCTTCTGCCATGTACTGAAGAAATACAGAGATACATAATGTAACCTTGTAGGTAGCAACCTTACATCGAGAATTCAAAGCCTGTACTTGTATATTTTGTGACATTATCTGTATACACTCCTCGTTTACCTTTCCCCTCATGTCGGTGGGATGACAACGGTTGGTCGACCACTTCTCCGCTTTGATAAAAATGCAGAAATGGGAAATATAGTTCTGTAATACATAAATGCGTGGGGTCTGCTCTTCCGGACATGTCCGAAAGGATAGACATCACGCTGGGTGATCAGCTGTGATACATATTATGTAAATTGAAGGGGAAGGGGAAAGAAAGATGGGGAAGGGGAGGAACTAATAATATCAGCTTCATCAGGACTTCGTGCACAATGCACAGCCACTAGTGAAAATGTAGATCAATTGCCTATCGATGCGAATCAGTTATATATGAATATGTAGACTCTGTTCTTTCGGACACGTTGCAATCACATGTAATTGATTTGCAGATGTACATTCACATTCTACCTACAGCGGGCGTTAGATAGCATGGAGGACATGGATGGCGACGGTGGACAGGTGCCGCTAGGTGGTTGGTTGGTTGGTTGATTGGTTGATTCGGGGAAGGGGACCAAACGTCGAGGTCATCGGTGCCATCGGGTTAGGGAAGGATGGGGATGGAAGTCAGCCGTGCCCTTTTACAAGAACCATCCCGTCATTTACCAGAAGCGATTTAGAGATATCACGGAAAACCTAAATCAGGATGACCGGAGGCGGGTTTGAACCGACGTCCTCCAGAATGCGAGTCCAGGTGCTAACCACTGCGCCACCACGCTCGGTGGCGCTAGGTGGGAATGTGAGTCAGTTGTGGAGCGTGCCGAGGTAGTCCGCACATTTGTAATAAACTCTGTGTCCAGGTGTCGCAGTGCTTGACACAGCTGCATAGTAAGCAGGTACGTGCCTAGTAAAACTATTAGGGACAGGAAAAACCCAACGTGGTTCAACAACAAAGTTAGGAACATACTGCGAAAACAAAGAGAGCTTCACTGCAAATTTAAACGCAGCCAAAACGTCTCAGACAAACAGAAGCTAAGCGATGTCAAAGTTAGCGTAAGGAGGGCTGTGCGTGAAGCGTTCAGTGAATGCGATAGTAAAATTCTATGTACCGACTTGACTGAAAATCCTATGAAGTTCTGGTCTTACGTTAAATCAGTAAGTGGATCGAAACAGCGTATCCAGAAACTCTGGGATGATAATGGCATTGAAACAGACGATGACACGCGTAACACTGAAACAATAAACACCTTTTTCCAAAGCTGTTTCACAGAGGAAGACCGCACTGCAGTTCCTTCTCTAAATCCTCGCACGAACGGAAAAATGGCTGACATCGAAATAAGTGTGCAAGGAATAGAAAAGCAACTGAAATCACGCAACAGAGGAATGTCTACTGGACCTGACGGGATAACAATTCGATTCTACAGAGAGTACGCGAAAGATCTTGCCCCTTCTAACAGCCGTGTACCGCAAGTTTCTAGAGGAACGGAAGGTTCCAAATGATTGGAAAAGAGCACAGGTAGCTCCAGTTTTCAAGAAGGCTCGTCATGCGGATACGCAAAACTATAGGCCTATATCTCTGACATCGATCTGTTGTAGAATTTTAAAACATGTTTTTTGCTCGCGAATAATGTCATTTCGGGAAACCCAGAATCTACTCCGAAGGAATCAAATGGATTCAGGATACAGCGATCGTGTGAGACCCAACTCGCTTTATTTTTTCATGAGACCCAGAAAATATTAGATACAGGCTCCCAGGTATATGACATTTTCCTTGACTTCCGGAAGGCGTTCGATACAGTTCCAGACTGTCGCCTGATAAACAAAGTAAGAGCCTACGGAATATCAGACCAGCTGTGTAGATGGATTGAAGAGTTTTTAGCAAACAGAACACAGCATGTTGTTCTCGACGGAGAGAGGTCTACAGACGTAAAGTAACCTCTGGCGTGCCACAGCGGAATGATATGGGACCATTGCTTTCCACGATATATATAAATGACCTAGTAGATGGTGTCGGAAGTTCCATGCGGCTTTTCGCGGATGATGCTGTAGTACACAGAGAAGTTGCAGCATTAGAAAATTGCAGCGGAATGCAGGAAGATCTGCAGCAGATAGGCACTTGGTGCAGGGAGTTGCAACATACCCTAAACATAGACAAACGTAATGTATTGCGAATATATATAAAGAAGGATCCTTTATTGTATGATTATATGATAGCGGGAACAAACACTGATAGCAGTTACCTCTGTACAATATCTGGGAGTATGCGTACGGAACGATCTAAAGTGAAATGATCATATAAAATTAATTGTTCGAAAGGCGGGGGATAGGTTGAGATTCATTGGGGAGTCCTTAGAAAATGTAGTCCATCAACAAAGGAGGTGGCTGACATAACACTCGTTCGACCTATACTTGAGTATTGCTCATCAGTGTGGGATCCGTACCAGGTCGGGTTGACAGAGGAGGTAGAGAAGATCCAAAGAAGAGCGGCGCGTTTCGTCACAGGATTATTTGGTAAACGTGATAGCGTTAAGGATATGTTTGGCAAACTCAAGTGGCAGACTCTGCAAGATAGGCCGTCTGCATAGCGGTGTAGCTTGCTGTCCAGGTTTCGAGAAGGTGCGTTTCTGGATGAGGTATCGAATATATTGCTTCCCCCTACTTATACCTCCCCAGGAGATCACGAATGTAAAATTAGAAAGACTCGAACGCGCACAGAGGCTTTCCGGTAGCCGTTCTTCCCGCAAACTCTACGCGACTGGAACAGGGATGGGAGGTAATGACAGTGGCACATAAAGTGCCCTCCGCCACACAACGTTGGGTGGCTTGCGGAGTATAAATGTAGATGTAGATCCTGGGTTCGAGTCTCAGTCCAGCACACAGTTTCACTGCTCGCCGCTGATTGTGAACAAAGTCCTTACACAGCTGATCATAGAACCTGCCACTCTGGAATATTTGTTGATTTTACACTTCTTAACAGACTGAAACTGAGAGTCGAGTGGGGACTACACCATCAGCAGCTGCCTTTCTCGTGCGGTCCTGTCACAAAGTGGGATGATTCATGATCCACCCTCAAAGCGTCACTTCTGCCAATGTCTTCCTCCTGGTTTCTATATCTCACTGCATAGGTTGTGTTAAGGGACCGTTCTTACGGAAATAGTCCCATAATGAATGTAAATTCACAAAGGGAATCCCATGTGATTTGAATAAGTAACTGACTACAGCTAAACTTCGTCAGAACACGTCTTGGAAGATCCTAAAGGTATCGAACTACCGCCGTGTCATCCACAACCCCGCCTGCCGTTGTGACCGAGCGGTTCTAGGCGCTACAGTCCGGAACCACGCTGCTGCTACGGTCGCAGGTTCGAATCCTGCCAAGGGCATGGGTGTGTGTGATGTCCTTAGGTTAGTTAGGTTTAAGTAGTTCTAAGTCTAGGGGACTGATGACCTCAGATGTTAAGTCCCATAGTGCTCAGAGCCTTTTGAACCAACCATCCTCAGCCTATAGGATCCACTGGATGCGGATACGGAGGAGCGTGTGGTCACTCTCCTGGCCGTTGTCAGTTTTTGTGACCTGAGACACTGCTTCTCGATCACTTAGTTTCTCAACTTGCCTCACAAGGGCTGAGTGCACCCTGTTTCCCAGCAGCACTCGGCAAACCCGACAGTCACCCATCCAAGCACGACAGAGTTTAACTTGGGTGATATGACGGGAACCGTTATTACCACGGCGCCCAGGCCGTGGACATACTTAACTAACACTAAAGAGAACAAGTCATAGTGATAGTCGGTAAATAACTAATGCAGCTTTACTATTCCGTTACTTTTAATTAGCATTTGTATCTCCTGTAGAATTGGGGAACTATTGAAAGCAACTAAGCCTTTAAAAGGCATGCACATAGCCAGAATCAGCGAAGTCAGCCACTTTTCATTGCCAATACTTGGAAGGCTGCAGGGGGAGGGCTGAGGGCTAATGGCAGACCGGCCAATTGCTGTTGCCTCGGAGCACAGCTGTAGGCTGTCAGGCTTTGTTGAGAAACATAGAAAGCATCTCCTGTGGAGTCAACCTCTAGCAAAGACCTTTACGATCTTGAAATGGATTGAGGAGGATCTCCGTTTTCAGCAGTGTCTGCAATTCTACTAGAAATGTAGAAAACTCCCTGTTTCCCCAGAAAGCCCTGAAAGCTGGAGATAAACATCTCTAAGACGGAGAGCAGATCCTCAGACCTGTGCCTATTAAATGTGAGACAACGCCGAACGTTTTGAGTCTGCAAGAAACAAATGTTCACACAATAGGACTCGCCAGCAATGATTCACATAAATAAATTAGAATTTAGGAAGAGGCACAATGTAGAGCACCTCACTTTTCGAAGAAACAGATAGAGAGTAGGCTGCAAGCTGCAAGCTAGCTATAGAAAGGAGGAATAGTGTTCTGTAAGAAGCAGATTGATCAGTCGGCACTCACAAGAACTGGGGCTGACCAATCAAAAGCCAATAAGATACTAAGACTTGGAAATGCAATATTTGCTTTTAATTAACACTCAACCAGAAATCAGACTTCAACTTCAGCTCTAACCTTGTACTGCATCTTCAGAAGCCTCTGCCAGCAGACCTCTATGCTGAGAGCCCCTCCTGGCCACGGAGTCTACTGAGATGATGCACCGGGATCGTAGGAAATTTTTGAGCTAGTCTAAACATAGCTGTTGACGAGCGTTGTCTGGCACTTGCTGAAGTAGCACCACTGCAAGAAAGGATATTGCAGAAGATATTGCTTAGTCACAGGCTAGGATCTGTCGACCTAGAAAGAGAAGGCAGCATGTCAGAAATTCAGGAAAATAGTGCTAAGCTAACGGGGAAGACAGATAATATACAGGGTGAAAAGTATTTAAACCGACAAATTCTTAATGGTTGTAGGGGACATCAAAACAAATGTTTTTCCCTAATGTCATTTTTGCTTTGAGGAGTATTTAAACCGGTAGAGGAAGATTTATCTGGCGGAAAATTAATTAAACCAACAAATATTGTTCCATTTTTATGACCAAGGCTCGAGTAGGCCATGGTACTGGACCACCTCTACCAATCCACGTTTCTGGGAACCGCCGGTCCAGGAATCGATGCACACGAAGACTGAAATGTTCCTTCGCCCCATCATGTTGGAACCACATGCGTTGTCTTGTAGGGAGCGGGGCGTCTTCCAGGAATTCTGGCAATTCTCTGGCGAGAAAATTGTAATAGTGCCTGCCAATTAATGGCGTAGGTAGCAGATACGGCCCAATGAAACAGTCCCCAACAACACTGATCCACACATTAACGAAGAACCGCACTTGATGAGCGCTAGGAACTATGGCATGTGTGTTATCCACATTCCAAACATGCGAATTGTGCATGATGAACACTCCATCACGCCCGAACATTGCTTGAATGGTAAACAACACAGAGGATGGAAATGTAGGATGCGTTTCACACTGTTCCAGGTACCACTGCGAAAACTGTGCTCTGGGTGGATAATTAACAGGTTCCAGGTTGTGGACACGCTATAAGTAACATTAACGTAACAACTGCTCTCGAAGGGCTGTTCTTACATTCGTCTGATTCGTCCCCACGTTACGTCCAATAGTACGAGTGCTGATTGAAGGATCCCGCTCCACATGCTGCAAGACAGCTTCCTCAAATTGCAGCGTCCTTATCGTGCGACGGCGTCCCTGTCCAGGTAATCTGCTAAATAACGCGGTCTCACGCAGACGTTGGCACTCAGCAGCAAAGGTCGTATGATGCGGGATACGGAGATTAGGATATTGTTGTTGATAAACCCGCTGTGCAGCACGTCCGTTGTGGTGCGCTACTTAGTACGCACCAACCATATCAGTGTACTCACTCCAGGTGTACCGCTCCATTAGTAAACAGAGACAATGCGCTACTACACAGGTGGACAGCAGTTGCCTACAACTGAAGAGCGTAATGCGCCCTCTAACAACTGAAGATCGTAATACGGCCTCTAACAACTGAGGAGCGTAAAACGGCCTCCAACGGTTTAAATAATCCTCATATGAAAAAATAACATTAGGGAAAAATATTTGTTTTGATGTCCCCTACAACTTTCGTCGGTTTAAATACTTTTCTCCCTGTATAATGTGTACAAGAATGAGGAGGCAAAGTAACAACGGAAAACCTGGAACGATGTGCTTGGATTAAAAAAGAGTGTAAAACAGAGATCTGATATATCGACCGTACTGAATTTTCGCATACAAGAGGCTCAAGTAGGGGATTCAGATTCACCATGACAAAATTGGCTGATGACGTTGTTCTCCTCAGAGAAAGTGAAGAAAATGCAGGATATGTTTAACGGAATAAACAGTCCATTAGGTACAGAACGTACACTGAGAGTAAACCAAGGAAGGACGAGAGTAATGAAAAATAGCAGAAATTGAATTAGTGATAAAATTAACATCAAAACTGGTAACTACTAAATACAGCTTTTGCATTGGAAACAAAATACACACATCAAAAAAGTTTTGCATCATCTCAGTTCCTAGACTTCCAGAACCTGTACAGTAAATTGGAATAGAGATCAACATAAACATCAATTCCGCCCTTTTTATTGCTCATTAAAACCACACATGCCATGTTGTACTACCATATAGTGAGACCTTCAGAGGTGGTGGTCCAGACTGCTGTACACAGGTGCCTCTAATACCCAGTAGCACGTCCTCTTACATTGATATATGCCTGTATTCGTCGTGGCATACTATCCACAAGTTATTCAAGAAACTGTTGGTCCAGACTGTTCCACTCCTCAACGGTGATTCGGCGAACAGCTCTCAGAGTGGTTGGTGGATCACGTCGTCCATAAACAGCACTTTACGATCTATCCCAGGCATGTACGATAGGGTTCACGTCTGGAAACATGTTAGCGACTCTAGTCGAGCGATGTCGTTATCCTGAAGGAAGTGATTCACAAGATGTGCACCATGGGGGTGCGAAATGTCGTCCATGAAGACGAATGCCTCGCCAATATGCTGGCGATATGGTTGCACTATCGGTCGGAGGATGGCATTCACGTATCGTACAGCCGTTACGGCGCCTTCCATGACCACCAGCGACGTACGTCGTCCCTACATAATGCCACCCCAAAACAGCAGGGGACCTCCACCTTGCTGCACTCGCCGGACAGTGTTCTAAGGCATTCAGCCAGACCGGGATGGCTTCAAATACGTCTCCGACGATTGTCTGGTTGAAGGCATATGTGACACTCATCGATGAATAGAACGTGATGCCAGTACTGAGTAGTCCTTTCGGCATGTTGTTGGGCCCATCCGTACCGGGCTGCATGGTGTCGTGGTAGCAAAGATGGACCTCGCCCTGGACGTCGGGAGGGAAGTTGCGCATCATGCAGCCTATTGCGCACAGCTTGATTCGTAACACGACGTTCTGTGGCTGCACGAAAAGCGTTATTTAATATGGTGGTGTTGCCGTCAGTGTTCCTCCCAGCCGTAATCCATAGGTAGCGGTCATCCACTGCAGTAGATGCCTGAGCGAGGCATGTCATCGACTGTTCCTGTCTCTCAGTGTCTCCTCCATGGCGGAACGACATCGCTTTGGTTTGCTCCGAGACGCTTGGACACTTCCCTACTTGAGAACCCTTCCTGCCTTAAAGTAACAATGCGGACGCGATTGAACCGCGGTATTCACCGTCTAGGCATGGTTGAACTACAGACAACACGAGCCGTGTACCTCCTTCCTGGTGGAATGACTGGAGCTGATCGGCTGTTGGGCCCCCTCCGTCTAATAGGTGCTACTCATGCACGGTTGTTTACGTCTTTGGGCGGGTTTATTGACATCTCTGAACAGTCAGAGGGACTGTTTCTGTGATACAGAATCCACAGTCAACTTGTATCTTCCGGAGTTCTGGGAACGGGGGTGATGCAAAACATAGTTTGACGTGTGTTAATTAGGGCAGTCGAAGTAACAACATAAAATGCAGATCAGCGCATTCAAAGAGGACATTTTGGACTAAGAGAAGTCTGTTGCTATCAGAGATCAACCTTAATTTGACGAATAAGTAAGGGTTTGGAGCACATACTTCATGGTAATGTGTCGCAGAGTTGGGAGAACTAGAAAAGAAGAGGATACAAACCTTTGAGGTGTACTATAGAACGATACTGAAAACTAGATTCACTGATAAGGAATGAGGAGGATCTCCTTAGGAAGGGCGAAAAAAAAAAAAAAAACGAAATACATGGAGAGCACTGACCAAAGTAAGGCAAAAGATGATTGGACATGTTTCATGGCGTCAGGGAACAATTTCAGTGGTACTAGAAGGAGATGCTGAGGGTATGCCACGCACTGCCAGGTAGAGATTGGAATGTATCGAACGAATAATTTAGGAATTAGGTTGCAGGATGAAGAGATGAAGGTGTTGGCACAGGAGGAGAACCGGTGATAGGTTGTGTGGAACCAGTGAGAAGACTGATGACTCCAAAAGAAATTTTATTGGGATATGCAGTGAACTTATTAACAGCTAATATAGGGGTAGTATAGTAATTTATTGATTTATTTAATCTGACCATTTCTTACAATGGGCAAGGGTTTCACAGGTACAGTATTTATTACTTCATACTTTAGCTGCCTAAGGAATAATTTTTATATGGTATTTAGTATTAAAATGATTTGAGTATCTGAAGCGGCAGTGTGAGTAAATTATACTATGAGCTAACAAAATTAAAACTGGCACGAAGTGTACTACTGCAGCTTCAGTCACTAATAGTAGTAGGAATAATAATAATAAAAACAGTAATAATGAAAGTTATTGTGACATTAATAAAAAATTATGATAGAGGGAGATATAAGAAGAATATCTGCAAAGTAGATGTTTTCCATTACTGCAAGTTCTGGGAAAAGGAAATTTAAGGAGACTACATTAGCTAAGAACAATGGAAAATGAGAGAGATCAGTTTGGATAGAGGGATGTACAAAGGTAAGAAGTGTGTACCGTTACAATTGAAATCTTATTCTTGCTTTAGTAGACATGCAATTACATCTCTCCTGAAGCTGGAGATGTTATTTAGTTTTGTAATATAATGCTGGACGTTGTTACAGAGTCGGGTTCCTGCTACTGGAAGAACTTCGAGAAGATGGCTGAAAGAAACAGTGGGGCAGAAATGAGTTTTGTGCGATCTGAACGAGTGTTGCTGTCGCGTGTTCAGAGAAGAGCTTTAAGGCTAAGTGGAGATATGAGGGACACTGTTGATTGATAAGACAGCAGAGAAGACAACGGAAATCTCTCCGCTTATCTGAACACCGCCAGGTTAGTTGTGCTTATGATTCAAATGTTCAAATGTGTGTGAAATCTTATGGGACTTAAATGCTAAGGTCACAGTCCCTAAGCTTACACATTACTTAACCTAAATTAACCAAAGGACAAAAACACACACCCATGCCCGAGGGAGGACTCGTACATCCGCCGGGACCAGCCGCACGGTCCATGACTGCAGCGCCTTATACCGCTCGGCTAATCGCGCGGCCTGTACATATGATTTTGAAATGTGACCAGAGTCGAACATCACAGATACAACGAACACAGGCTCTGTGAGCTTTCCTAAGAAATGCCGTGCAGGATAACATTGCAATAATCATTAACTGGAAGTGTAAGTGTCTGTTCACTTTCCTTTTTCAGGTCATGAGGGAAGAGCTTTTTATATTTTTGTATAGCATGGAGAGATGCTGATGCCTCCTTGCGCATTATATAATAGCGAAAACACAAAAGTAAGCATACGACAACACACTGAAATGCGTCATCGTATATTTTGACCCTCGTCAGTTTTCGCAATTAATAATGATGCATGCTGTATATAAGACGTGATTTTGATCGCTCCAGTTCCGTCGGTTTCTGCTAACATGGACGAGAGGAAAGAAGTTCTCGCCTGTAGCTAAATAAGGTTTCCTGCTCAGCGAGCGGCAGCGCTCTAACCTTGAGTTACGGGCGCCATTGCTTTCGCTGGAGGGCCGCTGTTTCATTTCCCTTCCCTGCTGAGCAGCTGCGACGCTTTCATTCTGCACTGGCAGCAACAGGCAGCAGCAAGCAGCAACGCCTCTGCGATTCCTTTTTGCTTTCTTTCGCTGAGGTGCGCCAGGTGCAGCGTATATAATCGAAGACTTTCATTAGAAGGACGGATGCGACGTCGGATTTTGCAGGCAATAACGAGAGCCGGCAGTCCAGCCGGGAGCGGATGGGGCGGGATTAGCGGGGCTGCTTGACGGGGAGGGGGTGGGGGGCGGAGGGAGGCGCTCCGGGACGTCTAATTTATAGCGCAGAGGGCGCGGAAAACACGGCGGGCGCGCTGTTTGCCCTCATCTAGGAGCGCCCAATCATTTATTTGGTGCTGTAACTGCGCTACGTGAGCGGATTCCATTTTCCGTCGCCCCCGTCCGTGATACGGCAGTATTTGCGGCGCAACAGCTGCTCTTTCCTGCCGGCACGCTACGCGGCGTTTCCGCCGAAGTGGTGCCTCGTCAGTGAGGGTTGCGTGTCGCGTGTGCCGACGGCATAAGAGCTGCGGAGCAAAAGAAGTAGCCTTAATTTCAGCCTCCCCCCACCTTTGTATTCCTTCTCTATGGGCTTATGTTTTACTTCAAATGTATTTATTTCACTTCTAACCTCCCATCTTCTCAGTCAGCCACATTGCGACTCTTGCAGCACTTAAAAATTAATGTCCGTTTCCTCGTCTTCTGTGAAGTCCAACACTATTCATCCGATTACAGTGACACCCCGATGAGTTATGGTATACGCCTTCATGAATGTTGCTGCTGGTCTAAGAAACACAGTCACCCATAGTGCTGAGGGAGAGAAGCGGGTGACATACAACCTTAATAGCTCACTAATTTTAGAGGAATTTTAATAACAATATACATATAAAAGTAAAAACAAAATTTTTAAAAACACAGCCCTCAGTCGCGAACACAATTAATTTGTGACCTAGGTTTCGGTGTCACAAGGGACATCTTCTTCGGACAAAATTAAAACTAAATGATACAGCATAACGCACCAAAAAATACAGAAGCTGTGGTCAAACCTGACACCGTCAGATAGTCTGAATTAAAATAAACTGCAACAGAGGTGCAAGCCACTAGGGGCTGCCATGTGTCCTCTGCTACAGTCAACACAAAACTGAAACATCATGTGACTTGTGCGCCACGGTAACTTCAAGACAACACCCCCATCTGGTGGCTAATTGGTAAAACAAGATATTTTGTAAACATCTCTCGTAACTGCAGAGAGGGAACTAAACAAACACCTGAAACGTGTACATGAAGTAAATACAATAGCGGGATACTGCATGATATAAAATACAACTAATGAATGACTGGCTGTAGTACAAAAATTCCAGGATAATTGCATAAAGAAGACATATACCAAATAATCCATTAAATGACATTACTGCTTACTATAATAGATACGTTATTAAAACCAAAAAAGTTTTTTAATTTGCGTATATGAGCCGTAAAACGTAGAAAGAAGAGGTGTCTCTGAATCTGCAAGAAGTAGTTGGTACATCAAAGTGTTAGATCTCGTCAAACAGCGGCTTTATACCATTGAAATAACTTCTTCGGCCCAACTGCACTGCTCGTTGAGAAAAAGTCCGTCATTCGAAAGTAAGTGATCGACAATTTCCAGCTCCTCCAAAATATCAAGTTTACGCCCTTTTATTTTTCAATATGCAAAATTTCCAACTTATCAACCCCTTTAGGAGAGTGCCCTGTGATTAACAGGTGATCTGCAAAAGAATAATTAGGGGCACACAAACCGTTTTCCCTCAGAAAATGTTCTTTACAGTGAATTGAAAAAGCACGTCTTGTTTGACCAATATAACAGCCACCGCAAGTGTCACATGAAATCTTGTAGACACCAGAATTCTGCAGAGGCCTAGTAGTTGAGTTTATGTTATGGATGACATTTTTTCTCAAGTTGTTATTTGTAGAAAAGGCAATATTACATTTGTACTTAATCTGAAGCAACTTTTGAAAAACATTAACATATAAAAGTCATTGCGAATGTGAAATTCTGGTACATTAATAACCTGTGTAACTGCCAGAACGTTAAATGCAAGCATCCAGACATGCATACATTGTGTTCAACAGGTGCCGGATGTCTGTTTGTGCGACAGAGTTCCATGCCCGATACATTTTGTCGGTTCGTCCAGGGACAGTTAATACTGTTTGTGGATGACGCTGGAGTTGTCGTCCGATGGCGTCCTAGACGTGAAACTTCCTGGCAAATTAAAACTGTCTGCCCGACCGAGACTCGAACTCGGGACCGGGCGTGAGTCGTGCTTTGGTAGCTCAGATGTTAGAGCACTTGCCCGCGAAAGGCAAAGGTCCCGAGTTCGAGACTCGGTCGGGCACACAGTTTTAATCTGCCAGGAAGTTTCATATCAGCGTACACTCCGCTGCAGAGTGAAAAATCTCATTCTGGAAACATTCCCCAGGCTGTGGCTAAGCCATGTCTCCGCAGTATCCTTACTTTCAGGAGTGCTAGTTCTGCAAGGTTCGCAGAAGAGCTTCTGTAATGTTTGCAAGGTAGGAGACGAGATGCTGACAGAAGTAAAGCTGTGAGGACCGGACCGGGCGTGAGTCGTGCTTCGGTAGCTCAGATGATAGAGCACTTGCCCGCGAAAGGCAAAGGTCCCGAGTTCGAGTCTCGGTCGGCACACAGTTTTAACCTGCCAGGAAGTTTCATATCAGCGCACACTCCACTGCAGAGTGAAAAATCTCATTCTGGCGTCCTAGACGTGCTCGTCTGGAGTCACATGTGGTGATCGAGCAAGCCAAGACACGTCGACACCCTGTAGAGCATGCTGGGTTACAACAGTAGTAAGTGTGCGGGCGTCATCCTGTTGAAAAATACCCTTGGAATGCTGTTCATGAATGGCACCACAACAGGAGGAATCACTAGGCTGACGTACAAATTTGCACTCAATGTGTCTAGGATAGTCTAGCGAGTGCTTCAGCGGTCACACGGAATCATAACCTAGACTGTAACTCCACGTGTATGTACAGTGTGTCAAGTACACAGAAAGGTTAGTTGCAGCCCCTCAACTCACCTGCCTCTAACCGGCTCGTCGTCATCACTGGTACAGAGGTGGAACCACCTTTCATCAGAAAACGCAACAAGCCTCCATTCTGTCCTGCAATGGGCCCTCGCTTGAGACCATGTGACCGCCGCTGCCAGGAATCATGTACAGTGACTACGTTCCTGCTAGGACTTTCTGTAATAACGTAGAAGGAGCATACAGATTCTCGTAGACCTCACTGGAACTCAGTGATTTGTCGATAATGGCATCTCTGTCACCTTAAAAGAGTTCTTGACTAACATCAACTCAAATGAAACTAACGTCTCATGACCGTTACAGCTCGCATTTAAAGGAAACCTGACTTGCATTCTCATAGCGGTGCTACTAGCACCCATCTTATGTGACAGGCGCGAACTATGGACAGATATCATTTTTCACATGTACAAACATGCCTACCAGCTTTCGATTATGTTACACAACTCCTTCTTGCTGTTCTATTTTTGTCAGTGTATCTGACTTCTCGCTATTCAGGCAATCATATTTCTATTTTATGTATTTACACATTTATTTGTTATATTTGCAGCGAATTTTGATACATCTCACGAGTACCTAATTCATGTCACCAGTCCATATAACAGAAAACAATCAACTTTTTCTTTTACTTTGGGGATTTAAGTGACAATCATAAAGGGTGTTGGGATGGGTTGTTTGGAGGAAGAGACCAAACAGCGAGGTCATCGGTCTCATCGGATTAGGGAAGGACGGGAAAGGAAGTCGGCCGTGCTCTTTCAAAGGAACCATCCCTGCATTTGCCTGGAGTGATTTAGGGAAATCGCGGAAAACCTAAATTAGGATTGCCGGACGCGGGATTGAACCATCGTCCTCCCGAATGCGAGTCCAGTGTGCTAACCACTGCCCCACCTCGCTGGGTCATAAAAAGTGTACTCACATTAATGTGACCACCACGTGTTAGATGTCAACGTGTAATAACCACTCACAGAGAGCAGATGGCGGCACTAGCATTGGAGGGTATATAAGCTGGAAGCATTTCCGGAGCGGGTAAGTTCGTAAACTGTTCGCTTGCCGTCGTGGTTAAAGTATACTGTGCATTGCAAAACGATGCTCTCCAACTGCGGTGCACCACAGGCCATAAATGTCAGCGGTGAACGACTGCTGTGGAGATATGTATGGTCGAATAGACGTGCAGCTGTTGAGCAGCTGACACCCGAGATGAACCACTAGGCTACCAATAGTGTCTCCCCAACGACCTTCCAGCGAAAGTTGCTGCGTAAGGGGCTCCCCGGCAAGCGGTTCGTTCGTGCACCCATGCTGACTCTAGTTCATTGGCCACGAAGGCTGGAATTATCACGCCAGGACGTCCACTGAGTGGCTGCAGGTGGTCGTTTCAGATAAATCACACTTTACACTCCATCGGACACATGAACAATAGTGTGTGCGTCGTGATTATACGCGAACACGCTGCAACCTTTGCCAGAGCGTTTTGGTTTGGAGAATATTTTCATTGAGTTTCCAGGGTGAACTCGTCATTCTGGAAAGCACTGTTAATCGACTCAAGTATGCATCTATCCTTGGGGGCCATGTGCACCCCTACATACAGTTTAATTTTCCGTGGTGGCCAAGTGGTTAAAGGCGCTACTGTCTGGAACCGCGTGACTGCTACGGTCGCAGGTTCGAATCCTGCCTCGGGCATGGATGTGTGTGATGTCCTTAAGTTAGTTGGGTTTACGTAGTTCTAAGTTCTAGGGGACTGATGACCTTAGAAGTTAAGTCCCATAGTGCTCAGAGCCATTTGAACCACTTTCCTCGATTCGATAGCATCTACTAACTGGACAATGCAACGTATCACACAGCTCTGAGTCGACATATATGGTTCGAAGAGCACCAGGATGAACTCCAGTGGCCAACAAAATCCCACGAATTAAACCCAACTGAGAACCTGTGGTACCACCTGGATCAGGCTGTTCGCGCCGTGGCTCCTCAAACGAGAAACGTAGCAGAGCTGCCTATGGCACCGGAGTCAGAACGGTTCCGCATCCCTGTCGATGTGTTCCAGAACCTCACTGACTCTTTTCCTACATTTCTCACAGACGTCTGCGCTGCAAAAGGTGGTTACCTAATTTTTTGACATGTGGACACATTAAGGAGGCTGAGCGGAATATCACAAAGAGTATGTTTTTCCCAGCTGACCATCAGGAATAAAACTGTTTGGACAAGAGATTAACACTGTACACAAGTAACCAAATACACGTGACTGGTGTGAGTGGATTGGTCTGCACCTGTGAAGTCAATCAAATTTTACGTCTTTTGTTGTTTGGTGTCTTCACGTCTTGGGATTTGTTAGTGTCTTGCATTGGGGATATAGATTTTATGACGTCGTCCAAGGATTGTGGGTAGAGAAATACCCAGTTTGCCTAGTACCTTATAGACTTCGGCTGTTCCTGCTTCGATAGTCTACAAGCCAAAATGTTTTAACTTGCTCTGAGGGACAATCGTCGCAAAATGGAGAGATTAAATTTGAGTTTGTACAAATATGCCGGATTATGCCCATGTCCTTAAACACAATCTTATGACTGATGCCTTAGGTCGTTGCGTAAGTTTACTTGAAAACACCACGTTTGAAAGTTACATAATGATATTCACAAAGTTTAGCTGATTTTTATGAATGAATATCTGTACTAAGCACAATATACAGGGCCTTTTTCTAAATGGGGACAAACCGAAGGTAAAGATACTCCAATTTATAAGGAGCAGAAAAGGTCATATGGACATATGCATAGAAATGTATAGAGCCTATGGTATAGGGTTTTTATTAATTCATGTGTTGGCAAAACAATGTAGCGCGGCGTGACATGCCGTGATGAGAACAACGATAGCAAAGGTGTCTGCAGTGGCTACCATGGGCCTCTAAGTGTGAGCGAACATTACGCAGGATGACTGACGAACATGATCATATCGAATGAAATCGCATGCAGTATGGTGCGTTTTCCAGCCATCTCACATTTGAGATCGGCTCTGTGTACACACATTCTCTCAAGCTAGCCCACAGCATGAAATCTGACGGATTGAGTTCCAGGTCATAAAGTTAGACCATCAGCTGGGAAAAACGGTGTCGAGATCTCTTCACACAGAACTGAGGAAGTGATCTCGAGCACCGTCATGTAGTAGCCACGTTCGCCCTCGTGCCATCAAAGGCACGGCCTCCACCAGGGGAAGCAGTATTATTGGCAGGAAGTGCAGATGTGCTTCACCTGTTATGGGTTGTGGAAGGATGACTTCCTACGAGACGGTCGGCAATAATACCCACCAAATACTGAAGCTCAACTGGTGCTGATGGTTCGCTACCACTCTACTGTCGGTGTTCGTCGTAGTCCAATGGTGCGAGTTATGAAGGTAGACTACATCGCCTCTCATAAAGATAGCTCAGTCTGTGAATAGGATGGATCTGTGTTTTCTGAATAGTTTAAATCTTAAATTCCTTAAGTGTTTTTCTGTTTAAGAGGTGTAATCTCGCGGTTTTAAACTTTAAATGTAAATTAAGGCTGTAGAGTGGTTGTTATTCATTTCTTTGTTTTGAGGACCAAGAAACCCTTTTGTTTCAGACTATTCAGATTCAAAATGTTGCCTGCTACACACCTGAAAGGCAAAAAGTTATGTATTTATCGCTTTCTGTGTTTTTTAGTAGTGCTGCAATAGATAGGGTATTACATGTTGTGTGCGATGAATGGTCGGAGGAGGAGCTGGCACCAGCTCGAGAAAAGGTGAAGGCGCTTTTGGCTACAGTAAGCCAACTTCAGGATGCTAGCTAGCAAAGGATGTAGTTGTGGCGGAGCATCTGGCGCATCGCATGGGACACCTCAGGTGTCACTTGTTTCAGCCAAGGGCTCCGCTGTCGAGGTACGTTACAGTGGATCCACCCTCGCTGCAAGGTAAGTGGCGGATGGTAAATCATTCACGTCTCTCGAGGCTGAGAGCCAATGTGGAGACTGGCCGTCTGGCCTCGCCCATTTACCCTGTGAGAGGACAGGTGGCCATTCACAAGGTGCGAACAGGCACATTCGGGCAGGGATAGCTAGTCATCGGAATTCCCACTATTAGGCATATTATGGTGTGTCTTAGGCAGCGTCAGCGTTTAGGAGCAAACAGAAAGCCTATGTGCACTTGGTGTGAGACCTTGACTTGTATGACGATTGAGAGAAAAATAATGCCTCTAACTCCTCAACAGTTGGCAGCACTGGTATGCGGCAGGTACTGGCTTCTTGCGTAGCCTCTTCACTACAGCTCCAGTAGGCGGAAGCCTTAGCATTGAACGGCTGTGTTGTTACACTGTAAAGTATGGAACCGTGGGCAGACAGTCTTTCAATGCTATTTAAGCACCACGTAGTCAATGAATTCTTGACAGCAGAAGGTGTCACCCCAATGGAGATTCATCAGAGAATTAAAGCAGTTTATAGTGATTGTGTTGATGTGAGTACGGCACGTCGTTGGGCGAGTAAGTTCACAGATGCTGAGGCAGGAACATCTGACCAGCGTGACAAACAAAGATTTGGACATCCTGTGACAGCAAACACCGAGCTTCACAAGCAAAATGCTGACAGGTTGATGAAGGCTGATCGTCGTATCACTCAGAGAGAAATAGTAAGCACAATCGGCATTTCACAAGACCGTTATTGCTTTGCTTGCCAAACCACACACTTCGCGTGCCACCACAGCAGAACTTCAGAGACTGAACTTCACCACCGTACAGCATCTTCCATACAGTCCAGATTTAGCACCGTCTGACTTCCATCTGTTTCCGATAATGAAAGACGATCTGCGGGGACATCATTATGCTTCCAATGCAGACTGTGAGGGAACTGTTAGACTGTGGTCGCGGAATCAGTGTGTCGACTTCTTCCGTGACGGCTTCAGAAAACTTGTTCATCATTGGTAGAAATGTATCCAATTGGCTGGTAATTATGTGAAAAAGTGAATATTAGTAATTAAAGATCAGATTCCAAGGATTATTTCTGCGTTTGATTTATTAAAATATTCCCATCCAAACCCAATTAAAGAAGGGATACTTCATACTTTGAATCACAGGGCCCATGTCGTCTCGGACCCTGAGAGTTTGGAAGCTGTGTTAGCTCATCTTGAGATTACCTTCCGTTGGATTAGATATGGCGAAAGACAGAACACACGTGCATTACACAATCGAATGACTGTGCATCATTTGAGTGTTGATAATACCGAGGTGGCACTGTAGTCTACGGCATTTTGGCAGTATGCAGGGAGCATTTCGAAAAGGTTTAGTCGTGGTTTGCAGATACATGATTTGAAACATATTTTTCGACCAACACAGAGGATAATGGTTCTACTAGGTGCCATAAAGAATGAGTTTGGTTTGATTAAGGCGTACTGCTTGCAGCTGTGACATGTCATATATTCGTCTGACCAACAGGACTGTGGAGCACCGGTGTACTGAGCGTAAGCAACATTACAGCAGCTGAGAAGATCTCTCTTTGCAGAACATTGTCTTTGCACCACTCATCCCATGGAATACAATAACACGGATATTCTAGCATACACTTCCTGTTACTGGGATAGTTTTATTAAGGAAGCTGTTGACATTAAATTAGCAAGTGATCTTATAAATAGAGATGGTGGTTTTTGTTTAAATTCTGCTCGGAATCCTGCTCTCTCCCATGTCAAAAAATAGAGGGGCAGTGTTTATGCTACCTCTGCCATTGATTGTTAATCTCTGAGAACTGAGATTTTAAATTCACTTGCACAGCACTTACTAGCTGAAGTTTTTCCTTGAAAATGGTAGGGTGCGCTCCTGTCAATATATCGACGGTTATCAATGATTTCGCCCGGCTGCATAAGTTATTGGCACTTGGTATGTCTGCTGTGAGGTGGGGAGAATGGCTCCTCTGAGGGGGGCAGGAGATCTTGTCTGCACCTACTGAGCGTGCAGGGAGCAGTCTCATATAAGTTGTGACTGACGAAGGTATCAACGACCTCTGTCGCTTGAGTTCTGAGACCATCCTCAGCTGATAATTGTGAGTGGGGAAGTGGTGGAGGGTGCGAATTTGTGAGCAGGTTGCAAACAGAGCTTGCAGTTTGTCCTCAGAGCCGATTGGTGTCCTTTGGTTTGGGGCCAAGTGTAGGGTCTCAAACAAAGGCTTCGTAGACTCTGTGACATTCTAGTAAGCAGCCTTTTGGACTTGCGTTATGGGGTGGCGAGTTGTAGGACTTTTCTCGACAGATCATGAGTCAACTACACAAAGGAAGCAGCTACTCGGATAGCAGAGTACTTGTGTGGTTTTTTAGGCTAGGTGGTAGTTTGAGATACTCTGGCAAACACTCACCATGTGACATCAAGAAGCGACACCAGACCAGTTTCAAAGAACAGACATTTATTGTCAGAATTTTATCGGTAAACTGTTGAAGCATTCTTAATAAAGTATCCAAATTTATTATCCTGCACGAAGTTTCTTGCACTAAAATAATTTTTGGGACAGAGAGCTGGCTGATACCCCTAATTAAAAATTACTGAGATATTCAGTGAGTCATGAAATGTATATCGGAAAAACGGATTAGCGAAGTCATCTGTATGCACGTAACAGTTTCAGATAAATCCAAATCAATTGTTGGATATTCTTACTGGCCACTCGTTTTCGCTGTGACAGTTTTACAGTTGGTGCGGAAATATACAGGCCATGCTACTTTAGTTGGAGGTGACTTCAACCTACCGATAGCAGGCTGGGACGCCTATGGACTAATTCCATGCATTCGGGCAGTTTCAAAAGCTTTCGAATATTATCTTCAGGAGGTATCTGACGGCCGGCATGCATTGGAAACTTTTTATACTGTATGGCTGGTCAGAGAGGGCGGAGGAGGAGGAGGTGGAAGAGATTATTGTTTAACGTCCCGTCGACAACGAGGTCATTAGAGACGGAGCACCAGCTCGTATTAGGGAAGGATGGGGAAGGAAATCGGCCGTGCCCTTTCAAAGGAACCATCACGGCATTTGCCTGAAGAGATTTACAGAAGTTACGGGAAACCTATGTCAGGATACCCGGACAACGGTTTGAACCATCGTCCTCACGAGGGCGGAGGAACAGGTAGAGAGTCAGGGCAAGCTCTTTCCCTTAGAATGAGAAACTATCCATGAAGGCAGAAGAATCAGCAATGATGAAGGACGTAAAATGAAATGTCGTTTGGCGAGGGCCTCCCGGCTGGTAGTCCTGATCGCCTGCTGCAAGTCTTTTGAGGTGACGCCACTTTTTTGACGACTTGCACGTTCATTTTCATTTCATCCGTAGGACATGCCATCTGAAACAGAAAAAGTGTCATTATGATCTCTCCATGGCAAAAGATTCAGTGCTAGTCCCCCATAAGGATATCAGGAAGCGGACTGCCAAGTGGAAGGTGACCATGAGAAAAAGACTGAATAAAAAACGAAAGGATAACGTTCTATGAGTCGATGTGTGAAAGTTTCAATGTGATATAGAAGACAGAAGACCATAAAAAAAGGAAACTATATGTAAGTGGGTATCAGTGAAGCGAAATGGAATGAGGACTGGGATTTCTGGTCAGACTACTGTAATGTAATATCATCAGCAGCAGAAAATGGTACAATGGGAGTAGAATTCCTTATCAGTAGTAGTAGGACAGAGAAAGAGTTACAGTCATCGGTTCAGTGATAGGTTTGTCATCAGAATCAATAGGAAACCAGTTCTGACAACGACAGTTCAGGTGTACATGCCGACATCGCAAGCCGAAGATGAATATATAGAGAAAGAATGTGAAGATACTGGACGGGTAGTTCAGTAAATAAAGGGAGACTAAAATCTAATAATTAGGGTGGACTGTAATGCTGTTGCAGGGATGGAGTAGAAGACAAGGTTACAGGAGAGCAGGGTGTGGGTACTTGGACTGAGAGAAGAGAAAGACTAATCGAGTTGTGCAATAAATTTCTGCTATAATAGTGAATACACTCTACAAGAACGAGGCAAAGGCCAGAAGATACGGAAAGAGGTCAGTTAGACTATAGCAAAGACAGGCAGAGATTCCGAAATCAGATATTGGATTACAAGGCGTACCCAGGAGCAGATATAGGGTCAGATCACGATTTAGTAATATGACAAGCAGGCTGAGGTTTAAGAGCTTACTTAGGAAGAATCAATATCAAAAAAGTGGGATGCGGAACTACTAAGGAATGAAGAGCTCTGCTGGACGTTCTCTGAGGCTACAGGTGCTGCAGTAATGAATAACTCAATTGGAAGTTCAGTTGAAGAGGAATGAACATCTCTAAAAAGGGCAAAGAAGGTAACTGCGAAGAAGCAATAGGTAGCCCAACATTTACTTCAGTAGATGGATGAAAGGCGTAAGTACAAAAATGTTCAAAGAAATTCAGGGACATAGAAACAGAAGCCACTTAGGGTTGAAACAAACGGAAAGTGCAGGGTGGGTAAGGAGAAATGCCTGCTGTAATAATATGAAGAAATTGAAAACTAAATGTTTGTCGGGAAGACTTACACAGCATTAATAAAATTCAAAACAAACTTCGGTGAAATTAAAAAAAGGGTGATGTCAGTTAGCGAGAATTTCGCTCTCATTTAAGTATATGGCCGAAAGAGTCAGCCTACAGGAATTGTGAAACGAACCCTGTCGTCTAGGACCGCGTGCCACAAAGCGCGCAGATTCACCACGAAATGGGGAAACTCACAGGCGTCTGTGGTCTATTGAGGCCCAAGCGCTGTAGTGTGCGAGTGGAACTGACTGGAACCTATGTCATAGGGAAACCCAATAGAGGGCTTTTATGGCCAAGGAAACCTAGCAGTGTTAAATATGGCGGACCAAAGATCGGCCATAAAGGGAAACATTTTTGAAAACTATTTAACCATGCACTAATACAGGGAATCAAGCCACAGTAATTTTAATCTGCCATCCTCGATGAAACTCATGGTGATCGCTATAAAACTTAGAATATTGATCATATCTATAATAGTTTAGGATTTACTGTTAAAGTGAGATTAACAAGTTTTTAACAAAAACCTGATTGCTAAAATCTGTACTTAATTATCGACATTTCATATAAACGCGCATCATTAAAATTTTAACTTTTGTAAATTTCAACACTGTAGCTTCATTTGTTTAAAAAGATATAGTAAATTTAAATTACCAGCATTTCTAAGTTAAGCGTCAGATCATCATTTCCTCCACACAAAACACATTGAACGATGACACCTTATTGAATTATTAGGTAACAGAATATTTGTTGTAAAGTTTAGTGCAAATATTTATCAGAAAGCACATTGGTGCAAGGCTGTTGGCAGTAACATTGAAAGTTAAGAAGTAAATTTTATTGGTTTTATGTAAAAGAATTTTCACTTTTGTTATGTAATGGGTATTACTGTTACTTTATTTAGAACGTGAAAGAGGTCAAAGTTTGATTATTTAAATATGTTATAATGTAAAATAATGTAATTTAACTCTAGCCAAAGAGATGGACGGCTTCAGGAAACGGAACTGTGCTGGTCAGTTGAGCGATATTCGGCGTGCGGGAAACGCGGCCGGGGTCGGGCAGAGGAATAGTGTTGGAGCAGGCGCGAAGTCAGACAGTTCTGGCCTAGACACCAAAGAGTACAGTGCTGGGGCAGACGCGAAAGTGGACATTGCGGTTCAAAATGGTTCAGATGGTTCTGAACACTATGGGGCTTGACATCTGAGGTCATCAGTCCGCTAGAACTTAGAAATACTTAAACCTAACTATCCTAAGGACATCACACACATCCATGCCCGAGGCAGGATCCGAACCTGCGACCGTAGCGGTCGCGCGGTTCCTGACTGAAGTGCCTAGAACCGCTCGGCCACTACGAGCGGCCCGGACAGTTCGGGTGGAGACACCAAAGGGGCAGACAGTTCGGATGCTGACGCAAAAGTAGACGGTCGGCCTTTAGGCAGCTAGGAAGTGAAACGACTTAGAAAATTTCGCTATGTGTGCTATCGTGGGGCTTGGTCTCCGAGCGGTGAGCAGCCGCGCGCCTGGTGTGAACTCTAACTTTTCGCATAGATAACTTGTATTTCACGAAGATATTGTGAATGATCGAACTGTGTCAAATGGCTATGCGCTCGAGTGTAACAGTAACTTTAAATACGACCACTTTCGGTGTTTGTTTGCTTTCTGAATAAACATTATTCTAACCAAATCACAAGTGAGTGGCCTGCATCATTTATATTTCGTTAATTTAGCTCCCGATATTATTATTACTGTTATTATATGTTATGTTAACTTTGTATTTCGCAAACTTGAAATCAGCCAGACAATTTAACCAAAGGGTCACAAGTGTCCAATTTATGGCGTGTAATTCTACACGTCCCGTTCAACCCCTACACGAGTTTGAGCCAAGACATTAGACGAAGAGGAACCGCATGTGAGCTCGAACATCTTTGGAATGTTTGCTCGCAAAGATAACATTAAGATTTCAATGGAAATTCCACTGATAAATGCAGAGGACAGAGCGGATAGGTAGAAACAGCACATTGAAGGCCTCTATGAGAGGGAACACTTGTCTGGTAATGCTAGGAGAGGAAGAAACAAGATTCTACGTAGAACAGAGACGACCCAGTATTGGATTAAAAGTTTAAAGTATCTTTAGAAGACTTTAGAATGAATAAGACTTTAGGGATAGGTACCATTCCATCAGAATTTCTAAAAGCATTGGGGGAGTGGAACAAAACGATAATTCACGTTGGGGTATAGAATGTATGAGACAGGCCATATACGAGGGTAATCCCAAATGTAAAGTCTCCTATTTTTTTATAAGCCCGTAAACATGTTTATTTATACAATGGTTTACATCAGTCTACAGCTTGATCATTTAGCTATTTTTCGACATAATCACCATTTCTCTCCATGCATTTTTGTGGAAGACGTGGCAGTTTTTGTATGCTCATGTGATACCAACTCGCTGCCATGCTGTTCAGAAAGTTATGAAGCTCTTCTTTCACCTCGTCGTCGGAGCTGAATCGCTATCCGGCCAAAAGTTCTTTTAACGTAGGGAACAGGTGATAGTCACTGGGCGCCTAGTCAGGACTATAGGGTGGATGGGTGATTATGTTCCATTGAAATTGTTGCAGGAGAGCAACGGTTTGCCGAGCGATGTGTGGGCGAGCTTTGTCATGGAGAATGTGTACGCCCTTGCTCAACATTCCTCTTCTCCGGTTCTGAATCGCCATTTTAGTTTTTTCAGAGTCTCACAGTACCTGACAGCGCTAATTGTGCTCGCAGTGGACATAAAGTCGACCAACAATACCCCTTTCCGATCCCAATAAACGGGTCATGACTTTACCGGCAGGCTGTGTTTGTTTGAATTTCCGCGGCTTTGGCGAAGAAGGACGCCGCCACTGGCGTGATTGTTTCTTGGCCTCAGATGTAAAGTGGTATGCTCAGGTTTCGTCACCCATGACAATTGAGTCCAGAAAGTTGTCCTGTTCGGCTGCAAGGTGGTGAAGAAAGGCATAGGAAGCATCAACTCGTTGCAGCATGTGGTCCTCAGTCAGCATGCGTGGCACCCATCTTGAGCACGCCTTCCAGTAGTTCAATGTTTCCGTTAAAATTTTGTGAGCGGTGCTTCGGGATACCTCAGGATCCAACATGCAGAGGTCATCCAGGGTGATCCGCCAATGTTCACGCATGCTTTGCTCAACCTTCAACACTGTCTCCTCAGAAATTGACGATCTCCCGCCCCTTTGTTCGCCGTGAATTTCGGTCCGACCACCTGCAAATTCTCCACACCACTTACGAATATTTTTTACTTACATGCACGACTCGCAATACACTTCCGTCAATTGGGGATGGATTTCAATCGGCACAGTGCCCTTTTCGCTCAAAAACTGAACAACTGCGTGCAATTCGCACTTGGCGGTAATATCCAACGGGAGCTCCATTCTCAACGGCTGCCAAGCCAAGACTGAGCGCCTCAGCGCGGCGTGCGCATTCTTACACACAGCGCGTGAAGCACTCTTCAAACAGTGTGACCAACTTCCACACAAACAGAGTTCTGTACTTGGAAAAAAATAGGAGACCTTACTTTTGGGATTACCCTCGTATCATCATATCTTTGGGAACACATTGTCCTCACAATTTCCAGGATTGCAAGAAACGATAAATATGAGAATTTCCGAGCCATCACCTTAACAACTCATGCACCGAAGTTGCTAACAGTAACAATACACAGAAAATTGAAATTAAAATTGAAGCTGTGTCAGATGATGACAGTTTCGCGTTAGGAAATATAAAAGCACCAGAGAGGCAATTCTAATATTGCTGTTAGTAATGGAAGCAAGTGTGAGGAAAAATCAAGACACGATTATAGGATTTGTCGACCTGGAGAAAGCGTTCGACAGTGTCAGATGGTGCAATATGTTCGAAATTCTTAGACACATAGAGGTAAGCAATAGAGAACGACGAGTAATATACAATATGTACAGGGGCCAATAGGGGCAATAAGATTGGATGACTAAGTACGAGGAAGCAATGACGGAAATGAAGGGTTATGTGTGGAATTAAAAATCAAAGTGAATGAATATCAATGATACGATTCGCTAATGACATTGTTAAACTGAATGGAAGTGAAGAAGAATTACAGAATTTCTGAATGGAATGAACAGTCGAATGATTAAAAAATATGGGTTGAGAGTAAGTCGAAGAAAGACGAAAGTAACGAGAAGTAGTAGAAACGAGAACAGCAAGAAACTTACCATCAGGATTGGTGATCACGTAGAAGATGAAGTTAAATAATGCTGCTACCTAGCCATATCGGATGGAGCAGAGAGCATATCAAAAGCACTGGCAAAAAGGACATTCATGGCAAAGAGTAGTCTACTAGTATGAAATACAGGCCTTAATTTAAGGAAGAAATTTTTGAGAATATACGTTCGGAATACATCATTGTATGGTGCTGAAAACGGATTTTGGGAAAACCAGAAGAGAAGAGAATGGAGCATTTGAGGTGTGGTGCTACGGAGTAATTTTGAAAATTATATAAGGAACGAGGAATGTCTCCATAGAATTGGTGATGAAAGGAATATATGTAAAACACTGGCAAGTAGAAGGGAAAGGATGGTAGGGCATCAGTTAAGACATTAGGAAATAACTTCCATGGTAGTAGAGGGAGCTGTAGAGTGTAGGAAACTGTATCATAAGGATGTAGGTTGCAAAGCTACTCTGAGGTGAATAGGTTTCCATAGACGAGAATCTGGTGGTGGGCAGCATCAAAGTAGTAAGATGACCTCACCGATAGTGTCAATATAGAGACAGGGATTACTGATAATGATGTCATAGCGATTATGGTTACTATTGTTAACAAATTAATCAAGATGTCTTGGAGACAATTTTTGCGTAATATCTGTTTCTATGTCTGCTTTTAATAAGTTATCTATGGGTTAAACCCGGTACGCGTCATGACAGTAATTAAACAATTTCAGTGAAAACCAGCGAGAGTCTTTAGGGAAACTCACGTCCGTCGGCCGTCGTATTTTAAAACATTATATAACATAAAAATTTATTGGTGATGGTGATTGTTGCCGACTTACGTGGTGGGCCTTAATAAAAATGAGTTTTCATTTTAATTTTGATTTACAATTAAATGCTTTTGTGAAGTTATCCCTTTTTTAACAATATTAAATTTGAGTGGAAATTATTTGTTACGTTAATGAACGTTAGACTCACTGAATCTTAAAGCATGAAAATATATGTTGAGCAATGGAATAAACTTTTCATATTAATTTCCTCGGCTAGTCAGTTCACTTTAAAGTAAACATCCTTTAGTTATTAATTACAATTGCGCCCCACACACGTGCGAGAGTATTTTTTCTTTCCATCGCTAACAATTGCATTGTAGTCGGAGTCCTGGCTCTGGCTCTCGGCTGTGGTACTGAAAATAAGAATCTTAAAGCTACGTATTTTCTGCAGCGTCGGGAGGCTGTGGAGAAAAATTTATATTATGTTAATAGCGGGCGAGTTTTCCGGTTCCGCAAATTTTTTATAAGTTAATATCGCCACGTAATGGCGTCGTTGACTGCATCGGCCGCTACGATTGTTGCACTGTAAATTACTCGAATGCAGGTTAATTCAAGGAAGGCGGACATGAAATCGGGATCACCTCTTACAAATTAAAAGTGAACAATAATATTAAAACAATATATTATCTGCTCAATTAGTACAAATATGTTTACATTTGCCAGCACTCGCAAGATGTCCATCTACACGCAACCAAGACAAAAAATTAACGAAAGAGCGTATCTTGTCGTCTCTTTAGATCATTTTGTTGTATTTCTTTGCCCTCGAAACTTACACAGAGAAATTATTATTTTACGGGTACAGGAGAAAAATGAGTGTCATTCAATTTTAACTGTCTCTTCTTAATAAATACTGTTTTTTAAGTCTTTTAGTATTGTTTCACTGGGGACGCTATAGGAACTACGCAGATTTTCAAAATTTGTTCCAATAATACAGCTACCATGGTTACTCTATAGCACAGTCTCTAGCCGAGAATGCGAGAAAATTCTGGTCCAATGTATAATCGCCAAGGGAGTCGAAATCTTCTGTAGAGTAGCTCGTTGACCAGTCTTGTGTGATAAGGGAAGACAGAAAAAAAAATATGAAGTTTTAAAATTCGGATTTGAAAAATCGTGCGCGCGGAAATGACACTACAAATATAAGGTCGTTTGAACATCGTACAGACTCGTGTATGCAGCAAATTGGAACAGGCATTCCTGACGAAGAGAAGAAACTGAAAGAGTTGAAAACAAATAAGTAGCCAATTCCGGATGGAATCCCAATTCAGTTTTACAGAATTGGCTCCTAACTTGGATGACATTTGTTGCAAATCTGTCACCCAGCGCGAAGTCCCAACAGTCTGAAAAAAATTGCAGGTGAATCTTGTAGACAAGAAGGGTAAAAGAACGGACCCGCGAAATTGCAGATCAATATCCTTTACATTGGTTTGCGTCAGAATTTCATGACGTATACTCAATTCGATTATAGAAAAGTTCCTTTAGATGGAAATGCTCCTGTCCATTACGGACTTAGAAAGCATCGCTCATACGAAACTCAGCTTGCCTTTTCTCAAATGACACACTGCTAACTGTGGATGAAGGCAACTCGCATATTCAATATTCCTAAATTTCCGAAAAACGTATGACACGATTCCACACTGCAGACTGGTTAACGAAGGTACGAGCGTTGGACGTTGGTTCCCGGATATGACTGGTTCGGAGACTTTATAAAGATCAGAACCCAGTACGTTGTCCCCGATAGCAAGTGTACATTAGAGACAAGGTTATCGACAGGACTGCCGCAGCGAAGTATGATAGGACAACTGTATTTGTACACATAAATAAGTGATCTGACAGACAGGTTGAGCAGCAGTCTGCGGCAGTTTGCGGCAGTTTTCTGTGGGTGTACAAGAAAGTGTTGTCGTTGAGTGACTGTAGGAGGATACAAAATGACTTCGGGTAAATTTCTAATTTCTGAGATATACGGCAGCTCGCTCTAAGAGTAGAAAAATGTAAATTAATACAGATCATTAGGAAAAATTGTCTCTTAATGTTCGTATTAAGCATTAGTTCCTTCCCACCTGACACAGTCAAGTCAATTGAAAATCTAGGTGTAACGTTGAAAATCAATATGAAATTGAACGAACGTGTAAGGATTGTTGTGGGGAAGGCCAATGACTGACTTCGTTTTATTGGGAGCGTTTTAGGAATGCGTGGTTCATCTGTAAAGGAGATCACATACAGAAGACTAGTGCGCTCCTTTATTGAGTACTGCTGCTGTGTTTGGGATCGCCAGAAGTACGGAAGTGGGCAGCCAGATAGGTTCCATCATGACGCTAATACTACAGAGGTGCTTGGAGAACTCAAATGGGAACCCCTGGACGGAAGGCGACGTATATTTCAAGGAACGCTCCATTGCTCAGGCAGTTTTGTTTGTTATATTTCACTGACATCAACATCAGCATTCTCAGATACCTCACACACATCCCTCTGCCCACACCTACGATGGCCTCATACACTGTGCTCTCTCCCTCTGTGCACCACGGGAGAGCTTGTCTGTTCCACTGTGCTTTCTGAAATGGAGTGCTAGCTTGAACTCTCCTCGCCTTGAGAAATTTTAAATTTTATACTTCTATTCCATGTACACTATGACACGTCGTTTGTATTTCGTGGTTAAAGAAGATCATGCTGCTTTTGGCTAATATACTCTACACTCTAGCTCAGTGCTTGGGATAACAAATTAATTTCTTTTGCCTCAAAAGTATCCGAATGATGTGATGGCGCTGTAGCAGTGTATTCACTGTGTAACCACAGTGTACGCACAGCGCTGTGATGATGCAATATAGGCATAACATCAGCATTACCCCAGCATCATGTCAAGGTCATGTTAAGACATCACCTTGAGCTGCTGAGACCTATAGTTAATTCAGTGTTCCAAAGAACCTGTGTATTTATCAATAATGTGTTGTTGCTCTTGTTTCAAGGTCTTTGCTCTGTAATGAAGGGACCATGTGCCGTAGCAAGAAGAAGACTTGAGAAAAAGGAATGATCATATAACGGTGATCGTCGGTAAAGCAGATGCCAGACTGAGATTCATTGGAAGAACGCTAAGGAAATGCAATCCGAAAACAAAGGAAGTAGGTTACAGCACACTTGTCCGCCCGCTGCTAGAATACTGCTCACCAGTGTGGGATCCGTACCAGATAGGATTGATAGAAGAGATACAGAAGATACAACGGAGAGCAGCGCGCTTCGTTACAGGATCATTTAGCAATCGCGAAAGCGTTACGAAGATGATAGATAAACTCCAGTGAAAGACTCCGCAGGAGAGATGCTCAGTAGCTCGGTACGGACTTTTGCTTTAGTTTCGAGAACATACCTTCACCGAGGAGTCAAGCAGTATATTGCTCCCTCCTACGTATATCTACGTATATCTCGCGAAGAGACCATGAGGATAAAATCAGAGAGATTAGAGCCCACACAGAGGCAAATCGACAATCCTTCTTCCCACGAACAATACGAGACTGGAATAGAAGAGAGAACCGATAGAGGTACTCAAAGTACCCTCCGCCGCACACCGTCAGGTGGCTTGCGGAGTATGGATGTAGATGTAGACGTAGATATTGCGGGGTGTGATACTTTGACAGTATAAAATATATAGGTCATACCATGGTCTTCTAAACGTCAGTCGACTAACACCAATTCTCAAATTTGTCTTATTGACTGTACAATAGGCCAATTGATGAGGCTACAAATCTGAAAACTAATAAAACTAGATGGGAAATTTTTAAATTGTAGGCAATCAAACGTGGAAATTGGTAAAACTGATACGATATGGGACGAAGAAGCTGCACCAACCTAAAAAGTTGGACACCTTATGTGGATGTATATTGGCTACTGCGTTAACCAACCAATTCTTGCAGGAAAAGATGTCTGCGGTGTAATCAATTAGCTACCTCAATGAAGTGTAGATCTTCGCCCAACAGCACTAAGCCAATTGCTAATCACAGTGTCACAATGTAGCCTGTCCTCAAAAGTATCTGAACAATATGAATTATTCATAAATCATGTGCTGTTGCTCTCAGGCAACAGACCTAGGGCTCCACTGCTTGCAGACGACTTGCACTCCATTCCAGGTCTGTGTTCCGTAGGGAGATTACTAGATTGAGGACATTTATTATCAGAAATTAATTTTTTCTTATTGGGTCTATTACAAGAGTTTTCGTCATTTTCTGAAGTGAGAAGACCATTAGCAGCAGATTCAAAAAGTGGAGTAGTAAAACACTTTGACAGTACAAATTAGTGATGACTTCAGTCTGCAGGCTGGTTGTAAATATTAATGAAAGATATTTCAGCGTTACATTGTGTGATGTCATGGTGAACTCTGAAAGAATGGAGGATATGGGCGAATTATGTGTGTGTGTGTGTGCGTGTGCGTGCGTGTGTGTGTGTGTGTGTGTGTGTGTGTGTGTGTGTGTGTATGTGTATGTGTGTGTGTGTGTATGTGTGTCAGGGTGCTATATCACTTAATAAATCCAGCCGATATTACCATAATTAAACAAATATTACACTGCGTTTTGTATACATCTACATTAAATACGAGACACAAATCGCATTGTTGCAAGTGTCAGCCAGTCCCTACACATATGCACTTCTGCTGAGTCAGTGACAGCTGAAAGTATTGACTAGTTACTTTAGCAAGTCCCAGTTTGTGAGGAGGAAAATTCTGTCAGCTGCCATGTGTAAACCACCATGTATGCCACTACACAAGATCTATTTTAAAGCAACAAGAGAAATACTTTTTGCCACAGTGAAGTAGAGCAATGCTGTTTTGTAAATCTTAGGAAGAAGATCTTAGGAAGAAGCAGTGTATCAAAAGTAACCTATTATCCACGTGTCAGTTGCTTTCCATTATTGAACGAAGAAATTGCGACGTTGTGTGATGTCATGGTGAACTCTGAAAGAATGGAGGATATGGGCGAATTATGTGTGTGTGTGTGTGTGCGTGTGTGTGTGTGTGTGTGTGTGTGTGTGTGTGTGTGTGTGTGTGTGTGTGTATGTGTATGTGTGTGTGTGTGTATGTGTGTCAGGGTGCTATATCACTTAATAAATCCAGCCGATATTACCATAATTAAACAAATATTACACTGCGTTTTGTATACATCTACATTAAATACGAGACACAAATCGCATTGTTGCAAGTGTCAGCCAGTCCCTACACATATGCACTTCTGCTGAGTCAGTGACAGCTGAAAGTATTGACTAGTTACTTTAGCAAGTCCCAGTTTGTGAGGAGGAAAATTCTGTCAGCTGCCATGTGTAAACCACCATGTATGCCACTACACAAGATCTATTTTAAAGCAACAAGAGAAATACTTTTTGCCACAGTGAAGTAGAGCAATGCTGTTTTGTAAATCTTAGGAAGAAGATCTTAGGAAGAAGCAGTGTATCAAAAGTAACCTATTATCCACGTGTCAGTTGCTTTCCATTATTGAACGAAGAAATTGCGACGTTGCTGTATAACATCTTGCAACATATGGTTGATCCATTTCATGTGTGTTAAGCTTCGATTTATAACTATAGCATTTACTCTACACATACAAGGAAGAATATATTGTACTATTGCACTGTGGATGCACCCGAAAATGTTAGCATTGTTCACGTAACAAAATTGTTAAGTTCGGCCAACCATAAAAAGTGGCTGATCAGACCAAAACGCAAGTGTAACAAAAATTGGTAGAAATAGCTGTCTGAGAGTAATTACACAACTACTACTAATACGAATAGGAGCATTGTCTCCACTGTAATGTGCTGTAGAAAGGAAGATAAACAGTCGACGCAATGTCTGTTGATGTTGCGGTCTTCAGACCGAAGATTGGTCTAATGCAGCTCTCCATGCTACTCTACCTTGTACAAGTCTCTTCATCTCTGAACAACCACTGTACCCTGCATCCTTGTGAATCTTCTTATTGCATTCATCTCTTGTTCTCCCTCTACGGTTTTTACCCTCCATGCTTCTATCCAGTACTAAATTTCTGATTTCTGGATGCCTGAGAATGTGTCCTACCACCGAACCCTTCTTCTAGTCAGGTTATGCCACAAATTTTCTTCCTCCACTATTCTGTTCAGTAACTCCTCATTAGTTACCTGATCTAGCCATCTAATCTGCTGCTTTCTGTGTAGCACTACATTTCAAAAGCTTCTATTCTCTGCTTGTGTGAACTGTTTACCGTCAATTTTTCATTTTCATACATAGCTACACTTCATATAAATAGTTTCAGAAAAGACTTCCTGATGCTTAAACCAATACACGATGTATAACGCCTTTCTTGCCATTGCCAGTCTACATATTGTCTCCTCTGTACTTCCACTATCATCAGTTATCGTGCTGCCCAAATAGCAAAACGCATCTACTACTTTAATTGTATCATTTCCTAATCTAGTTCCCTCAGCATCACCTGATTTATTTCGGCTACATTTCATTACTCTTGTTTAGCTTTTATTAATGTTATCTTATATGCCGTTTTCAAGACACAGTCGAATTCTTTTTTCTATCATGTCATCAGCAACTTCAAAGTCTTTATTCATTCTCCCTGGACTTTAATCCCTACTCCAAATTTTTCTTTTCTTTCCTTTACTGCATTCTCAATATGCAGATTGAATAACATCAGAAATAGGATACAACACTGTTTCACTCACTTTTCAACGACTGCATCCCTTTCATGCCCCTTTACTCACGTAACTCCCATCTGGTTTCTGTAGAAATTGTAAATAGCTTTTGGCTCCCTACATTTTATGCTGTCACGTTTAGAATTAGGAACAGGGTATTCCAGTCAACATGTCCAAGCTTTCTCTAAGCCGCAAAAGCTTTGAATATAGATTTGCCTTTCCTGAACCTACCTTCTATGAGAAGTCGTATGGTCAGCGTTGCCTTGCCTGTTCCTGCTTTTCTGTAGAATCCAAACTGTTCTTCCCCAAGGTCGGCTTCAACCGGTTTTTCCATCTTCTCTAAGGAATTCGTATATTTACTTTGCCACCATGACCTATTAAACCGATAGTTTGGTAATTTTCATATTTCTCAGGACCTACTTCCTTTGTAATTGGAATTACTATATACTTCTTGAAGTCTGAGGGGTTTCGCCCGTCTCATTCATCTTGCTCGCCAGATGGAAAAGATTTGTCGTAGCTGGCTGACCAAGATGGAAGAGTTTTGTCATAGCTGGCTCACCCAAGGCTATCAGTAGTTCTAAAGAGATGTTGTAGACTCCTGGAGCCTAGTTTCGACTTCAGGGTTCTGTCATATTCTTCATGCAGTATCATATTTCCCATATCTCTTTATCTGCCTCCTCTTCCATATCCATAATATTGCCCTCAAGCACATCTTCATTATATAGGGTCTCTGTACTCTACTTCCACATTTCAGCTTTCCCTTCATTGATTAGGACAGATTTTCTATCTGAGCTGTTGGTATTCATGCACGAAGTTCACTTTTCTCCAAAAGTCTCTTTAATTTTCCTGTTGGTGACGTCTATCTTTCGCATAATGTTATATGCTTCTAAATTATACATTTCTCCTCTAGCTATTTCTAGTTAGCCATTTTGCACTTCCTGTCGATCTTATTTACTAGACATTTGTATTCATTTTCACCTTCTTCATTTACTGCATTTTTATATTTTCTCCTTTCATCAATTAAATTCAACCTTCTTGAGTTACCCAAAGATTTTAACTAGCCCTCTTCTTTCTACCTATTTGATCCTCCACTGATTAGACTATTTGACCGCTAAAAGCAATCTCTTCTTCTTCTTCTATGTTACTTTCATCATTTCTTTTCCGTCGTTCCCTAATTTTCCCTCTGAAACTCTCTTCAACCTCACGTTCTACCAGTTTATCCATGGCATATCTCCTTAAAGTCCTATCTTTTTGCATTTTATTCTTTTTTTATATACAGTTCATAAGCAGTAAATAGTGGTCAGAGTCCGTATCTGCCCTTGGAAACGTCTTACAGTTTAAAATCTGGTTCCTAAATCTCTGTTTTACCATTATATAATCAATCTGAAACACTTTATTATGTTTAGATGTTTTCCACGTATACAACCTTCTTTCATGATTCTTAATGGTACATTGTATGTCTTCTGCTTCCAATGTTATATTCTCGAATTTTGTGACCCATTATCTTGGAAAATTTTTAAGACACCAACTTACAATTTTCCATAATTATTGAATGCACCTTCCTAGATACACTGAATTATTTCGAAAATTGTACTGTGGGGCATGTTACCTTTTTTTTCGAACACTCCATTTTTTGACAGAATTTTGTAAATAAATGAACATAAAAACAAAAAAATCTCAAGATATTTTAATTATTCTAGTTCCATGTGCGTTGACTCTCACACTTGGAATTCTGTGAAAATTTCATGTCTCTACCATCAAAACATTTTTAGAAAACGGGTTATTTATTACAAAAAATGTAGTTTAGTGATATTGCGGTTTAAAACATTTTTTATTACAAATTCTTATACAGACTTACATTTCTGCGTCTTTTATGCACTAGAATCGCCCTGGACCATAGTATCACAACAGCCCAGTGGTTGGCGCCTCCTTTTCTTTCTTGCTTCTTTTGTCATTTGCTGAGCAGCTAACTCTGCTTCACGTACTCGAAGCTCATCCAGTTCCCGCAGTCCTTTAGCTGTGTTGTGTCCAAAACTTCTCCAGAACCTTACGTTTTTCATATTTCCCACCATTAAAAGCTATTACAGCATCAGACACTGTTAACTTTAGAGTCATAAGGCCAACAAATACATTTTTAGGCACTCAGCACCACACAGCATTATTGAAGGACTCATTCACATTCTGGGTCTTCCCACGTAAACACTTCTTTAGTAGCTCACGATTTTCCAAATCTTTGTAAATACTTTTCATTGCCTCCATTACTTCCAGAGGGAGAGAACGTTTATGTGTAAAGTCATACAGAGTGCCAGAAGATAAAGCTTGACTACATTTACACCAAGTGTTCAGTGGAGGGGGACATAATGCTGACATGGCTTTTCATTGGTTGATGTTCAATGAAAGAATGTGCTCCACAAAGCTCTTTTCATCTTCTCTAAATTGTCACAGTTATCTCTAATGACCTTCCCACAATGTTCCTGTAATTCATCCATTACTTTTTTCGTTAGTGTTCTATCACATTTATTTGTGATACCTAGTTTGGTTTTTAGGTTACACAGACGTTTTCCCATCCTTTTCCTGACTTGTCCTACACACTCAAGATTTTGAAAGGTATATCATATGGCTTACTGTTTTGCACTGCAATTAAAGCCTTGCTCTCTCCATCACCTAAGTAATTCACCAATCTGACACCTTTCTCCTCCTGCAAACGCTGGAAAATGTTAACTGCTTCTTTTACCTCCATTCCTCCACTTGAGCCATCCCAGTTTTTTATACACTGCTGGTTATGAAGTGATCTGTTCTTCTGGTTCACTATACAACCTTGGCAGTACTTACTGAGAACTTCAATATCCAAAACTTTTCCAGTGTCAATACTTATTGCAGATGTAAAACCATTTTTAGAACTATGGTAAACCCACACTTTTGCAAGGATCTACCAACAGCAGTGCTGAATTCTGTGTCACCGTCATTTTATTCAACAGCTTCTGATGTGACAGCAACCATTGAATCTTCAGCCACGGCAGTTATAGAGTCCCCTATTGCTGTTACATATTTCTTATACCTAGTAGGTGGTTTTGGTAAATTCAACACAGTGTAGAGAACATTACCAGTCCTTGCATCTTTACCAATGCATATAAAGCTATAAAACAGCCTCACATTAGTTTCATGCAACTCATTTCCTGAACAGTTTGATGAAGTAAGAAATGCTTTTTCGTTTTTTGCACTTCTGACATTTAACACTTACTTTAGACACAACACCTATTCCAGCTCCAATATCCTCATATAGTTTAACTTCACCACCACAAGGACAGCATTCAAGGATTAGCAGATCAATAGTCACGTTGTCCATAATATCATTACTTTTACCATCGTCACCTGTTTCTAAAGCTACTTTCCTTTCCGATCCACTAGGGGGCATGGTCACTTCAGAAACAAGATCGTGGTTTCCTTCACTGCTAGCACACATGTTTACAAGTACTTCAGAAGAAAATGCAGGTTTCACATATTTGTTACCCGCAAATTTGCGTTTCTTGAAGTTACTTTTACGTTTAGTCATTTTATTTGCGTATAAAAAGCAATAGAAGTTAGCTCACCACAAAAATAGGCGGTAATCACACTACTTTCAACGAAAAACAGTATCAGAATCAAAGATCTGATTTGTTTATTGGTAATGCCAACTTCCGAGACGTAACAGTAGGCACAAAACAAAGCAATTCACTGCCTTCTGGACTTTGTAGTTCCCAAGATATGACTGCTCAACTGTGGCAGTATATGCGTAGCCACTAAATTTGAAAGTCACACATCAACATTCGAAATATTATTTGAAGGTCTCACAATTGTCTGATTGTAATGTATTACACACCAAAGTGCTCATGAAAGTCCCAAGTATATTATGGAGTAGAAAACAGAAAACGTCAAATTTCAACGAATTTCACATACAATGTCCCCTTAAACCAAGTGTTAACTATGATTACATTCTGCTGTGTGGCTTCCTTTTTCATTCTTTCCCCAAGTTCATCTTCATCTACAGTTTTTCCTTCTCTTTCTCTTCCTACTAAGATATTATTGTCCCACATGTCTATTAAATTTTCGTCTCCGTTAACTATCGGAACAATTTATTGTGTTATATATCTTTTCAATCTCTTCATCGTCTGTGGAGCTAGTTGGCAAATAAACTAGCACTACTGTGGTGGGTGTAGGCTTCATGTCTGTCTTGGCTACAATAATGCCTTCACTATGCTGTTCACTGTAGCTTACCTGTGTAAATTTTTTTATTCATTATTAAACGTATTCCTGCATTACCTTTGTTTGATTTTGTATTTATAACCCTGCAGTTACTGGACCAGAAGTCCTGTTCCTCCTGTGACCTAACTTAACCAATTCCCATTATGTCTACCTCTAACCTAACCATTCCCCTTTCTAAATTTTCTAACCTATCTTCCCAATTAAGAGGCCGTTGCATTTCAAGCATCGATCCATAAAACGTCAGTTTTGTTTCTCCTGTTAACGACATCTTCCTGAGTTGTTCCCATTCGGATCTCCGAATGGGTGATGAGTTTACCTCCAGAATATGTTACCCAAGATGATAAAATCATCATACAACCATACAGTAGAGCTGCATGCCCTCAGGAAAAATTATGGCAGTAATTCCCCCTTGTTTTCAGCCATTTGCAGAACCAGCACAGCATGAGTGTGTTGTTAGATGTTACAAGGACAGATCAGTCAATTGTCCATACAATTGCTCTTGCTACTACTCTACATTACCGAGGTAAACAAGCCATTCCAGCAGCAGCAAGGTCCATAGTTCATGGGTGGCGTTGTCTGTAAGCACTGCAATGACTTACCACCACCTGTCTCTTACATCGTCACACAGGAAAGCAATACCTACAGCAGAAAGTTTCCAATTACCTACAATGTGATTCACCTCGCCATGAGATGCGCTCTCAAAACACATAGGAGACGTGTCGTTGACATCATGATCACCTTGCCAGCCAAAACTGCCTTCTGAATTACCAATTGTAGTTTATCCTCCAGATGGATAAGAAAAGCAACAGATTATATTTCTTTCTGTATTTTCCATGGAATACAGAAACAATGACCATCCTGCCTCTGTTTATGTGTGAGAAATACATCTTAACACATACCTGTTAAGTGACATAGAGACTGTACAGCATTAGGATGTCACTCAACTGCTCAGCTTTACACAATGTGGATTTGGTACTAGACTGCATCTCGCCCCCTCATGTCTGATGTCACTAGCCCCTTCATTGTCAATCTGCAGACAGTAAATGATAGTGCACATGCAATCAAATTATAAAAATTAAAATGCTTGAAGGATGGCGGTGGGGGCACAGTCATGCACGTCAGTGGCAGACAGTATGATTACACCAATAATCGCTCCCATCACATGCTGCGGCGTGGGCACAGACTCAGACTAATAACTTCATCAGATATAAGTAATTCGCTGGAGTGTATAGTTTAGGTTCTTGAATAGGATGAAGTACATTTTTCGTGATTGTATATTATGTTAATGTGGTTGACTCACACTATCTATGTGATTACTCAATACTATGTAGCTGTATTAACACTTTCGTGAAAACGTCTTCATGGTATCGTAATATTTCTTCATGATCGAAACTGTGGAGCAGTGGGGAATGAGGGAATGTTTCATAATCTGTCTATTTTGAGACAAATTCTACTTTAAAACAAATTACAGTTAATATTAATACATCTTCTCGTGTCCGTGTAGGACTACGAGCAATCAAAAGAATTTAAGAAATGGTCGTGTCCCTAGTTACGTAATTTCGAAGACAAATTAACCACGGTCAGTATGTTCTGCAATGGACCTGTATTGGATACCCTGCATTCATTATGGAGATTTTGGTAGTTAAAGCAGTGCCTCTCACGACATGTCGACTGCATTTCTTTTTTTATTATTATGCACTGCATTAATGTTTAGTAAAACATGAAGAAATCTTATGAATCGGTGTAGAGTATATGCGAAATAGTTGAACGTAAATGTTAACGAGAAACCGTAATTATCATGGTGCGTTAATTACGGCTCGTACACATATATGGAAATTATTTGGTTGATATGAATTTATTTACGAATATTTTGAGCCTTTCAGACAACACTTACAAAGGAACTATCTCAGTTTATTGCTGCGGTGCTTTATACTTTATCAGAAACTACACACTCGAATGCGTAAAATCGGAGTGAACAAAAAACACATATTTACATAAACGTAATTTCCTGTGTTTTTCAGTTTTTCTTTTTAGCTTATAATTATTTCATATTTCTCATTTATCAATTAACTGATTCCATTTTTCAAAATTCAAAATGAATTAGTTGATAGTACATCATTTCCGGGTATATCCAGAGGTTTGTTGAAACTGGGAACTGAAATTTACGAGAACCTCTCTGTCTAATGGCAACGTGACATTAATTGCCTGCTGCGACCAAAACGGGAATTTGAAACGGTTTTCACTGCGGACCTGGTAGCTTAATGTCGTGATCGGACGGTCCCGCGGCGAAAGGTCGTTAGCAGTGAAGGCTGTCCCACTCGGTTGTCGCAGTGACCATCGGCAAATGTCGCCGTATTTCGCTGCCGCTGACATTTTTGGTCAGTACGCCCATGGGGCGATTTGCTTTCGTCCACCGCGTAGTGTCCGCATTTGCCTGTCAACTGCAACGAGTCTAAATTGCGTAATTTTATACGGACACATTTCCCAAAGCACAACATAACGATTGATAAATTACAGTGCTATGGAAATGGTGGGCATTCATGGGCCTTGAAAGAAGTCAGTCTTCTTTAGTTTGTCTTTTTGTTTGTGTGGCAAACATTTCATTTCGTTGGAGTTTAAAAGTTTCTCTTCTTTAGGTGCTTTCAAGCAACATCTTAGTTGATAAAATGCAAAAGGATAGATAACAGCCATTAAATGAGAAATTTGTGTGAACTGAAAATATATTCCTTCGTTCAAAAAGGACGATTCATAACAAAATTTAATTCAGTAGTTCTACTTTGTGTAAGGGTACATTCATTGAACTCAACACGTGAGACGTGAATACAGTCTTACGCAAAGTAAAACTACACTAGTTGCACGTTTATCAATACATAGCCATAAAGTAATTGTTATTGACAAAGCACGGTGATTTTTCACGGATCAAAAAGAGGTCGTTATATGATGTGGGTGGAGAGCTGTATATTTAGATCTCCAAAAAACATCAAGAAACTTAGTGGACAGTATGAATTTTTCCGTAAACGGTTATTTTAATGTTTCAGTGACTCTCTCCAGTTAATGTACAATACCTGGTGTGCTGCCTTATCCAGCTAACCTGAATATGTTCAACGAGTTGGCTGTAGACGCACGGTGCTTGGCGCAGACTGCAATCTGCGATAGCGCTACACACAGTATTGCTTCGCTCAACACCCTGCTGTAATGTGGAAAACGTAGGATCAAGGTTCGATGGTAGTCACTGTGTGATTACATAAGACTGGCATGATAGATTTAACCATATGTGCTGCGAGTGTTGCTCGGTTTGAGGTATCAAAAAAGTATACAATAACTTCATAAGCAATAATCCTAAGCTGTAGTAAAAAGGGGTTTTTCCTCTGGTGAGTAAATAATGCGTAACATCAGTGCTCCATACGCAGTTTGTCTCCTTAGAAAAAGATGAACTGTTCGTGGTCGGATTACTCTTAAGAACTGTGCTGTTGTTACGTTTTCTATCGTTTGCAGTGCTCCGTCTAGTGTGACGAAGGGGAGCTTTACTACAGGATACGAGTATTTATCTGATATCTACGGCATGCAGGAATCTATGTAATTGACGACTGACTTTCAGTTTTGCTAGCACCTACATCAGTGTTACTGGTGGGCTGTCAGGAACATCCACCTAACAGTGGCATACTGCAGGGTAAGCTGTAATGCCTAGGCACATAAACGACATTGACATCTAGCAAAAACCCGGCATGAAGCATTGGTAAACGATGATTGATATCATTAACTGAAATTAACCTGAGCCAGTCGTCCTGTATTAGATACCTAATCTGGTTTGGACTGTCAACTGATAGAGGTCATGTTAATCCTTAAACTATTCGCATTGGTACCGAAACCTGTATATAAGTTGCTCTCTTGATACAATAGTCATGCCTTAAACATTGTATTGGTTGGCTGATGAATCGTGTGTCACTCGATGATTTCTTATCACCCACACTGGCACAGTACACTCTTGTTTCTCTGCCCCACTATCATGGCACTCATTTCTTAATATGGTATGTAAAAATAGTCTTTAGGGCATGTTATTTCATGCAACTAAATGAAAGGCAGTTTGTTCTTTGCCCTGTGCAGTTCGCCTCTTTTATTAATGAGTCATTTTCAGAGGCATGTAACACATGATCCTTTTTCTACATGTAATATATTTGTTATGTAGTAGAAGTTACAACATATTACTATACTACCGTTCGTGATGTTATCTCTTGTGTTTAAAATAAGAAAAAACCTTTGTAACAAAAATTTCGAGTGGTTAAATTATCGTTGCCGTTATTTACAATTTCCAGAGCCGTTGTCCATACATGTAGGCCTGAAGATATGTTCATTCGGTCCCCATGCACTAGCTGGCAGATTTCCGGAGTTTTTCCACTCACATTTATTGCAACATATCGCTAGCAATTTTCACTTTGTAGTCCACATATGTGTGTTTACAGTGTGCAGTGGTATAAAATGTCACTATGTATTTATCATTCGTCTTTTGTTTGTGTTATGCGTTTGGTTCGACATTTTTCATTTGTTTGTGTGAGTGTGCATGTGCGTGTGTTTGTATTTTGATATGTGTGTATGTGTCGTTCATTGTAAGAGCGTTTTGTCTTCTTGAGTGGAAATTCCCTTGTTTGTTTGTGTGTGTGTGTGTGTGTGTGTGTGTGTGAGAGAGAGAGAGAGAGAGAGAGAGAGAGAGAGAGAGTGCGTATGAGTGTGTTTGCATGAGACTCTGAGGCTGTGGAGTGAGAGAGAGAGAGAGAGAGAGAGAGAGAAATTCTTTACTTGTACAGATATCCTGATGACTTAATTCGTATGGTAAATGAACCAAAGATAAACCTCGTACAGACACAATCAATATAAATAAAAATGTTCAATTAATCGTTGAAAGAAACACAAAATCAAATACATTTCTTCCATATAACAGTAATCAGAGACAGCAATCAGCACGCAATTGACATCTGCAGAAAGCCAACAGTTACAGGCATAATTACGCGTAATTTTTGAGAACATATCTCTCTGGTATACAGTTGTTTATTTATTATTTCAAATAGAATATAAACAGCCACTACCCCAATAAACGTTTTTATATGAGGTTAACGGTTTCGGTCTGTTTTAGACTATCTTCAGACCCACACTGAAATATTTACATGCAATAGAGTTAGAGGGATATAATAATATACAAAATACGGCGTACATATCAAATAATGGAAGAAGAAATTATACGCATGTTGATACATTGGCCAGACAGGTAGGAGCTTCACTACTCGTTATGAGGAACACACTCACATACATCTCATCATAAATCAGTATTTGACCAACATGTAACACATCACGCTCAGAAGGAATAACTTAAAAATCCTTCTCAATTTACTTAAAGAATTGTTTCTTAACATATAAGAGAGATAGAAATTTATGTTCACTACAAAAATAAAACCTCATCAATACTCAACGGGTAACTAGATTCAGAGAAAAATATTTCTGTGATTTTTTTTTTTTTTTGATGACTTACTATAGAATGTTCCTGCTCTTCCGTTCCCTTTTTATTCTTTTACTTTTTATGGATTGTCTTAATGATTGTAATAAACTTTGTTCACTTCATTCTAAACTCTTGGGTGCTTAGGTTTCTGTAATGTTTACTGAGGACTATCTTAATAGACCCATGTGTGGGCAGTGCCTCACTTCATGATGATTGTGCCCTAGGCTAAGTAAAGAACGCTGCCCTTCTCCAGATCGTATTTATTCTTCTTTTATTTCTCCAAATAAAAATTCAGTTTTTTTTTTACATTTTCATGGCTGTAAACAACTACAGTCACAGAATCGTTTAAAGTTTGATCACTTATGCAATTGTTTTACGTTCATGACTATTCAGATGGGTCAATGATGCATAACATTGTAGTGTAGTAACCCATATTTCCGCACATCGGAAAATTTGCGCTCCTATTTTATGGAAAGACATAAAACAATGAGCATAAGAGAAATGACGTTTAAAAAACTGTCAACAACTATGTTCACATTAAACAATGAGCATAAGAGAAATGAGATACAAAAAGTATGAACAAGTATGATCACAGTTTTTTAAACGTAATTTCTCTTAAGCTCATTGCTTTATGTCTTTGACCACCCCGATGGACAAATGAGACTTTGTGGCATACGTATTTTGAGGTTTTTCCTTTTAATGCTTTAGGTATCATACTTTATTTCTTATCTTGTGAGTTACATAGTTAACATCATCTGGGTGTAAGTAGGCTGTTTAGGTTTTTATGTTGGTAACATTATGTAGCGCTCTGTATGAAAATCGCTGGCTGTGATGTGTGCAGTCTGTGGCTGGTTGGCATTTTTTGAATATTCGCTATTGTAGTGTTGGGCAGTTGGATGTGAACAGCGCGTAGCGTTGCGCAGTTGGAGGTGAGCCGCCAGCTGTGGTGGATGTGGGGAGAGAGATGGCAGAATTTTGAGAGCGGACGATCTGGACGTGTGTTCATCAGAAAAGGTAAATTTGTAAGACTGGATGTCATGAACTGATATATATATATATATATATAATGACTTTTGAACACTATTAAGGTAAATACATTGTTTGGTCTCTATCAAAATCTTTCATTTGCTAACTATGCCTATCAGTAGTCAGTGCCTTCAGTAGTTACAATCTTTTATTTAGCTGGCAGTATTGGCGCTCGCCGTATTGCAGTAGATCGAGTAACGAAGATTTTTGTGAGGTAAGTGGTTCATGAAAGGTTCAAATGCCTCAGGGCACTATGGGAATTAACTGCTGTGGTCATCAGCCCCCTAGAACTTAGAACTACTTAAACCTAACTAACCTAAGGACATCACACACATCCATGCCCGAGGCAGGATTCGAACCTGCGACTGTAGCGGTCGCGTGGTTTCAGACTGTAGCGCCTAGAACCGCTCGGTCACTCCAGCCGGCGATTCATGAAAGGTATAGGTTATTGTTAGTCAGGGCCATTCTCTTGTAGGGCTTATTGACAGTCAAACTGCGTTGCGCTCAATATATTGTGTGTCAGTTTAGTGTTGATCAGACTAAGTAAAGAGAGAAATGTCTGAATACGTTCAGTGCTGCTCAGCTGTTTGAAAATCAAATAACGTAAGAGGTTTATCAGCAGAGTAATTCAAAAATTTATCCAAGGGGATGTTTCATGGGGTATTTGACACTTACTAAGACAGTCGTCATACTTGCGTACCAGTAGTTGCAACAACCAGTCGTAGACACAGCTTTGAAATTGGCCTTATAAAATGTGCACATCATCACCTCCACGCCACTTCGATGATACATAATGGCGTCGATCAAGCAGCTTACAGAACAAGAAACACAGTCTAGCCACATTTACAAACAACGACAGACAAACCAGATAAAGCTCAAAGAGCCAACTTATACCAGTTAGAACGCCAAGAACGTAAATAGCCTGAATATGTGGATATCAGGCGCGAATTTCAAAACTAGATGTAAAGAACACATACGTACCTGGAAGTATAAAATCAGCTATTCTACCTTTACCATACATCTGATAAATATGGACATGAACCATCCAACATGCAACATGACATGAAAGTTATTAGAGTGAACCATTACAACAACTGTCTCCTGAAATTACAAGAAAACTGTCACATATAAAGATCCCTAGCAATGATAACGATAGTAGTTAATGACCAAAGCAATATTATCAATAGCTCACTGATGAAGTTAGCTACAGAAATAATAATAATCAGAAATCTGCAAACATAACCAGGGTAAATAATTAATGAATCTTCCTTTCCTTCCTTCTGTAACTCTCTCTATCTTTTTCTCACACACACACAAATATTTACTAAAAAAATATAAACGCTCTCACTAGGAACGACCATTCACACATAACAAAATACACACACACGCACACTTACACAAAATACATGAAAAAATCAAACCAAACACGCAACACAAACAAAAGACGAAAGATAAACGCACAGTCACTGTTGTGACAGTTGACAACCCTACACATTGTAAACACACAAATGTCGATGAGAAAATGAAAACTGCAAGTGATGTGTTGTAATAAATGTGGCCGATAAAACGCCGAAAATCGGCCAGCTGGAGCATGGGGACAAAATGAACACATCTTCAGGACCATTCATATGATTTAACAATAACCGAAATCATAAGTAACGCCAATGATAATTTAACTTCACAAGATTTGTGCTAGAAAAGTTGTTTGTAATCTGAAAAACAAGAGAAAACATGACAAAATCTAATAGAGTAATATACTGTAACTACAATATAACACATTTTTATATGTGTAAGAAGAAACATGTATTGCAAGCGACTAAAGATATTCCATAAATAAAAAAAGCGATACCCTTATGGCAAAAGCAAATTGCCTTTCATTTAATTCCATAGACGGAATACATCTCTGTGAATTATGACGCAACAAAGAAATGACGGAAAACGGGAAAAAATGACTGTAAATATATTATTTATAGTTTTTAACCAGATTTCTTCTTCCATTTTTATCTTAAAATAAAGGTCCTAGATACTTTTAGTTTTTCAGAAGAATTGGGGTTCCTAAAGTTACGTTTTAACAGATTGAGTACTCCAGTAATTTAAACTACGTGTGTTTGTGGATTTCGCCCTTTGTCTTACGAAAATGTACAAAACACAATTTTCTGTGAGGCTGTCTGCTACAACTGTATATAAATTGATTACAGCTCATCACTCATACTGAAATGAATGAAGGTAACGCCGTTTACGGTTTCAATAATTATTTTTGTTTTGTGATGAAAGAATCTTCTACAAACTGTCTCATTGTACAGACCATTGTCTTGTGCACATATCACGTGATTAACTATGGAAGAAAAATATTATTTTACCGAAAATGAAATCTTCTGCCGTCGGATCTTGTTGTTCTTCGGGCAATCAGCAGTTATCGTCAGTACTTCCTTCACTAAACTAGGAATGTTAGTACCTCACGGAGCAAATTCTCTCATATTCAATCAATATTGCGGTCCAGGTTTGTCACATTTGTCACACAATTTTTGTGTTAACAAGACTGGAATGTTGTGTATTCTCCAGTTAGATGAAATAACTGTACGCGCCGAATTATCAGTAAAGCATTCTTAGACAAAGTGGTGTCTACAAGACATATTAAATGCAATCTGCGTTTTTCTTATTTATTTCAGATAGTTTTGAGTGTAAGGGACTCATTATGGTTCGTCTGATTATTGTTGTATCTATTTAATGCATTTTGAAGGACACTCAGAATTGTTGTACGATGTATAGTTTGAAACCATGACACATCGCATTCTTTCGGGATACTAACAAATTAGATAAATCTGTTGACTGTTCCAAATTCAAGCGATTTTAGTTAATTGTGATTCAATTTGGCCATTCCAACAGGTAAGATAAGCCGTCTCAGGGATTAGCAAGGATACTGACGATAATAACTAAATACTTTACACATATAGAACATAAAGATGCACTGGATTTGCATTTAATGTTTGGCGAGGTTTGGTTAATGTCTCGCTCTAGACCTGCCTTCGTTCTCCTTCATGGCTCAGTTTCCCACCTAAAGCCCCTTCCACCGACGGACTGGAGGCCAGACAGCCAATAAAGATGTTCGCCGAAGAGAAATCCGGCACGACCTGCCCTGAAACTTGTAATCCCTCTTGTCTGGACTTAAGTGTACTTAAATATTCAACGGACCTCCAATCGATAGGCCAAATACCCCGCGACATGAATTTTAATGACTGAATCACATTAACACTGCAAGTCCGGGGGGATAAGGTTTCGTGATTCCAGAGACTCCTCACTGCGTCAGGGGTTAGGAAAAACCTTAATTAAGGACTGATACCCGCACAGCAAGTAACTATTGCTGAAAAGGAAAGTGTCAAAGGTCACTATACCCCTCTCTCTCTTCTACAGTACTTACAGTGTGTATTTTGGGAACTTCACACCGTTGATTTTGTGTCTTCGAAACGCCTATGGACAATCAGACAACATATCATAAGTAGGTACTCTACAGTTCATGGAAATTAATGAGCCTCATTCACATAAGGAGTCTTTCTGATGGTTTACCTTTTCTTACTAATATGCAATCAATCGGAAATTGGTAGAGATATTAGTGTTCAGAGTCGTTTTTAATGTGAAAGGTGACAAATTCATATTTGACTTATATTTGTGACGTATTTAGTGAAGTCCAGGCTTTCTCTGCCTGTTTGTCGACTTCCCTATCGCGAAATAACTGTTGAATAACATATCAGTAAAAATAAAGGATAATTCTACTAAACAGTAGTAATTATATTAATATCTTATATCTTGAGATAGAATGTCGTTCACGATTCTTACAAAGATGGAATGTGGCATTGCGATGGATATGTAGATGACGTGTCGAACTCCATCACCATCAGCTACCACATGGATTTATTGGAAACACGGTGCTCTAACATAATAATTACACCTAACATACCGAAAACAATTCAATGTTCTTTAGCTGCAAACTGGTTTTACATCTTAAAGTGAGCAGTATCAAACTTAGTAAAAATACAGCCACGTCAAAATCCACTAAATTGTACTTTAGCTGCTTTCTGAATGTTTTTGCATGGACGGTGCGGGTTATGCTTTCTAAAGTCTGTCTTTCAATGAGAGTAACTGCTAGTCTTCTTGTATCTTAACAGGTCTGCACTATCACACTATAATTCATTAAAACTTTTTTACCTTCGATCTTAGCTTTACAATTTTTACGGGCAGCATGGATTTACAGAGTAACTGACGATAATAAGGCAAATATCGGTCCAGAGAATGAAAATATGTCTTTTATTTGACGGTTACAGTACCTTGACAAAATATTTCAGTCGTTGTTTAGTCACCTAGTATCTTGTGCCAAATTAGATATTTTTTCCTGTGTAGATGTGCAAATGGTGCCTGTAGAACAAGTTGAGAGAAACTTCCTGGCAGATTAAAACTGTGTGCCGGACCGAGACTCGAACTGGGGACCTTCGGCTCTCGCGGGCAAGTGCTCTACCGAGTGCTAGTTCTGCAAGATTCGCAGGAGAGCGTCTGTGAAGTTTGGAAGGTAGGAGACGAGGTACTGACCGAAGTGAAGCTGTGAGGACGGGGCGTGAGTCGTGCTTGGGTAGCTCAGTTGGTAGAGCACTTGCCCGCGAAAGGCAAAGGTCCCGAGTTCGAGTCTCGGTCCGGCACACAGTTTTAATCTGCCAGGAAGTTTCATATCAGTGCACACTCCGCTGTAGAGTGAAAGTTTCATTCAAGTTGAGAGAACCCTGTGACATCAAGTACAGCATGACTCAAAAGAATGGGGTATTTAAGAATGGACATAAATAGATGAGCCCAGTTACTGTACACGTATTAATGTATGTCAATGTACAGTACAGATTATGCCATTACTGGATGTCAAAAGCATTTTTATTTTTCTAACATCACATCGGACAGATGAGCTCCCATTCGTAGCACACAATCCTGCAGCATAATAGTAGCGTTAAGTGTGGCTCAGTCTGACATTTCAATAGGGATCCTGGAGGTTTCCTCTCGTAACATTGCTGTAACTTCTCCGGTGGTATCAGGCCGAGTAAGGTAAACTCCTCTCTTAAGAAGGCCTCACAAGTAAAATTCACACGCTGTCAGGCCTGGAGATCTTGGGACCCACGCAGCGTCAACGTGCACCGAAATGATACGGTTGCTGACGCACAGCTCTCATCGATACCCATGCCATAGGTGCCGTTCCCCCCGTAATAACCACGACACTATGTTCTAGCCAAAAGATGTTTAAATTAACTAAGTATACAAACGTCAACAAATATTATCGATACTACGTATAAAAAAGAATTTGTCGTGTAAAAATGACTATAATTATTTCATTATTTCTGTAATAATTGAATTTATGTGTGAATTAAAACTATTATCAGAGAACTACATTCATAGATAACGACAATTATAATCTTTTTTTTGTATCTGTGGTAATTGTGATCCAGTTGTTCTTCCTGTGCTAACCGATGAACTGTTCGGACGTGAGACGTGTGAGGTCTGTAAAGAGAAAACAAGTGACTATATTGTTAATTATTATTTGAAAAATAGAGTCGCTATCGTCTAGACGTGGATTTTTTTATTCAAATTGTAATCCAATCTAATTAATTAGGAACGCTGCCATTAGCGCTGGTAACTTACTGCGGAGATTACTAGTAGCTGGTATAAAAAATATGAAACATTTTTCATTGAGAAAAATTTTAAATGCTAATGAATAGAGAACAAAATGCTTAAAGACGTTTATCTGAGTATATTAACTTGATATAAAAGGAATGGAGAATAACTATACATAAATTAGCTATCGCTTGTCTGCCGCATTCTTAGCAAAAATATTTTCATGACAGTTTTGAATCGAGAATTTTAACAAACATAAATGTTGTTCCCCCCCATGAACCATGGACCTTGCCTTTGGTGGGGAGGCTTGTGTGCCTCAGTGATACAGATAGCCGTACCGTAGGTGCAACCACAACGGAGGGGTATCTGTTGAGAGGCCAGACAAACGTATGGTTCCTGAAGAGGGGCAGCAGCCTTTTTAGTAGTTGCAGGGGCAACAGTCTGGATGATTGACTGATCTGGCCTTGTAACACTAACCAAAACGGCTTTGCTGTGCCAGTACTGCGAACGGCTGAAAGCAAGGGGAAACTACGGCCGTAATTTTTCCCGAAGGCATGCAGCTGTACTGTACGGATAAATGACGATGGCATCGTCTTGAGTAAAATATTTCAGACGTAAAATAGTCCCCCATTCGGATCTCCGGGCGGGGACTCCTCAAGAAGACGTCGTTATCAGAGAAAGAAAACTGGCTTTCTACGGATAGGAGCGTGGAATGTCAGATCCCTTAATAGGGCAGGTAGATTAGAATATTTAAAAAGGGAAATGGATAGATTAAAGTTAGATATAGTGGGAATTAGCGAAGTTCGGTGGCAGGGGGAATAAGACTTTTGGTCAGGTGAATACAGGGTTATAAATACAAAATCAAATAGGGTTAATGCTGGAGTTGGTTTAATAATGAATAAAAAAATAGGAGTGCGAGTAAGCTACTACAATCAGCATAGCGAACGCATTATTGTGGCCAAGATAGACACGAAGACCACGCCTGCCACAGTAGTACAAGTCTATATGATAACTAGCTCTGCAGATGACGAAGAAACTGAAGAAATGTATCATGAGATAAAAGAAATTATTCAGGTTGTGAAGGGAGACGAATTAATAGTCATGGGTGATTGGAATTCGATAGTGGGGAAACGGAGAGAAGGAAACGTAGTAGGTGAATATGGATTAGGGGAATGAAATGAAAGAGGAAGTCGCCTTATAGAATTTTGCACAGAGCATAACTTAATCATAGCTAACACTTGGTTCAAGAATCATGAAAGAAGGTTGTATACGCGGGAGAAGCCTGGAGATACTAAGAGGTTTCAGATAGATTATATAATGGTAAGACAGTGATTTAGGAACCAGGTTTTAAATTGTAGGATATTTCTAGGGGCAGATGTGCTCTCTGTCCACAATCTATTGGTTATAAACTGTAGATTAAAACTGAAGAAACTGCAAAAAGGTGGGAATTTAAGGAGATGGGACCTGGATAAACTGACTAAACCAGAGGTTGTACAGGGTTCCAGGGAGAGCATAAGGGAACAATTGACAAGAATGGTGAAAAGAAATACAGTAGAAGAAGAATGGGTAGCTTTGAAGGTTGAAGTAGTGAAGGCAGCAGAGGATCAAATAGGTGTAAGGATGAGGGATAGTAGAAATCCTTGGGTGACAGAAGAAATTCTGAATTTAATTGATGAAAGGAGAAAATATAAAAATGCACTAAATGAAGCAGGCAAAAAGGAACACAAACGTCTCAAAAATGAGATCGACAGGAAGTGGAAAATGGCTAAGCAGGCATGGCTAGAGGACATATGTAAGGATGTAGAGGCTTATCTCACTAGGGGTAAGATAGATACTGCCTACAGGAAAATTAGACATTTGGAGAAAAGAGAACCACTTGTATGAATATCATTAGCTCAGATGGAAACCCAGTTCTAAGCAAAGAAGGGAAAGCAGAAAGGTGGAAGGAGTATATAGAGGGACTATACAAAGGCGATGTACTTGAGGGCAATGGTATAGAAAAGGAAGAGAAGGTAAATGAAAATGAAATGTAAGATACGGTACTGCGTGAAGAGTTTGAAAGAGCACTGAAAGACCTGAATCGAAACAAGGCCCCAGGAGTAGACAACATTCCATTAGAACTACTGACGGCCTTGGAAGATCCAGTCCTAACAAAACTCTACCATCTGGTGAGCAAAATGTATGAGACAGGCGAAATACCCGCAGACTTCAAGAAGAATATAATAATTCCAATTCCAAAGAAACAGGCGTTGAGAGATGTGAAAATTACCGAACTACCAGTTTAATAAGACATGGCTGCAAAATACTAGCGCGAATTCTCTACGGACGAATGGAAAAACTGGTAGAAGCTGACCTTGGGGAAGATCAGTTTGGATTCTGTAGAAATACGGGAACACGTGAGGCAATACTGACCCTAAGACTTATCTTAGAATCTAGACTCAGAAAAGGCAAACCTATGTTCGTAGACTTGAAGAAAGCTTTTGACAATGTTGACTGGAATACCCTCTTTCAAATTCTGAAGGTGGCAGGGGTAAAATACAGGGAGCGAATGGCTATTTACAATTTGTACAGAAACCAGATGGCCGTTATAAGAGTCGAGGGGCGTGAAAGGGAAGCAGTGATTGGGAAGGGAGTGAGACAGGGTTGTAGCCTCTCCCCGATGTTATTCAATCTGTACATTGAGCAAGCAGTAAAGGAAACAAAAGAAAATTTCGGAGTAGGTTTTAAAATCCATGGAGATGAAATAAAAACTTATAGGTTCGCCGATGACATTGTAATTCTGTCAGGGACAGAAAGGACCTGGAAGAGCAGTTGAACGGAATGGACAATGTCTTGAAAGCAGGCTCTAAGATGAACGTCAACAAAAGCGAAACGAGGATAATGGAATGCAGTCAAATTAAGTCGGGTGATGCTGAGGGAATTAGGTTAGGAAGTGAGACATTTAAAGTAGTAAAGGGGGCAAAATAACTGATGATGGTCGATCCTCTCTGGATATAAAATGTAGATTGGCAATGGCAAGGAAAGCGTTTCTGAAGAAGAGAAATTAGTCAACATTGAGTATAGATTTAAGTGTCAGGAAGACGTTTCTGAAAGTAATCGTATGGAGTGTATGGAAGTGAAACGTGGACGACAAACAGATTGGAGAAGAAGAGAATAGAAGCTTTCGAAATGTGGTGCTACAGAAGAATACTGAATATTAGATGGGTAGATCACATATCTAATGGGGAGGTATTGAATAGGATTGGGGAAAAGAGGAGTTTGTGGCACAACTTGACTAGAAGAAGGGATCGGTTGGTAGGACACGTTCTGAGGCATCAAGGGATCACCAATTTAGTATTGGAGGGGAGCTTGGAGGGTAAAAATCGTAGAGGGAGACCAAGAGATGAATACACTAAGCAGGTTCAGAAGGATGTAGGCTGCAGTACTTACTGGGAGATGAAGAAGCTTGCACAGGGTAGAGTAGCATGGAGAGCTGCGCCAAACCAGTCTCAGGACTGAAGACCATAACAACAACAAATGTTGTTAGTTATAAATGAATGGAAATAAATGTGTACCGGTGGTCCCCAATCTACTTCAAAAGACAGAATTCAACTCACATTGAATGGCTGATGCAGAAATGGCATCAGATCCTCAAGTACATCAATCTACGCACACTTCTGTACAATTATTACAAAATTTAATAATTGATTATGGTAATCCATTAACTGATGTCCCAAGCGAAAGTGAAACTGAGGAGTTGTCCAAACAAGCAGACATTGCTGCAGTCAAACAGTTAGAAATTAATGATGATATTTCCACTGGGCAGGTGGCAGAAGTTAGCAATTCTCAAGCTGTGTCACTTATGGATATGCTATCGTCAGTATTTGAAAGGTTGTCTATCAAGCAGCAGCAAGAAAGGGCTATAGAAAGACAGGAACATGAGCGAAGGGAGCAAGAGCGTGAATAGTAACGCGAGCTCAGGGACCAAGAGCGTGATACGAAATTTATGGAACAGATAAACAGTATTTTCGTAGAGAGAGCTAAGGAGATTGTTCACAGAATAAATCAGTTATTGGTCGATCGCGATAAAGCTGTCACTACTCATTTTAACAAAGATATTAGTGCTGTAAAAACTGTTATCGAACCATTAACAACCATACCAGTTCAAGTCAATAGTCTTCAAACTGAAGTCGATAAATTAGAAAACCAGTTCAACGCTTTGGCTACTACTGTGGAGTCAATGCAGGATGACATTCCCACACAAATTTAAAAAAATGTCCGAACGGAAGTAGCCAAGGTATTGAAGTTTGAAAATCAAAATTTTGAAACAATGTCAGCACACAGTCATGAAAACACTGGTACTGACAGGCAAAAGATCAGTGAAAATCTGCCAACGAACTTAAATGCATCACATCCAAGACCAAGTTCTGGTAATCAACCCATAATACCCCAGCGTCATGTGTAACCAAGGAACTCGAGCTGTCAAGCAGAATGTACTTGTTATAGAGTTAGTACACTGTCTGCTAAGGACAATAATTCCAGGGACTTAACTACATCGATGCATGAAGAAAACTTGGCTAAACATCGACAGTTCCAAGTATTTCACGAAGAGGGTGAGAAAAATATTCATCCAGTCATTTTTATTCGGAACTTCAAAGGTGTTCTTCCAAGGTCCTGGACGGAGTAAGAGAAAATATAGTATGTGGTTTTTCACATTTCTGGTGAAGCATCGCTCTGGGCGTTATTTTCTTCAGAAACCTACAAGACTTTCAATGTATTTGAGAAGACATTTCTCAGTTCTGGTCAGCGTCGACTCAAGAACGACTGCGAAAGATTGTCTATAAACAGAAATTTATAATCCGAAGACAGGTTCCTTAAAAAAATATTTCGAGAAATATATTAATATGACACGGTACTGGAATGAACCAGTAACCACACGGGACGTGTTACGTGTATTGAAGGCTAGGTTGCCGATACATATTAAAGAAAAATTGTTCAATGTCACAGATACGGATTTGAAGGAATTTTCATCTTTGATCTATTCCCTAGATTCACCTCAAGAAGACGGCAGAAAGAATTCTGTCGCAACAAGTAGTACCAACAGTTCTAATGGAAAAGCTTCCTGGAATGGAAACAGTGGAAATAATGGCGAAGGTAGTCCCAAGAAAAATAAAAACAAGACTTAAAGTAATGGGAAATATAATAATAGTAGAAATTCCTACAGCCAGAATTCTGACTATTTCAGTAATAACAATAATTACCACAAGTCCAACGACTACCAGTATCGGAATGGTAATCAGAAGTAGTATAATAACAAAAAGTCTAATAATAACAACAACAATAGTAATCGTAAAAGACGGAATGACAATAGATCAGACAGTCTGTACAAGGATAAACCTAAAACATGCGAGGTGACAATGGCTATTGGCGACAACCAGGGCCAAGTCATTGGCAGCCGCAACAAGATTCTGTGAATCCAGGTTAGCCAATAAATTATACACAGGCTGTACCCACGACAAATAATCAGTATCCACCTCTGACTGTAGACTCACAAAATGTGAAATTAGTGGAGGTACCCTCGGAACCAATACAGAATATAAAGAAGCCAACAAACTAATCTCGGTCTCTGTAGGCGTTCGTCAGGTGACCGAGACCGAGAATGAAGGCGATAGGTCAATAAAACAGAAAATAAATATGATTCGCTATCAGGATGGTAAGAGGATCGAAGATGAACTCTATTAAGAATCTGCTATCCCTGATAGGCAAGAAAAAGAGAATATTCAAGCAAGTCTCACTGGGACCACCAACGGTGTAGCAACTATTTTTCTCCTCGACACATGTGCGAGTGTATCAGTAATGAATACACAATTCTTCAAGGAGGTAACGCAAATAAAATGACTGCCGATTTTACCTGTTACGAATCGTAAGGTTATAGGAGCGCTGGGAAAAAAGGCACAGATTATTAAGCACCTGACACAGGTTGAAGTTTCCTCTGGAAATGATAGAGTTTATGCAAGTTCCTACTAATGGAAAACTTATCAAAACCGGTGTTACTGGGTCTTGAGTTTTTACGGGACAGAGAAGCTGTAATTGATCTCGCCCGTGGAACATGTATGCTTAAGTGCCAACAGCGACCAATAACATTGAAACTGAATCGGGAGTTCGGTGCGAACCTTCTGCTGATAAGAGAAGTGAATCTATCTGTCAACAAACGGAAATTGTTAGTGTTAGAATATGAGCACCCACGTACGTGTCACAATAACCGAAGCAATGATGCACCCAGTAACATGAGTGACACAGCTACAGCCATCTAGGAAAAGGTGAAAGAGACAACTTGCATTGACGCTTCAGAGGCTGGACAATTAATAAAATTATTATCCAGATACCATGTAGTATTCAGTGAACGAGTGAACGACCAGGTATCATAAAAGATTATTTTTATGATATGAAGGTCTATCCACATAAGACCTATTGCAGAGCTTCATACACGGTCCCCTGGACAAAGAAAATCGGAGTAATGAAAGAAATCAAAAGACGTCAATACAGGAAAGAGAAAAGGACTGTATTAGCATAGAGACATTAAAAAATATTTACGATAGGAATTCAATTTAAATATCTGTGTAAACAGAATGATATGTTTGGCGTAAGTGCACTATAGTGTAACTGTAAATATGTAAATAGTACTTACAGTAAAATTCTTAGCATAAGAAATGTCATGATGTTACGTGTGTATTAGTCTGTAAGCTTTCATGCCAGTTATTACATTATTATATTCATGAAACATTACGTGAAAAATGGAGAATCTTAATGACAAGCATTCTTACTCTGAAAAAGTCATTAACTTGACACAAGTTATTTGTCAAATACTATTTCATTAAATATAAAAAAATTATCTTTTCTAGATAGGGTAGAGAAATGCTCAATAAAAAATTTATATCCTTAGATAATGGATTTGTCCATTTATGAGAGTAAACGTGTAAAAAATATTTCCGTTAACCTGACCCATTTAGACGCACACACGTAACGGGTGTCAATTGAGTGTGAGTTGCGTGTCTGTCAGAAACAGCTTTCACTGTTAGTGAAAAGTGTTCAGAATATGTACCGATTTGTGTACATAGTTTTCTTTACGTGGTTCTATTTTCCGTATGCTCTTATGAGCATCTCTGTGTTAGCTGAACCGAACATGGACATCTGTGCCACAATATGGTAATATTCCTAATGAAAACGTGTATGAATGACTACAAATAAACACTAATAAATGTATGGCATGAAAAGAGAAATGTACTAATATCTACACAGGTCAGTAATGATCTTATGGTCAGAACGTTGTAGCAAATTTTAAAGTCATATTGTCTCATATTTTATGTGACAGTCTATGATTTTTGTTATCTTGAGTAATAATACGAACTGATGTGCCAATGTACAAGACCTCACTATCTTGTAAACTGTCATTTGCATATAAGATTTTCTGTCAAGTACTTTGAGTAATACCTGCAGCAATCAGGACAGTGAAGCGTGTTTCACAAGAACTAAAAAAGTCTTGTGGACGCGTGAAGAACTGTTCCTTTTTGTAAGAAGTGATGAACTGTGATAGAACTGTGATTATAGAACACATGAACGCTCATAGAGTGTTAAACGTTAGCAGCAATGACACCGACCTTGAAAACCTGTTAACAGCATTTATGAAAACGTAGACCTGAGGACCTCACATTAAAGTGTTATAAGTCGTCTTCGCGTGCCGACTATTATGTGACAGACCGTACAGCCAGCCGCTCGGCAACAATGCAACGCTGGCTGCTGGCTACGCAGCGCCTCCCCGAAATGTTTACATACCGCAGGAAATAAACAGAGAGCACGATGAACATTTGAATGAATAACGATGCAGTGTCATATATGTGCATACTGTGTTAAACTTAATTGTGAATCACTACATTTAAATGAACAGTGTAATGATACAGGACATCCTCCAAAAACAAACCATATCCATCCGTGTGAATGAAAGTAAAACTGAGACTTAAAAACTTTTTCTACAGGATGAATATAATTATTATCTTGTCACTGATACCCATGTTTCGATATTTCATGTAGCCGTCTTGTACGAGAGGGAGGTGCCAAGAGAGAGAAGCAAGACCTGCTGCAATACTACTTTCAGACAGCAGCAGATCCAGTTCAGGATGCAGTCGACGGCAGCCGACGCTCAATCGGTGCTGCCGGGGGCGGTCCAGCATCAGCCCCTAACTGTCTGCGACCCAGCGGCTCGACAGGGGGGAAGGGGGTTCCGGGACGTCATGGGCGAATTGTTATTTGACGTTCTTATATGACTTATATGAACTTTTAACCTTGATGAAACACCACCATAAAAGACACTTTCTACCTCAGATGTAACTAACAGAAGTATAAATTTTGTATTTTCAACATATTAAATGTTATCTTCATGTCAAGTCTGACAATTAAGAGTAGGTAACTGTATTTTCTTGAAGCCCCTTGGACGGTTTTATTCCCGGTTTTTGGAGTCCAGTGAACCCAAATGGGTGGGGGGGGGGGGATAAGTTAATCCAGGAGGTATCCACCGCTTTTTCCGAGACTATACAGTTCCTAAACCCATTTAAATACTAAACTCAACAGTATTTGTGTCATATATTAAACAATATTTTATCTGAACATTTGCATCATGAGAACAATGAATCTGAGTGGATATGCTGGGGTGGATATATATATATATATATAGACTAATTTTTTTCAGCCCAAGAGGCAATGTAATACCCACGACACTATGTTCTAGCCACAAGATGCTAAAATGAACTAAGTGTACAAACTTCAGCAAATATTATCGATACTACGTACAAAAAACATTGTACCGTGTGAAAATGACGATAACTGTTTCATTACTTCTGTAATAATTTAATTTCTGTGTGAATTAAACTACTATCAGAGAACTACATTCATAGACAACGACAGTTATTATCTTTTTCTTTTGTATCTGTAATAATTGTGGCTCAGTTGTTCTTCCTGTGCTAAGCGATGAACTGTTCAGATGTGAGACGTGTAAGGTCTGTAAAGAGAAAACCTGTAACTATATTATTAATTATTGTTTGAAAACAGAGTCGCTATTGTCTAGATGTGGATTTGTTTTTATTTCAATTGTAATCCAATCTAATTAATGTTTTTAGTGTTAATTTTCAGCTCCCCAATTAGGAGCGCAGCCACTAGCGCTAGTAACTTACAGCGGAGTTTACTAGTAGGTGGTGTATAAAATATGAAACATTTTTCATTGAGAATAATTTTAAACGGTAAAGAATAGAGAACAAAAGACTTAAAGACTTTTATCTGAATATATTTACTTGATATAAAAGGAATGGAGAATAACAATAGACAAACTGACTATCGTCTATCTGCCGTTATCTTAGCAAAAGTATCTCCACGGCAGTTTTGAACCGAGAATTTTAACAAACATAAGTGTTTTTAGATATAAATGAATGGAAATGAATGTGCACCGGTGGTCCCGAATCTACTTTAAAAGACAGAATGCAACTCAGATTGAATCCTTAAAACTAATGCTCACAGCACGTTACGTAATATCAATTTCTTATTTGCTGATGGGTGAAGCCTAATTATTTCGAACGATTTACATGAAATAATTTAATAGGGTACATATGTTAGTGTTGTGGGTGAGTGGTATTTTGTGACTATATGTTCATTTTGCTAGAGAAAAGTGCTTCCATCTTAAGCAACAGTTGTGTAATTGATATGCAATTTAGTGCCACTCACACTACTTTACAGACAACGTTTGTACATAAGGTCAAGTGGAGATTTCTTTAGCAGAGTGAAAAATATTAGCCGGGGAATCATTTTTGAAATCAAACGAATTGTTACGCTGCCAACAGGTAACTGGTTTTATGTTTTTTTTTTTATCTACCTGAAATATCATTTATAAGTAACTAAAGTCACGAAATACTATAAACCGGTTCCGCTACACCCCGTCATGTCAAATGCAGCTGTTGGCAGAGAAATGGGGCAGATCATGTGAAACAAAACTTTCCATGGTGGCAACATACCGGACATGTTACAGTGATTGCACACCGGTCATTTTCTTCAAAGCAGTAGGGGCCTCTTAACGCCAATCCATGGCGTCGCTCATCATTCAGTAACTTTCCTACTGAGCAATCGGCGCTCGTGTAACTGACGTTGATTTAGCTGAGACCGACAGCGAGAATTCGCTCTGTTGACAAGGCGGAAATGAGCCTCAACCATCATTCACAGGTTGTTGGTGAAATTGTCGTCGTCGTGCACTTTTGCTGACACGCGCTAATCATATCGTCATCGCCATGGCACACGGTTAACTTAAGGATGGTGAACCACCTGAAGCTTGTACGGATGGAGTATTACCACCGTTTTCAGTATTCACTGATCACTCGAGCGCTGCAGCTATAGAAACTCGGCGTGATGTTGAACAGGTCGCACTAATATTCAAGAAAAGCAATAGGAGTAATCCAGTAAATTACATACCCACATCATTAACGTTATATTCATCAGAATTTTGGCACACGTTTTGTGTTCCAATAATATGAATTACCTCGAAGAGAACGGTCTGTTGACACACCGCCAACAAGGTTTTAGAAAACATCGTTCTTGTGAAACACAACTAGCTGTTTAGTCACACGGACAGTTGAGTGCTCTTAATTTAGTAGTGCTAGATTTCCAGGAGGCTTTTGACACTGTATCTCACAAGTGGCTGAAGTTCCTCCACTGCGCACCACGGTCCTCGGTTTGTATGAGAGCTGTGTTTAGCGTTTATCTGTTAACAGTAGCTGTCAGTCATGGTTGTGTCTCTGCTGCGTGGAGTCCGTTTGTGTTGTATGATGATGAAAGATTGAAGATAAACTGATAGGGACTGGAAAGTACATAAGTGTTGAATCTATCACATGAAAGAAAAATTGCAAGAACAGAGGTAACTAGTGAGAAGTACGAAGTCGTCCGCAAAAAAAGTCATTTATTTTAATAACAAGATTTGGCTAAAAGCAAAGGGCGCCATAATTAATTTGCGTAGTCTGTAGAACGTGGAATGCTGTGTAGACGTCATTTATGTGATAAACTGAGATGACGTCCGGTGTCAGATTTGTTGAGGGCACGTTAATACGTAGACTGTAAATCAATGACGGCTAGTCCATTTAATGAGTCCCGGTTGTGCTTCAATCTTCATGTGAAGGAAACCACACTAAAACTACGCTTCCTTGTCCCTCTTGTTAGTGCCCAACACAGGCTCACTCCAGAACACAGAAAACACACAGGTACTCACTTTACCGTACTGTCATTATCCGCCGACCTAAGTCCACTTTCTGCAAGTCCATCTCCTTACCTTAAGACAGGAATACTCCCGATACTACCCTAGTTCCCTTCCTGGAGATAGATTACAGTACCGACGTCGTCTGTTCTTGGCACTGCATCGCAAAGAGTATGCACAGAGAACTCTAACCTCAGGGCCCAGCGAGTCATACGTACCGTTATGGAACCTGTGTCACAAATATTCTCTACATAAACGAGCATCAATACACGCTAATCCAAATACAACTCTGTGAAGACTGACTGCCACCCACAACCTGCAAAAGAAGTGAGACAGATTCAGAATACTTCAACTTCTATGTCAAAAATTTACTTCACAAGGTAACAACAACAACACATAATCACAAGCCACTCTATAACGCAACCACGTGGACATCACATTGAGAAACGGAAATAACACTAGTAACACACATGTCGGAGACATACTCGCTTTTTTCAGGAAAGAAGCGAAGTCTTCTGCGAGCAGCTAAATTGATAAATGCACTGTTTGCCGTCTGAAGTGCACTTTAAATCAAAGTAAACTCTTCAGAGCTATCTAGTGGTACACACTTTATATATATATATTCTTATTTCATTTGTGACCGAAAACAAACATTTTCACTTCAGGAAAACATCACCTTTCGCCTAGGCGTAGAACTGTTACGAAATTTCACCTTTTGATTTGTGATAGAATGGTGTCTGATGAAAATAATTTGACATCACGTGAGAGGATGTGGACATCCCGATGCCAGCACTGTTAAAAAAATCCGGAAGCCACTAAGCACATGCAATAAAAGAAAAATGTCAAGAAGCAAAGTAAAGGAATGATGACTTCGCCATGCCTGCGAAATTCGGAAATGAAGAGAAGTTTCTGGCGAGGACTAAAAAGCGATCTAAGGATGTGACATCAGAAATAAACAAATTTGTACTGCACGTCATACAGTGTTAGTAATGAATATGTCTAGTCCTGATATGTGCCGAAGTCCGTAGTAAGTAACACTGTCTATTTATTTATTTATTATTTATTTATTTATTGTTCCATGGGTCCAAATTAAGGAGAAGTCTCCATGGTCATGGAACGAGTCAATACATGAAATTATAACACGATATTAGGAACAGATAAAATGAAATATATAAAAACATATTCAGGTGACAAGTCGCAAGTTTAAATGAAGAAAATCAACAATGTAACACCGAAATTTGCTTAATTTTTTAGCTCTTCCAGGAGCTCCTCGACAGAATAGAAAGAGTGAGTCATGAGGAAACTCTTCGGTTTAGACTTAAAAGAGTTTGGGCTACTGCTAAAATTTTTGAGCTCTTGTGGTAGCTTATTGAAAATGGATGCAGCAGAATACTGCACTCCTTTCTGCACAAGAGTCAAGGAAGTGCATTCTACATGCAGATTTGATTTCTGCCTAGTATTAACTGACTGAAAGCTGCTAACTCTTGGGAATAGGCTAATATTGCTAACAACAAACGACGTTAAAGAAAATATATACTGTGAGGGCAATGACAGAATTCCCAGATTTTTGAATAGGGGTCGACAAGAGGTTCTCGAACTTACACCACATATAGCTCGAACAGCCCGTTTTTGAGCCAAAAATTCCCTTTTTGAATCACAAGAATTACCCCAAAAAATAATACCATACGACATAAGCGTATGAAAATATGCGAAGTAGACTACTTTTCGTGTTGAAGTGTCACTTATTTCAGATACTGTTTTAATGGTAAATAAAGCAGCATTTAGCTTCTGAACAAGATCCTGGACATGGGCTTTCCACAACAGCTTACTATCTATCCGAACGCCTAGGAACTTCAACTGTTCCATCTCCCTTATAATATGCCTATTCTGTCTGATCAAAGTGTCGGTTCTTGTTGAATTGTATGTTAGAAACTGAGTCTTACTGCGATTTAGCATCAAATTATTTTCCATAAGCCACGAACTTATTTCATGAACTACATTATTTGTTACTGTGTCAATATTACACACAAGATCCGTCACTATCAAGCTGGTGTCATCAGCAAACAGAAATATTTTTGAATCACCTGTAATACTAGAAGGCATATCATTTATATAAATAAGAAACAGCAGTGGCCCCATCACCGACCCTTGGGGAACGCCCCACTTAACAGTGCCCCATTGGGACTAAACATCACTACCACTCTCAATATTGCGGATAATTACCCTCTGCTTTCTGTTCTTAAAGTAAGAGGCGAACCAATTGTAAGCTACTCCCCTTACTCCATAATGGTCCAACTTCTGCAGTAATATTTTGTGGTCAACACAGTCAAAAGCCTTCGTTAAATCAAAGAAAACACCTAGCGTTTGCAACCTTTTATTTAATCCGTCCAGAACCTCACAAAGAAAAGAGAATATAGCATTTTCAGTTGTTAAACCATTTCTAAAACCACACTGAACATTAGACAGCAAATTATGTGAATTTAAATGCTCCAGTAACCTTGTATATACAACCTTCTCGATAACTTTAGCAAACAACGATGGCATAGAAATAGGTCTAAAATTGCCAACATTATCAATGTCTCCCTTTTTATAAAGTGGCTTCACTACCGAGTACTTTAATCTGTCAGGAAACCGACCACTCCTAAAGGAAATGTTACAGATATGGCTGAGAACTGGGCTAACATACATAGAACAATACTTCAGTATTCTGCTAGATACCCCATCATATCCATGAGAGTTCTTGGTCTTTAGTGATTTAATTATTAACTCAATCTCCCACTTGTCAGTATCATGGAGGAGCATTTCAGGTAACAGTTTCGGAACACTTTTTTCTAAGAGCGCTATATGATTCCCTGTTGGGACTAGGTTTCTGTTTAGTTCACCTGCTATGTTCGGAAAGTGATTATTAAATACTGTACATATATGCGACTTACCCGTAACACGGACATTCCCACTACACACTGATTCTGTATCCTCGACCTGTCTCTGCAGACCAGCAACTTCCTTTACAACTGACCATATGGTTTTAATTTTATCCTGAGACTTAGCTATTCTATCTGCATACCACATACTTTTTGCCTTCCTAATAACATTTTTAAGCACCTTACAATACTGTTTGTAATGGGCTGCTGCATTTAGATTTTGACTGTTTCTAATGTTTTGATATAATTGCCACTTTGTTCTACAAGATATTCTTACCCCTCTAGTCAGCCACCCAGGCTGCCTGTTTGTGCTAGTACCCTGTTTTAAATGTTCTTACGGAAAGCAACTTTCAAAGAGCTTGAGAAAAGTCTTGAGAAAAGCATTATATTTATCGTCTACTGTATCAGCGCTATAAACATCTTGCCACTCTTGTTCCTTTATAAGGTTTACAAAGGTCTCTACAGCAACTGGATCAGCTTTCCTGAACAGCTGATGACTATATTTAACACGTGTTGCAGCACAAAATCTTTTAAAGTTAAAATTTGTGCATCATGATCTGAAAGGCCATTCACCTTTTTGCTAACAGAATGCCCTTCTGGTAATGAGGAATGAACAAAAATGTAGTCTATGGTTGTTCTACTGTTCCCTTGCACTCTCGTTGGAAAGAATACGTCTTTGCATAAGATTATATGAATTAAAGAGGTCTACCAGCATCCTCTTCCTTGCACAATCACTTATACAATTACTATTCAAGTCACCACATATAACTAACTTTTTGTATTTCCTATAAAGTGAACCAAGAACCTCCTCTAGCTTTAGCAAAAATGTTGTGAAATCGGAGTCTGGGGATCTATAAATAACAACAGTTCGAAGTTTAGCTCCGTTAAATTTAACTACACCTGCACAACATTCAAAACTTTTAAAACCTTACCATCGATAACTAATGCCATTCAATATGGCACTGGAAAAGGACGCATATACTGACACGAAAACAGTTGATTAAATGGTGAGATCTCATTGTTATTGAGAAAGAGTGGAGTAATCTTCTTTTTGTGTATGTGTTTAATGTAAATGAAACAATACAGAGCGAAGCATTAGTGAAACGACGGCTTTTATTTCTCTGCGTCGCCTTAATTACAAGTATTTAGGTAAATTGTTTTTCTTTATGTTACTATCTGTTTGTAAAATGTGCAATTGTATATTTGCAGTTTGAACTTGCAGCCAAAAATTGGAAACAACGTATGTCCTTTTCTGTGACGCAGCATGGGTCATACATGCCTCACAAGGGAACCTCCCCATCGCACCCCACTCAGATTTAGTTATAAGTTGGCACAGTGGATAGGCCTTGAATAACTGAACACATATCAATAGAGAAAACAGGAAGAAGTTGTGTGGAACTATGAAATAAATAAGCAAAATATACAAACTGAGTAGTCCATATGCAAGATAGGCAACTTCTTGAATAGCATTCGGTCAGGAGCGCCGTGGTCTCGTGGTTAGCGTGAGCAGCTGCAGAACAAGGGGTCCTTGGTTCAAGTCTTCCGTCAAGTGAAAAGTTTTATTATTATTTTCAGTTTATGTGACAAACTCTTATGTTTTCACCACTTTTTGGGAGTGATTATCACATCCACAAGAAAACCTAAATCGGGAAGGTAGAAGAATCTTTTTACCCATTCGCCAAGTGTATAAGTTAGGTGGGTCGACAACATATTCTTGTCATGTGGCGCACATGCCGTCGACAGTGTCGTATACAATATATCAGAGGTATTTTCCTGTGGAGGAATCGGTTGACCTATGACCTTGCGATCAAATGTTTTCGGTTCCCATTGGAGAGGCACGTCCTTTCATCTACTAATCGCACGGTTTTGTGGTGCGGTCGCAAAACACAGACACAAAAACTTATAGCAGTGAACTGAGACGTCAATGAACTAACGGACAGGTCATAACTTCGCGAAAATAATGAAATGAAACTTTTCACTCGAGGGTAGACTTGAACCAAGAACCTCTCGTTCCGCAGCTGCTCACGCTAACCACGAGACCACTGCGCTCTTGAGGTCATATTATCCTTGATGTTGTATATCTGCCACATGGACTACTCAGTCTGTATATTTTGCTTATTTATTTCATAGTTCCACACATATTCTTCCTATTTTCTCGATTGATCTGTGTTCAGTTTTTCAAGACCTATCCACTGTGCCAACTTATAACTAAACCTGAGGGGGGTGCGATGGGGATGTTCCCTTGTCAGAATACCCACAGAATAGTAAATGTGCGATTACGTCACAAATGGAGCCTAAGAGAAATTAACTCGTGACATAGTAGTATAGATAACGTCAGTCCTCACGTGTCATGTGATTTTCAGTAGTAGATTAATTTGTTTCTTGTAATGAAGCAAATTATCGTGTATCATTTGGAACAATACAATAATTTTGGGCTGGCTTAGTAGGTGAGTATATAAGAGGAACACCAAAAGTGAACAGTACAGCTGTTCATCTATACTAAAAGGGGTATGAATTGTGTTCACATGATAAAATTGATCATTTAAAGATGTGCAGTAAGCCCAATGGAGTATGTAATGCCACAACAAAGCATAGCCAGGGCACAGCTGTTGAATAAGTGAACGCTCATGCCATATGTTGGATAGTTGTGCAAACAAAAGCACAGGTGCTTCCACCCTGGTGGCAATCAAATGAAATAGCGCTACGAGTAAGACAGTATCTGAATAATGCTGCGCTCGGACGATAATATTATTACTTATAGTAGAAATATTAATTTAATATTAGTTTAATATATATGTCTGCAGCTAATGTTGCAATGTGATCTTACTTCCATATCAGATCCATTGATTAGCTCACGCCAGCACAAGCAACGAACTAGTAGCTATCGTACGACAGTGTTTTTATGAACAGTGCATTTTATACTGCCGCCATAACTAGTACATTTATCCGTAGCGAATTAGTTTATGTATTCATCAAGTCCTCTACAGTGTAATGTCTGAGTGAAATAATAAGTTTGTGATTCAAAGTGCATTCCACGAGTGTCATCAATTATTTACTGAAAATAGTTCATTAGTATCCCAAATCCATCACTGTGTGTGCAGCAGTACCAGTAAAAAGGCTATATTACGTGAGTTTCGGCGTATTAATGCAACAAGAGGATATAATCGGAGTTAACGCCGAAAATGTCCAACAAACGCCGGATTATACAACTGACAGAAGACGCCAGGTACTGTGCCACATTAATTACAGTTCAACTCGATGTGGTGGCTTTTCAGTACAATATCAACGTAAAAACTCGTTCAGTTTCATTAGAACAAAATGATTCTAAGGCAATATTTTTAACATCTCTAGTAACAATCAGTTCTATAGTGTTCATTGATTATTCAATTAAAGAATTTATTGCCACCACAGTTCTCATTGTACCTTCAGTACAATGCAAATTCAGTAACATTAAAATCATTACACACAGTTGGTGTAGATCAATCTATCTTACAGCAAGTTCAAGTGTTTATCATATGTGTGTGTATATTGTGTTACGTAAATGTTGTTCGTCTGCTAGGCGTGATTAACGTACACCAGTTAGTGCATTCTGTTCAGCCACTTCAAAGCGGTTATTTTTGTTAATGAAAATCAGAATTCATTAAACATTCGATTTCTTGTGCGCCATCGCCAATATTTATTCAGTAACTCCGTGTAGTCGTCTGAACTACATAGCAAAGCTATTCAGGCATATTACAGGCAAAAGCCGCTTTCCAGGTGTCCGATGCCGCATGATCAAAAATATTACAGTACATTCGGATAGAGGCATCGCAAGTACAATATCCATATGAGACGGTGCTCCGTTGCATGTTGGTCCAGGTGCTAGGCGTTACGTTACATCACTCCTAAATGCGGAATTATTAGAGGACACAACTATTTTCTTTATTAAATGCCTGTACAATTTATATCCCTTGTACATCTAACAAACAATAGATTCAAAACCTGCCTTTAGTTTTTGCAATATTACGTGCATTTTCAGAGCTTAAGCAATGAACCTAGAGCTTCGAACGTTACATTATTGTTTAACCATTGTGGATTTAGCATTATATGAGCGTAAATTTCCTCAGGAATATTAAATTTCGGTTGGTCTTACACTCCCTTGTGTCACAGACGAAATGATTTCCTCTATAAACCCCAAATTTCACCCTCCTCTGTCTCGAGGCTTTCTCTGATTCTAAGCCATGACAGTTCTGAAGAAGACGTTCACAGACAGAGGCGAAACATTCCGTGTATCGACAGAATCCATTCTACGTCAACACGGGAAAATCTTAATAAATTTAATAAGTGGAGGACGGGAACACGATGCCAAGTGAAATATGCGGAAGATGAAAGAGATGATTGTGTCAGTGGTGATTGAACGTCGTAAATACAGTACAAAATTATGCCTTATTGGAGTTTCGGGTCAGGGTACGACTATCGAGGAAGGACGCAGGTGTTCCACGCTCTAGTATCATGGGCGACAGGGTTTGGGGGCGAAAAGTGATCGAAAGGACCAGTGATGTTTCAAGGCGTATGCAGAATAATAGAGGCAGTCCCTAGGTAGAAGACAGCCACAAGCAGTGTGATGTGGAATTTAAAACTTTCCCGATATATGGTCTACACCATCAAATTTCAGGCGAACTGCCATATATGAGTAACTTGCTGACACATTTGATGTTGCACTTCACTTCGCAGACCACGTGACCACTTTCGTGGCAGTAACGTACTGACACACAGCGGTGCACATGGATTTTCGTGGAATGTGCCAGGGGCAGATGTTCTCAGCCAACTGGCCCAGAAAAGACTCAAAAAGCGACACGGCGAGAGTGTCTCAGAAGCAGTCACATGGCCTCTCACTTATGCCCCTGTTGGGTAACTGAGAAAAAGCTGGTCTATGCCCTGTGTTTGTACGACCTCCGTTTTGCCGTTCTGACTTTGGCCCAGCAGGTCAGCATCCACGTAACGGAACGTGTACCTGTCTCAAATCGCTGGATAATGAAAGTAAAACCTTAACTATAAACGTAACAATAGTAAAAAATATTAATTTGTATGAGACCACGAAGGAACCACCAGCCTGGGTTGTACAAATGCATGGCCACAAGTAACCTCTATCTTCCGGGTGGTTTGTATATCCAGCAAACGGGGCAATACATATAGATCTGGCACAGTTCCTGCCTTGGCCTTAAGTGTTAGCCGCGGAGTGCCGTCATAAATCTGCAAGTGGATGTGTGGAAGTACCAGCGGCATCTGCTCGGCACGGAATCGACGTTTCCGCTTCAGCCGTGCTGCATTCTGAGATCTGTTTTGTTCACTGGACTGCAGATGGCGCGGCTCCTGAAGCTGTTTCAGCCAAAAACATGTTTTATCTCCAGGATCGACCGTAAAGCGAACCATCACTCTCTGAGGAGATACGCCCAGTGCTACACAGCATCAGAATTCGGCAGTCGTGTGCTGAATGCACCCAGTTTCTCGCTAACACTCTCCACCGACACTAGAGCAAGTATTGTATATATTGATTCTATGCATCTGTTTGTTTGGTTTATCCCATTTCGTATTGAACTAACTGGTTGACCAAGGTGCACGTTTGGATACATGCAAAATCTGTGGAAATTTCTTCATCAGTCGTTAGTGGACGCAGGAAAATAAGATATTAGCTGCAGGATTTTTCCATTGAAACGCAGGTTTAAACTGGTAATCAGGGGGAACGGTTTTTAATTAAACGAACTTACACGAAGTACAAATCGAACTATGCTACAAAATTCAAGATTCACGAAGGCGGAAAGAGGGAAGAAAAAGGCGTTTTCAACCATGAATTGGTTTCAGATTCTGTATACTAGTACAAAATTTGCCGTATCCATTTAGCTATTCGAAATTCTCAGTTCACAGAATGATTAACAATCTCTCATGCTTATTGATAGTATTTTGTGGTTGCAATAACATTCAACACGGGAAACATATCCGCACCTGTGGGGTGGCGGCCAGTTCAGAGGCATCCGGCTGTGTAGCTTTTATGCTGAAATCTTATAAATGTTTGCTACTCCATTGTTTTAACAGATAAAACAGTGAGCGGTGAAACTTTTATGCTGAAACTTTACTGTGTAACATACAAATAGTACGTAACTATCTTCTACTGCGAAACATTTGTAAGTGCCATACTGTGAGGTAAATGTAGTCTTGAACATGTCCAGCTATATTCTGTGAATCTGTCCTTAATTGTAAGCAAAAACCCGGCTTTCAACAATTAACCCTTCCGACTAGGATCATAGGAGGTGGATACATGTTCTTACTTCTCTCAGTCAAACAAATGAACTGCTCCTCACGACAGTGAAATATAAAATATTACCTGTGCAACTGAAGATTTTCTCTGCTATAATGCAACATCTGAAAAACTATTGCTTGCTACTGAACGTGGAATAAATTACCCTGTCGTGCAATGCGAGGATATTTCTTTCTGCAAGATGTGTTTTTCAAAAACAAAGAAAAATTGGGATCATGAGATAAAGTGTGTCAAAAATCTAATTCAACTTGCCTTTCACAATGAACTAAGACAACATGTATATAGTTAAAACAGCTCCATTTACGTTGTAATGTCAAGTGCAAGCTCTTTTAACGCAAATTTATCGGTTAAAACCGCATAGTGCGTTTGAGGGCAGGCACGGAAAATGGAAATCATGCTAATACAATTTCAAATACGTCAGAAGACTTTTTACATGATATATGTATAAATTCTAAGTAGGAAAGCGGCGATACGACTTCCTGAACATATTCATCGCAAGTCGTCCGATAACTCGGATGTCAAGTCTGTAGCACGGGACCACCAGTTAAACGAACGAAACCAATTCAATGGGTGCTTAGAATGAAAACCTGATCACTTCGAATCATTATCCTGATAACTTTTTGTACGAAATGAAATTACACGTCCAAACAGCCAAGTCCAACTTACTCCATTCTCACATAGGATAAATTAACTAACGTTGCGCGGAGCTGTGCGAGTTTTGTGACTCCACTTCCTGTTGTTTCAAGGTGAGTTGCCACTGACTCGCTTGAAACATAAGTAAGTTCTGTCATGTCTCTGCGACGGGCTAAGAAATGTTGAAGCAGTAAGAGTCAATAACGCTCTCTGCGTCACAAGCAGAAGCTGCGACACATTCTACAGTATTTGTTTATTTCAGATGAGGCCCATGTTTGGTGGGTTTCATGTTGTTACTTACTCCCTATGAATATTTGCTGTTTATAAGCACAAGCACAGTGATAATCTCTCAAAAACGTGTCTTTATGGGTATGATTTGTTCTATTTTCGAGTTATAACTAGCCTGCCCCCCCCCCTCTCAAATCCATGCACCATGGATCTTGCCGATGGTGGGGAGGCTTGCGTGCCTCAGCTATGCAGATGGCCGGACCGTAGGTGCAACCACAACGGCGGGGTGTCTCTTGAGAGGCCAGACAAACGTGTGGTTCCTGAAGAGGGGCAGCTGCCTTTTCAGTAGTTGCAGGGGCAACGGTCTGGCTGATTGACTGGTATGGCCTTGTAACACTAACCAAAACGGCCTTTCTGTGCTGGTACGGCGAACGGCTGAAAGAAAGGCAAAACCACAGCAGTAATTTTTCCCTAGGGCATGCAGCTTTGCTGTATGGTTAAATGATGATGGCGTCCTCTTGTGTAAAATATTCCGGAGGTAAAATAGTCACCCATTCGGAACTCCGGGAGGGGATTACTCAGGAGGACATCTTTATCAGGAGAAAGAACACTGGCATTCTATGGATCGATGCGTGGAATGTCAGATCCCTTAATCGGGCAGGAAGGTAGAAAATTTAAAAACGGAAATGGATAGCTTAAGATGGGTAGGACGTCAAACGGGCCGACTTGGAGCAGCAGAGTCACCACAGGACATTTTAATTTCTACTGTCTATACTTCTACAAATAAATTCATAAAACTTTGTCACCATGACCAGGAAGGATTGAGGACTCACACTTATCGCAGTGGAAGTTCAAAAACGTAGCAAAATACCTTTTTTTACATGTGAAATTTCATAATTTTTTCATTTATTACTGGCTGCATTTGTTGCTATAGGTACACTTTTCTTCATAAGAACGAGAGATTCTTCGATGAATCTTTCATAGCATACAAACAGTAGTCACAGGTGTACGAAACTCAGGAATTTTCCAAATCTATTAAAAAACTGTGGAAAAATGAGATAATTAACTATAGAACTTGAATTTTTTTCTAATTATAAAGTTTAAATGTAACAGTTCATTCATTTTTTCATAAATTAAATAACTTCTAGAGTTTCGTACACCTGTAACTATGGTTTGTATGCTGTGCAAAAGTCATTGAAGAATCTCTCTTAATTAGGAAGAAAAGTGTACCTATAGCAACTAATGCATCCAATAGTGAGTGAAAAAATGATGAAATTTCACATGTAAAAAATGTGTTTTGTTACGTTTTTGAGCTCCCACAGCTATGAGTGTGAATCCTGAATCCTTCCTGGTCATGCCGTTAAAGTTTTATGAATTTATTTGTATAAGTATAGACGGTGCAAATTAAAATTTCCTGTGGTGCCTCTCCTGCTCCAAGTCGGCCCATTTGACGTCCCACCCCCCTTAAAGTTAGATATAGTAGGAATTAGTGAAGTTCGGTGGCAGGTCAGGAGGAACAAGACTTCTGGTCAGGTGAATACAGGGTTATAAATACAAAATCAAATAGAGGTAATGCAGGAGTAGGTTTAATAATGAATAAATAAATAGAAATGCGGGTAAACTACTACAAGCAGCATAGTGGACGCATTTTTGTGGCCAAGATAGATACGAAGCCCATGCCTACCACAGTAGTACAAGTTTATATGCCAACTAGCTCAGCAGATGACGAAGAGATTGACGAAATGTATGATGAGATAAAAATAATTATTCAGATAGTGAAGGGAGACGAAAATTTAATAGTCGTGGGTGACTCGAATTCGATAGGAGGAGAAGGAACAGAAGGAAACGTAGTACGTAAATACGCAATGGGGGTAAGGAATGAAAGAGGAAGCCGCCTAGTAGAATTCTGCACACAGCATAACTTAATCATAGCTAACACTTGGTTCAAGAGTCATAAAAAGATGGCTATAAACATGGAAGAAGCCTGGAGATATTCGAAGGTTTCATATCGATTATATAGTGGTAAGACAGAGATTTAGGAACCAGGTTTTAAACTGTAAGACAATTCCAGGGGCAGATATGGACACTGGCCACAATCTGTTGGTTATTAACTGTAGATTAAAACTGAAGAAACTGCAAAAAGGTAGGATCTTAAGGAAATGGGATCTGGATAACTGACAGAACCAGAGGTTTTAGAGAGTTTCAGGGAGAACATTAGGGAACGACTGACAGGAATGGGGGAACGAAATACAGTAGAAGAAGAATGGGTAGCTTTGAGGGATGAAATAGAGAAGGCAACAGATGATAAAGTAGGTAAATAGACAAGGGCTAGCAGAAATCCTTGGGTAACACAAGATATATTGAATTTAATTGATGAAAGGAGAAAATATAAAAATGCAGTAAATGAAGCAGGCAAAAAGAATACAAAAGTCTCAAATATGAGATCGTCAGGAAGTGCAAAATGGCTAAGCAGGGATGGCAGGATTACAATTGTAAGGATGTAGAGGCATATCTCACTAGGGGTAAGATAGATACTGCCTATAGAAGAATTAAAGAGACATTTGGAGAAAAGAGAACCACCTGTATGAATATCAAGAGCTCAGATGTAAATCCAGTTCTAAGCAAAGAAGGGAAAGCAGAAAGGTGGAAGGAGTATATAGATGGTCTGTACAAGGGTGATGTACTTGAGGACAACATTATGGAAATGGAAGAGGATGTAGATCAAGAAGAATTGGGAGATATGATACTGAGTGAAGAGTTTGACAGAGCATTGAAAGGCCTAAGCAGAAAAAAGGCCCCGGGAGTAGAGAACATTCCATTAGAACAACTGATAGCTTTGGGAGAGCCAGCCCTGACAAAATTCATCCGCCTTATGAGCAAGATGTAAGAGACAAGCGAAATACCCTCAGACTTCAAGAAGAATGTAATAATTCCAATCCCAAACAAAGCAGGTGTTGACAGATGTGAAGCCGGCCGGAGTGGCCGAGCGGTTCTAGGCGCTACAGTCTGGAACTGCGCGACCGCTACGGTCGCAGGTTCGAATCCTGCCTCGGGCATGGATGTGTGTGATGTCCTTAGGTTAGTTAGGTTTAAGTAGTTCTAAGTTCTAGGGGACTGATGACCATAGAAGTTAAGTCCCATAGTGCTCGGAGCCATTTGAACCATTTTGGACAGATGTGAAAATTACCGAACTATCTGTTTTATAAGCCACGACTGCAGAATACTATCACGAATTCTTTAGAGACGAATGGAAAAACTGGTAGAAGCCGACCTAGGGGAAGATGAGTTTGGATTCCGTAGAAATATTGGAACATGTGAGGCAATACTGACCCTACGACTTATCTTAGAAGCTAGATTAAGGACAGGCAAACCTACGTTTCTAGCATTTGTAGACTTAGAGAAGGCATTTGACAATGTTGACTGGAATACTCTCTTTCGAATTCTGAAGGTGGCGTAGTAAAATACAGGGAGCAAAAGGCTATTTACAATCTACAGAAACCAGATGGCAGTTGTAATAGTCGATGGGCATGAAAGGGAAGCAATGGTTGGGAAGGGAGTAAGACAGGTTTGTAGCGTATCCCAATATAATTCAATCTGTATATTGAGCACGAAGTAAAGGAAGCAAAAGAAAAAGTCACATTAGGAATTAAAATCCATGAAGAAGAATTAAGAACTTTGAGGTTCGCGGATGACATTGTAATTCTGTGAGAGACAGCAAGGAACCTGGAAGACCAGTTGAACGGAATGGACAGTGTCTTTAAAGGAGGATATTAAATGAACATCAACAAAAGCAAATCGAGGATAATGGAATGTAGGCGAATTAAATCGGGTGATGATGCCGGAATTAGATGAGGAAATGAAACACTTAAAGTAGTAAAGGAGTTTTGCTATTTCGGGAGCAAAATAACTGATGATGGCAGAAGGACAGAGGATACAAAATGTAGACTGGCAATGCAAGGAAAGCGTTCCTGAAGAAGAAAATTTTTTTAACATCGAGTATAGATTTAAGCGTCAAATAGTCGTTTCAGAAAGTATTTGTATGGAGTGTGGCTATGCGTGGAAGTGAAACTTCGACGATAAATAATTTGGACAAGAAGAGAGTAGAAGTTTTCGAAATGTGGTGCTACAGAAGAATGCTGAAGATTAGATGGGTAGATCACGTAACTAATGAGGAGGTATTGAACAGAATTAGGGAGAAGAGAATTTTGTGGCACAACTTGAATAGAAGAAGGGATCGGTTGGTAGGACATGTTCTGAGGCATTAAGGATCACCAATTTAGTACAGGAGGACAGCGTGGAGGGTAAAAATCGTAGAGGAAGACAAGAGATGATTACATGAAGCAGATTCAGAAGAAAGTATGTTGCAGTAGGTACTGTGAGATGAAGAAGCTTTCACGGGATAGAGTAGCATGGAGAGCTGCATCAAACCGGTCTCAGGGCTGAAGACCACAACAACAACAACTTGCCTGTTATGAAAGTATGAAATTTCAAGTCAGTGGCACATTGAAAATTCATCAAAAATGCGTCGCTCATGATAAGATTTGTTACATTTAAATGTCTGTTAAGAAACATCAGCTACTAATGCCTTGGATATATTGTAACTAAAATACTAGAGCGTTTGTTGGAGAAGTGCACTGCAGCATACGCTAGTTGGTAGACGCGACGAGTGAAGGAACATTGTGTAATGAGTTTCCGTTTTGCTGTACCCAGATTTTCTTTTATCGTCGCGTCTTCTACGAGGTAGCAGGCCTTCTTATTAAATTAATAGAGATATTTTCTGTAACGTTTAGTGCTTGGTAAATATACATGTAAGTGCACACTCTCCCTCGCAAATGAATTTGTCCGATTTTGTGAAGTTTTATAAAAAATGTTCAGATGTGTGTGAAATCTAATGGGACTTAACTGCTAAGGTCATCAGTCCCTAAGCTTACATACTACCTAACCTAAATTATCCTAAGGACAAACACACACACCCGTGCCTGAGGGAGGACACCAACCTCCGCCGGGACCAGCCGCACAGTCCATGACTGCAGCACCCGAGACCGCTCGGCTAATCCCACGCGGCGTGAAAAAAATCGTTCAAATGGCGCTGAGCACTATGGGACTTAACATCTATGGTCATCAGTCCCCTAGAACTTAGAACTACTTAAACCTAACAAACCTAAAGACATCACACAACACCCAGTCATCACGAGGCAGAGAAAATCCCTGACCCCGCCGGGAATCGAACCCGGGAACCCGGGCGTGGGAGCGCGGCGTGAAGTTTTATAAACATATGTCCTTATGGACGGGCAAGGAACTCTTCTTTTTGTCTCATAATATGTTCATGGTTACTGGAGTTTTGATTTATGTGTGCTGGAGACAGAGCAACGCTCCTAGCAAATGGACAACAGAGGAAACATGCCTTTTAATAAAGGTAACGCAGGAGTTACGTGCGCGCCCATATTCGTAAACGAACTTTGTGATTTGGGGGACAGATACAGCCGACAGTTGCCGTTGGAGAGCACTACAGTCGCAAATCACGTTGACAAGCAAGTCCTACGTGGCACGGCGCTGTGTCTCCTGAAATTGGTCTTCTGGCTAGCGTCCACGTCGGCGTTAGTTGCCTCGTCCCATGTGAGGACGGCTTTAATGTTATGACTACCATAAAGCAGCTATCAAATCAATGGTTTTCTAAGCAAGAATCTGACCTCAAAGGAAGGACCTGGATTGTTATAATTACGCTGCATTAAGCATGTTATAGAATACTGTGGGTCGGATGCATGCACAAAAGCAGTCACCCATTACCACATTGTGCACACAGAAGGCAGACGGCAGTGGAGGTCAATCTACTACACGCGGCATCCAGAAAACAAATGCTCACCTGTGTTCGCCGAAGGATCTACTCCCGTGAGGCATAACTATACAGTATTACCTGCTTAATCATGTGTCACGAACTGGCTTAGCGACTCCACACTGAGCTGTACGTCGGCCTCCATGTGGTGGCGCTGCTTCACTGAGAGAGACAGTGGGGCTCCCCCAGCGCCTTCCATTCGTCGGTGGGGATTGGATCGAGGCTCGATAGCCGGCCGCGGTGGTCTCGCGCTTCTAGGCGCGCAGTCCGGAACCGTGCGACTGCTACGGTCGCAGGTTCGAATCCTGCCTCGGGCATGGATGTTTGTGACGTCCTTAGGTTAGTTAGGTTTAAGTAGTTCTAAATTCTAGGGGACTAATGACCACAGCGGTTGAGTCCCATAGTGCTCAGAGCCATTTGAACCATTTTTTGAGGCTGGATAACTTCTGTAGTATCGACGCGAACTGACGACTTCGGGATGGCACCACGACATTTGGACACCACTACAGATATAAACTACAGGTCATTAAAATTGCTACACCAAGAAGAACTGCAGATGATAAACGGGTATTCATTGGACAAACATATTATACTAGAACTGACATGTGATTACATTTTCACACAATTTGAGTGCATAGATCCTGAGAAATCAGTACCCAGAACAACCAACTCTGGCCGTAATAACAGCCTTGATACGCCTGGGCATTGAATCAAACAGAGCTTTGATGGCGTGTACAGTTACAGCTGCCCATTCGCTTCAGCAGGATACCACAGTTCATCAAGAGTAGTGACTGGCGTATTGTGACGAGCCAGTTACTCACCCACCATTGACCAGACGTTTTCAATTGGTGAGAGATCTGGAGAATGTGCTGGCCAGGGCAGCAGTCGAACATTTTCTGTATCCAGAAGGGCCAGTACAGGACCTCCAAACATGCGGTCATGCATTATCCTGCTGAAATGTAGAGTTTCGCAGGGATCGAATGAAGGGTAGAGCCACGAGTCGTAACACATCTGAAATGTAACGTCCACTGTTCAAAGTGCCTTCAATGCGAACATGAGGTGACCGAAACGTGTAACCAATCGCACCCATACCATCACGCCGGGTGATACGCCAGTATGGCGATGACGAATACATACTTCCAATGTGTGTTCACCGCGACGTCGTCAAACACGGATGCGACCATCATGATGCTGTAAACAGAACCTGGATTCATCAAAAAATAATGACGTTTTGCCATTCCTGCACCCAGGTTCGTCGTTGAGTACACCATCGCAGGCGCAGTCTGTGATGCAGCGTCATGGGCAACCGCAGCCATGGTCTGCGAGCTGATAGTCCATGCTGCTGCAAACGTCATCGAACTGTTCGTGCAGATAGTTGTTGTCTTGCAAACGTCCCCATCTGTTGATCAGGAATCGCGCCGTGGCTGCAAGATCCGTTACAGCCATGCGGATAAGATGCCTGTCATCTCTACTGCTAGTGATACGAGGCCGTTTGGATCCAGCGCTGCGTTCTGTACTACCCTCCTGAACCCACCGATTCCATATTCTGCTAACAGTCATTGGATCTCGACCAACGCGAGCAGCAATGTCGCGATAAGATAAACCGGAATGGCGATAGGCTACAATCCGACCTTTATCAAAGTCGGAAACGTGATGGTATGCATTTCTTCTCCTTACACGAGGCATCACAACAAAGTTTCACCAGGCAACGCCGGTCAACTGCTGTTTGTACATTAGAAATCGGTTGGAAACTTTCCTCATGTCAGCACGTTGTAAGTGTCGCCACTGGCGCCAACCTTGTGTGAATGCTCTGAAAAGCTAATCATTTGCATCTCACAGCATCTTCTTCCCGTCGGTTAAATTTCGCGTCTGTAGCACGTCATCTTCGTGGTGTAGCAATTTAATGGCCAATATCGTAGTAAGATAACTAGAAAGAGCCTTTTTATTTTCTTCAGCTGCTCAGCCAGACTGTTATGAAGAGTGTATCGACAAATTCTAAGTCATGTAGTGAATGTGTAAAAGAACAAATTGATGATACGAACGCATGCCTGGAAACCACTCCCAGCGAGTCCACAGAGTGTTGGTGTTAGAGAGGAAACTTGCTGCCACTAGGTCACCATAGAGCTGTCCTCATATTGGACGTGAAATCGTGCGTTTTGTGATGTCACAAGGTGTAATTTCGTGCTCCAGAGCATTGCTAAACATGAAAGACTGTATCAGGCAAGTCAGACATTAGCTTCGTGAAACGTGTATTTCGTAGTTTTTACACTGTAAATTAAGTGCTACGAATATATGCTGTTCGAAAGCACCACCGTATTGAGGATCTCCCGAAAACGCGTCATTTTTTGGTACGATCTGATGTAAATAAATTACCATAAACGACATATTGGTGATTTAAGAATTATAGTGTTTTTTTTTATCAATCGACGTGTCCAGAATCTTCCCCACGATTTTCTCCTCTTATTTGACAGTCACTATTAGATGTTACAATGAAATGAAAACCCTTTGCTGCTTACAGGCGTTGACATACGTCAACGGGGACAGATGAAAATGTGTACCCCGAACGGGCTTCGGACCGGGGATCTCCCGCTTACTTAACAGACGCTCGATCCGTCTTTTTTTATCTCATTGTGTTCGTTTTTGTTTGCTGTAACTGCTCGGGGTGGACGTCGCAAGGCACTCGTTTCAGTTCATCGTTTATCCATTAACTCAGTTTTTTTATTACAGATGGCAGTTAGCACTGTGACCGAACACTCTGAGCTACCGTGACGGCCGCTGAGCCGCCGAGGACACAGACGGTAGTGCGACTGCCGGGATTTATCTCTGGCACGCCTCCCGCGAAACCCACATTCTCAACGTAGTGCTCCCGCCCATTATACTCATTACGCGCGGCGCGTTGCAGATTCCCGTAAGAGTTCGGTCACTGTTTGTGCATCCGCACAGAAGAAGAAGATGGTCAAGTGGGCGGTGAGCCTTAACTATATACATACTATTAGAGTACTTCACACGATGAGCCGTGGCGCTCGATTCAATACATTGCCAGCGGGCTGATGTGCGATCCTTGCATATTTAGAGGGAAGCCCGAGAGAGGCGCTAGTTGTACGTCGGCTAGGAGGGAGCCCACGGAATATAGAGAGGGCACAGTACTTTCGAAAGGAGAGGCAGTTAGGAATTTGGAGTGGATGCGGCGAGTGGCGCGTGTGGAGCCGAGAAGAGGGACCGTGCCCTGGTCGGTGGGGTTGCTGCCTTTGTGATGGCGAGGAATTTGGACGCTGATGGCACTGCTGGGGGTGACGACATAAAAGTGCTGATTTATATCCAGGACTTCTCGACAAGGCACGTGGCCAATTCTAGTTTCTGCATCTGGTGAGACTTTTCATCCTACAGCCAGGACTTCTCGACAACGCATGTGTCCAATTCTAGTTTCTGCATCTGGTGAGACATTTCGTCCTATACGTGCATGTTTACATGTAAAGGACAACGTTCTGAACAGCTCTAACGTTCTAGTGGAGCTTATGCACAAGAAGTCTACCATTTTTTGAGGAGTAATAATCCGCCACTTACGAACGTCGTTCTCATTTCCGGTGACTGCTTATGCACAAGAAGTCTACCATTTTTTGATGAGTAATAATCCGCCACTTAAGATAACCAACGCTCTGAAGCAGTATAATAAGTGATAAAATGTTATATAGTCGTGACTGTTGAACTCATCACTGTGGCTTTATAAGCCTAATGTTGCACCTTGGGTTTAGTGGCCATTAATGATATTCAGGGATCATTATCAACTGCCTGACTTGTGGTTGAGTTCCCAGTTTCTTGCAGCTTAATTCAAACCCAGTGCTAATATGCGTAGATGCTGTTGGTGTGGACCAACTTAGGAACGTCGTTCTCATTTCCGGTGACTGGAACTGGTTTGTTCCCCATTTGTAATTGTTCATCCTTGTGGGTAACAATTCATTGTTTGAGAATTTTAGTCCCTTCTAGTTTAGTCCAACTATAGGTCTTTGTAAACCCACTAGTTAACGAGTGAGAGCTTAGGACGGGTTTTCACTGCCCTGATCGTTCAATATCTGGCGCCGCTCTCCTAGCGACCCACCGACCGACGTGCCAGTGTTTAAAAATTCAAGCCATCTCATGGCGATCTGCTGCCGTTTCGAGCCGATGATATAAGACAGTAATAAGTTCATTGTGTTTCTTAAACACATCTGGCTTTCTTCTCAGGGTCGTTAACGTTGAAGTTCGAAGCTTAGTTCACACTCACCTGTCGATATTTGCTATTCATATGTTGAGCACCACGGCGCGTTATGATCTTAATTGTCTTGTAACTTGAATTTCTGTTAATTGAAGACCTAGTGAGCCCGGTGGTGCATATATCCTAATTACAACTGTTAATTGGAAGGTTACTAACATTGTTTGGTATGCGCCAGGCGCTCACTTTTCTAAAATTGCAAATACTATTCACATTGTCTTGAAAAGATAAATGGTTCTTGCAGATAGTTTAGAAAGCACTGGCACATATTCCCTTAAATCTAACATTTATTGTAATTCTTATCAACTATTTAGCACTGTGCGGTATTTTTACTAACTACCAATTCTTTACTGTGTGATCAGCATTTCATTCGAGTATTTCGTAGAGGAAGAAATTTGCTTACTTGTGTCAATGGACTCACTGGTTTAACTTGTAGAAATAAATTGTCATTATACAAAGTATGAATGATGTTGCTGTAGCTGGGCTATCCGTCCCACTCGACAGCCTTGTGTGCTGATCCTTGCGACCTGTCCTTGTTGTTTGTTGTTGTGGTCTTCAGTCCTGAGACTGGTTTGATGCAGCTCTCCATGCCACTCTATCCTGTGCAAGCTTTTTCATCTCCCAGTACCTACTGCAACCTACATCCTTCTGAATCTGCTTAGTGTATTCATCTCTTGGTCTCCTTCTACGATTTTTACCCTCCACGCTGCCCTCCAACACTAAATTGGTGATCCCTTGATGCCTCAGAACATGTCCTACCAACCGATCCCTTCTTCTGGTCAAGTTGTGCCACAAACGTCTCTTCTCCCCAATCCTATTCAATACTTCCTCATTAGTTATGTGATCTACCCATCTAATCTTCAGCATTCTTCTGTAGCACCACATTTCGAAAGCTTCTATTCTCTTCTTGTCCAAACTATTTATCGTCCATGTTTCACTTCCATACATGGCTACACTCCATACGAATACTTTCAGAAATGACTTCCTGACACTTAATACTGGATGTTAACAAATTTCTCTTCTTCAGAAACGCTTTCCTTGCCATTGCCAGCCTACATTTTATATCCTCTCTACTTCGACCATCATCAGTTATTCTGCTCCCCAAATAGCAAAACTCCTTTACTACTTTAAGTGCCTCATTTCCTAATCTAATTCCCTCAGCATCACCCGACTTAATTAGACTACATTCCATTATCCTTGTTTTGCTTTTGTTGATGTTCATCTTATATCCTCCTTTCAAGACACTGTCCATTCCATTCAACTGCTCTTCCAAGACCTTTGCTGTCTCTGACAGAATTACAATGTCATCGGCGAACCTCAAAGTTTTTATCTCTTCTCCATGAATTTTAATACCTACCCCGAATTTTTCTTTTGTTTCCTTTACTGCTTGAACAACATTGGGGAGAGGCTACAACCCTGTCTTACTCCCTTCCCAACCACTGCTTCCCTTTCATGTCCCTCGACTCTTATAACTGCCATCTGGTTTCTGTACAAATTGTAAATAGCCTTTCGCTCCCTGTATTTTACCCCTGCCACCTTCAGAATTTGAAAGAGAGTATTCCAGTCAACATTGTCAAAATCTTTCTCTAAGTCTACAAATGCTAGAAACGTAGGTTTGCCTTTCCTTAATCTTTCTTCTAAATTAAGTCGCAAGGTCAGTATTGCCTCACGTGTTCCAGTGTTTCTACGGAATCCAAACTGATCTTCCCCGAGGTTGGCTTCTACTAGTTTTTCCATTCGTCTGTAAAGAATTCGTGTTAGTATTTTGCAGCTGTGACTTATTAAGCTGATAGTTCGGTAATTTTCACATCTGTCAACACCTGCTTTCTTTGGGATTGGAATTATGATATTCTTCTTGAAGTCTGAGGGTATTTCGCCTGTTTCATACATCTTGCTCGCCAGATGGTAGAGTTTTGTCAGGACTGGCTCTCCTACAGCCGTCAGAAGTTCCAATGGAATATTGTCTACTCCGGGGGCCTTGTTTCGACTCAGGTCTTTCAGTGCTCTGTCCTTATGACTATCATTTCATACGCATCATTTTCGCAAAGTCACTGTGTGATTTCCACGCCATATACAGCTGACATCAGCAGCTATAAAGCGCTGTGTCTGCAAATCACAATGAGAAGCACATTCCGTGCGATATGTTAGCTTGTTGCTGAGTATGTGTCAGCCACGTTTAAAACAATATTGAGTTTGCTTCACGATGAATGACACTTCCCCTGTGAGGACTGATGTAATGCAGTAAACGTGATTTGTAACGCTGTCGTCTCTGCGTTTCTGCGTATAGTGCTGTCTGCAGTGGTGTCTCCTTTTTAGAAGAGTTGGACCCGCATGCCGTTAGCGTTACAACTCATGTTTGTTGACGAATAAATGAACTAGCGGCAGGTTGCTCCTCTTGCAACTTCGACGCTTTGTAGCGACGTTGTTCCTCAAGATACTGTGCAGGACTGTTCAAACTTTGTTGCTATGCCTTAGGCCCTGTGCATCTCACATGCCTAATCCTTACTCCAGTCACCACGGATAACCTACAGTCTGATTAAAATCAGTTGGCAGTTTATGTCTGTCGTTTCCCACTGCAATGTTGCTACATTAGCTGCTGACTATCGATTAGTTTTAGGTGTCAGACAAACACGGCAGGACACTTCACAAACGCTATTCATACGTAACGCTTAACGTAATACGTCGGAAGCGGCCGCCGCGAAATGTGGCAGAAGTGCGAGATGCTCTGTAGATAGCTGATTTTCACTGACCAGTGTCTTAACTGCTGCAGACGACGGTTTTAGTAGCCTTGAATTGAAACTCATGTCCCGAGCTAACCACAACAACATGATGTGCAATGTATCCGTGAAAACGGCGGTCAACAGTATGCGGCAGAACTGAAATCATGAACGTTTTGTTTACCGTCATTACAGCTAAACTCTACGAACAAAGTCAAGACAGAAAGATTCCAATTTCAGCACTAAAGCCAACTATAATTTATCGCAAGTCATTGGTTACCTGAAACAATTCTCACACCAGCTACACGACCTGACACGTTATCAACCGATGCGCAGTCCTGGCTGCCACCGGTTTGCAGATTATAGGCGGCATGGGGAGATTCCAAACGAAATAAAAGTAATAAGAAGAAAAATAAGAACAGACAAAAAAGTTAGGATGATAGCGATAATATGAGGCAAAATACTAGAAATAAAAAAATACATTTGAACCGTTTATTGTAATTGGGACATATAATCGCACAGGAAGAAAGCAACCTTACTGAAAATTCATATGATTACAATAAAATTGCTAAACTGCTTGATAAATGAAATGCTACTAGTTGAAAACCGAATGACTTCATTTCACGTGTTTCGGAAGATACCAATCAACAGGACGTTTGGGAATCAAAATACAGGTGACACAAAATATTCAAAGGTACAGAAATCAACATGACAACAGTACAATCATTAGGAAGTTTCGTGATGTTGAGACCTGACATACACACCGTGATCATCTAGGAATACAGATGGATAAACACACGTTGTAACTGATACAGCTGTTATGGCAGACTAATTTCACAACCAAATCATGATTTTTAGGCAGACAATTTACGCCTACAGAGGGTGCGAAGCATACGTAGGTCATACCGCTTAGCGGCGAGATCGCAAAGACAAATCTTAATTTATTTACATAAAAATTATTGAATTTAAAACTTAGATTTCAGAAGGGTATATAAAGCAATAAACTTAAATAAGACTCCGTAAAACAATTTTTACACCGGTGTTAAATGCCATCAATACAATAAACATATAGAATAATGTGCGTAAGGTATACAAACCAGTCATAAAAAACCAAAATTATGCACAAATTACGTATTGACAAAAAGTGTAAACCGTACCACATAGTGATATATAATAAAATATATGAAATGCCAACGTTAAGAAAAAAGAACACCAATACGACACCAATGCAAGCACCCGCAGGTTCAGATAACGGAATAGCACCATTGAAAGATACAATGAAAGATGTTAAAGTAAATCATGAGAAATTAATAAACGTATGTAATAAAGCACTATGGAGGCCATATTAGCACTTTGGAAATGCTTAGAAGTAAACAGAAAGAGATATTATAATAAATAAGCAAAATAATTTCATTTGATGTAAGTCAGGGACTCAACGCATCAAAAATCTCATCAAATGCAGTATCTACGGAAAGCCTACTTCCGCACAACGAAATATAAAAATGTGACATACATAGAATTAGAGCTATAGCTCCCACCCTCATACGTCAGGATAAGGGAGATCGTACAAGTAAGAACGCTAAAACAAGTAATAAGTGAAATACTGTGCATAATGTACAGAAAGTAATAGCAGTTCATTGATGAGTAAATGAAATGCAAAATACGTAACTTTCAGTGCCAAAGCTGTCAGGGACTCAAACACTGAAGAAAAATACGTATCAAAAAGTTTTCACAGGAACAATACATCCGCCTAAAATAACAGAGCAAACAGAACAGAACAAAACGTAGGTAGAATGAGGGAAAGTGGTGCAAGCATACGAAAAATATTTCTGTACTCATCGCAGTTAATAACATACGACGAAAGTGAAAGGTATAACAACCAACGCAATGGACAAATACATCTGTGGGGTAGGTTAGGTAGAAAATACATCGAATTACAAGTGTAGTGCTTCCTCAAATATTTTAAAGAACCACTGGCGTCCTGCAGATAGCTCTTCATTCAACACTTAAGATTGCTAACGCGATCGGTGTATAAAAATTTCTAACTGTTCCAAAATATCTGACACGCCTTTTGGCTCGGCATAAAGTATCTTAAGTCCTCTGTCTATGGGAAGCATGAGGTGCTCTTAATGTGTTAAATGGCACCCAAGTGCGGAATTATTTTAAAAGTATGCACACAAAACCTAGTGGCAAAATTTTTTCCAGTTTGACCCACGCATAATGATTCACAGGATGGATTTGTTACTACGGAATTCTGTTGACGACAAAACCTGATAAATGTAACTGATCAGGCGTCTGCAACTTAAATGTGGTTCCTGTGAATACATGAATGCATGCCCGAAGGAATAGACACCATACATTCATGTAATTAATTCGCCTAGATGGGCAATGGATCTACTTGATTCAGTGCGGTTGCACAAGCACATCCGACCTCCTGCGGGAATCTCAGAGCAGCGAGCATGGGAGAAACGGACAGGTAGGTGGAACTCGGTGGGAATGTGGATCGGTCGCGAGGAGTGCTAAGGTAGTCCACGCAGTTGCGATGACACTGTGTCTCGGATGTAGCAGCCCCGCTTCTCACGCCGGGCGTGAAGGTTATTTCTGTTCCCGTCTCTATAGCTGAGCTTCGAGAGTTCCCTTGTTTGTCCTCAGCATCGTATGAGTCGAGAGCGTCACATAATTGCTTGTCTCTCGGCGTCTCCTGTATGTGATTCCATTTTGAGCCGGCGTTGTCTTGCATCGTAATGTCGTCCATGGCTCCCAGGAAAATTCCACGCAGAGGTACCGTCGCTTGTAGTTTTTAGATGTCGACGCGTCATGGGCAGCAGACTTCGTTAGGATTTCGTAGTTGGCTTGTAGGTACGACCAATGTCACTTCAAAACGAGTTCACATAGCTTACTTCGAATAATCGTATGTGTTTTATGTCAAGTTCATAGACGCGCTTCAGGTTTTACAGGCTCTTTTATGGCACGAACAACAAGTGCCTTTCACTCAAGTTGATGCATCTAATAGTACGGTTAATTTGGCGGGCGGTGTGGTGGAAAATACAAATATTAGGGTGTGTAAACTTCCCCTCGAAGTTGATGACAGATTTTTTCAAGACCGTCCTGCTTCCGTTTGTGGATATACGGAATATTCGTCGGGAACGCTGTTCCGCTCAACATTGTTTACATGTTTACAACGGAGTTCGAACATTGGACATGGTGCCAAACGGAATATTCCCTCTCATTTGCAGGTGTGTTGATACCGGGTTCATAAAATTTAGACAGGGCAAGAAGGACCTGTTTCACATGTAATGAGAGAGGACAGCTACGTACACATTGCCTGCGTCGTGTCACGGAACTATAATGCATTTCTGAACAATGTAGAAGACTAACTTCAGAGGATCTGGTTCCCCAAGTAACAACCATTGTGCCTAAGCACATTTCTCGCAGGCAAGGCGAGCCATTGGCTGATGGTACTAGCGCATTTTCGCCATTTGCCTCGCGTCGGGACTTTGCCACTGTAGCTTCCGCAGCGTCACCACCTTAACTTCAAAAGAAGCGCAGGCGGACTCGAAATGATGAGGAGTCAGGCGATTCCTCTTCTCTTCTCCGCTCTAATAGAAAGATTCTGGTGGTGGAGGCCCCTCCCCTCCCTCAGTTAGAGCGCATAATAACATGTCGGTTGCTGTTCAAGATTGGAAAGCGTACAGTACTCCCTCCGACCTGACTCCCGACGCCGAGACCGCATCTTCGGAATCACATGAGGATAGACATGTTCCGGAGTTTCGTACTACACAATGAGATCAAAAGTATCCGGACACATGGCTGATAATGACTTACTATCCATCAGTAATGCTGGAATTCAATATGATGTTCGCCCAACCTTAGCCTTGATGGCAGCTTCCACTCTCGAAGGCATACGTTCAATCAGGTGCTGGAACATTTCGGGAATGGCAGCCCATTCTTCACAGATTGCTGCAACGAGGGGAGGTATCGGCGTTCCAAAACTTCCAAAAGGTGTTCTGTAGGATTCAGGTCACAACTCTCTGCAGGCCAGTCCATTACAGCGATGTTATTGTTGCGTAACCACTCTGCCCCAGGCCGTGCATTATGAACAGGTGCTCGATAGCGATGAAAGACAACAAGGGCCCCCACAATGAAAAACACGACCTCACCATAAAACCACCGCGTCCAAATTTTACTGTTGGCACTACACACGCAGGCAGATGACCATCACCGGGCATCCGCAATACCCACACCCTGCCATCAGATCACCACATTGTATAGCGTCACTCTTCGCTCCACACAACGTTTTTCCACTTTCCAATCGTCCAGTGTTTACGCTCCTTACACAAGTCAGGCGACGTTTGCCGTTTACCAGCGTGATGTGTGGGTTATGAGCAGCCGCTCGACCATAAAATCCAAGTTTTCTCACCTCCCGCCTAACTGTCATAGTACTTACAGTGGATCCTAATGCAGTTTGAAATTCCTGTGTGATGGTCTGGATAGATATCTGCCTATTACACATTACGATCGTCTTCTACAGTCAGCGGTCTGTGCTAGTCAACAGACGAGGTCGGACTGTGCACTTTTGTGCTATACGTGTCCCTTCACGTTTCCACTTCACTATCACATTGGAAACAGAGGACCTAGTGATGTCTAGGAGTGTGAAGATCTCGCGTACAGACGTATGACACAAGTGACACCCAATCACCTGACGACATTCGAAGTCCGTGAGTTCCACGGAGCGCCCCATTCTACTCTCTCACGATATCTAATGACTACTGAAGTCGCTTATATGGAGTACCTGGCAGTAGGTGGCAGCACAATGCACCTAATATGAAGGAAAGGGGGGTTTCCGGATATTTTTGATCACATAGTGTATATCAACGGACTTGCCCGGCATCCCTGAGTCTGTAACGAATTCCCAGCCTTCTTGTGCGCTACCGGATGGCGAAAGCGTGCCATAGGCCGCTGCTGATCGAATCCCGATGGGCTTAAGTGAATCAGCGGCATGTGTGGTTGCAGTGGAAAACGTAGAGTTAGTTTCGGATTCCGTTGATTTACCTGAGTCGCACCGCCCACCTGTACTTGGTACTGTATATCCGCAGGACGCCACGTTCCACATGCGGCAGTCGGCTTCCCGCACAGCCGTAACAAACATCGTTTTCAAACTGGGCGCGCGGCATCTCGAAAAAAATAAAAAATAAATAGGATGGAACAGAGGGTTCCACCACTTTACTTTCAGATTCATCCATTGACTCTGCCATGGACGGTTAACGATAATTTGCAAGTAGTGAGCTGACTGGTTTTGGTAATAGGTAGATATAGGTCTATACCTTTCTTACCTCGAATGTGAACAGAACTAGTTCTGAGCGCAAAATTCCGGCGCTGTGACAATTATTTACGATTCACGTGTAGTGGTGATAGTTTCGCAAGAAATGTTATTTGAATATTTTTCTATTACTGGCTTTTCTACTTTCTTCAATGTGGCTACTGACCTATCTAAAGATAATGCATTATTTTACAGAGAGGAAGTAAAACTGACTGGTTGCGAAGTTCTCAGTAACGACCGAGGAATAGGTGGGACTTTTTGTGACTTTGCTTTGATTCTTCCATATGCCCCCTCAGGATCTGATCGTTCCACTGATTGTGTATGTTTTCATAAAGAGGGTATGGGTTATTTATTTCGTAAAACACCGCACAAACTATTGTTAGGTGGGGATTTTAATTGTGTTTTGCGCCCTGTGGATCTGACCACTAAATTTATTTCCAGTAAGGAACTAGACGATTTGGTGCGTGCGTCGAAAATAGGAGGTACGTGGAACTGGTAATATTCCACTCTCGTCAGGAACACGCATTTTACAACTACTTCTGTAAGTAGGCTGCTTAGGTTTTTATTTTGGTAACGCCACGTAGCACTCTGTATGAAAATCACTGGCTGTGCTGTGTGCAGTCTGTGGCAGGTTTGCATTGTTGGAATTTGCTATTGTAGTGTTGGGCAGTTGGCTGTTACAGCGCGTAGCGTTGCGCAGTTGGAGGTGAGCCGCCAGCAGTGATGGATGTGGGGAGAGAAACGGCAGAATTTTGACAGCAGACAATCTGGGCGTGTGTCCGTCAGAATGAGTTAATTTGTAATATTGGATATCATGAACTGACATATGTATATGATGACTTTGGAACGTTATTAAGGTAAATACATTGTTTCTCCTCTATCAAAATCTTTCATTTGCGGACTATGCCTATCAGTAGTTAGTGCCTTCAGTAGTTAGAATCTTTTATTTAGCTGGCAGTAGTGGCGCTCGCTGTATTGCAGTAGTTCGAGTAACGAAGATTTTTGTGAGCTAAGTGATTCATGAAAGGTGTAGGTTACTGTCAGTCAGGACCATTCTTTTGTAGGGATTATTGAAAGTCAGATTGCGTTGTGCTAAAAATATTCTGTGTCAGTTTATTGATGATCTGAATAAGTAAAGAGAGAAATGTCTGTGCACGTTCGGTTTTGCTCAGCTGTTTGAAAATCAAATAACGTAAGGGGTTTATCAGTACAGTCATTCATAAATTTTTCTAAGGGGACGTTTCATATCTCGACCCTTAGCCGAGGATACTTCACTGGAATCTTCTGATTTTTTCTTGTAGTTTGTGTAATTAGTGTAGCTATTGTTTATTGCTAGTGCGTAATTATAGAATTTCCTTTGTAGTTGTAGTTTTTAATTGTTGTACAGTAAAACAGTTGTGGCATGCATGTAGATTGGCACCAAGTATTTCCCAGCTGTGCTTGCAATTAACTAGACATTAATTTCAGTGCTATGTTAATATGTTTTCTTATTTTTGCTCTTCAAATTGTGCTTTTCTTGTTATCGTGTGAATTACGTGATAATTATGGCGTGAAAAACGTAACACTAGGCTTCAAAGTAAATTGAGGAATGATAGTGACGACGAGCGTAATTTTTCAGCACCACCGTGTAATGAATTAACAGACATTCCAAGTAGTAATTTGGTAATTGTGCATAGGGAAATTGAGCGGGCGGCAAATAATGGTGCAGACAGTGAAACAGCTAGTGAACAGGGTAGTATAGTCGATCGGTCGGTCCGCAACAGCTCGCCCTGGGAATCCGAAATAACAGGACACAATCTTGCAAATACTGTAGATTCAGGTTTTGCGTCATTCCCCGTTTCTCAGTCAATTGAAGACACATTTTCTGCTTTTCCAAATGCGAATGTTGCCGGTGCAAATACAGAGCCGAAAAGTACAGAGGAACATGTTTCAGAGACCAGTGCATTGTTATTACAATTAATGCAACAAATGGGACAAAAGCTTCAAAACTTAGACACAATGGTACAAAATCTTCATACGTTAGACACGATGGAACAAAATCAGAGACAAACACAGCAACAGCTTCAAAAATTAGACTCAATGAAACAAACACTTGAACAAACACGTGAAGGCTTAACTGCTGAATTACTTAAAATCGAATCGAAATGTCAAAACGTCAGTAATGACGTAAAAACAAAAATTTGTAAGCAATTTCAAACTATTTTTTTCGCATCATGAAAATGCATTACAGAATCACGAAGCTGCCATGAAAGAACTGCATACTATTGTTCATGAAAATCACGACACCTAGCAAGCTAAAATTGACTCAGTTGCATCTACCGATTCGGTTACACAACTTGAAAAAACTCAAGAAAACGTAAAGGGCACAGTAGATACGATTTCAACACAAAATGGACAAACTGAAGCTTGGTTCAGAAAAACACACTGAGGAAATCAGTTCACTATCGGAGAAAGTAGCCGAACTCTCGGATCAGTTCACTAACTTACCTACAAAGGTAGATGATGATCTGAATGACACAAGACCCATAGCCTTCACTGACACAGAAGAGTATGGACAAATTAAGAAATTCAAACAAAATCAAAATCAAATCAATACACAGTACAAAAGAGAAATCCGGGAAGTACAAGATCAGTTGGCACAAGTAAGACAAGAATTACGTATTTCTGTGGACACTCGCGCTCCAACACGGGAAGAGGGACTTAGAAATACTGAAAAGCCACAAAATAATAACACAGGGCATATCGGGTATTATGAAAGAAATTGGCAAGGAGTACCGAATTTTGAGATGGAACCGCCGAATTGACGTAACAATGACCGACATGCGACTCGCCGTCACGATGATTTTGACTATAAGCTGTCCGTTACCGCACGTAAATTCAAAACATTTAAGAATTCCGGCAACGACATTCATCCACAAGCATGGCTTCATCAATTGTCTCATTGTTTTCCTCCCACCTTATCATTGGAGAACAGGTTAGAATTTATGTGTGGCTATATGGAGAATGAACCAGCTGTAAGAAAGCGATCGGTCATTCACGATTGTCAGAGTGAAGGGGAATTTTATCATGCCTTCCTCTCAGCATACTGGCCTCAAGCTACACAATACCGAGTAAAACATAGCATCATAATGATGAAACATTTCCAACAAACTGAATTTTCCAATCTTGTCAAATATTTCGAAGACATGTTACATAAGAATCAGTACCTTTCAAACCCATACAGGCCTCAGAACTCATCCGCATTTGCTTAATCGAATTGCCTGAACATTTACGACATATTATTTTGGCAGGACGTTGCAAAGACGACATCGAAGCTTTTCAGGGACTCTTACAAGAATTGGAAATTAACACTGACAATCGCGGGACGCGAAAACAGGAACACAACAATTACAGTTCACATCCATCACAATTCCGCGATGACAGAAATAATAACTGGACAGGACAAGGCTATTCTTACAACGCAAATCCTGACCGAAACAGACACCAACCGTATGAGAACCGTTGGCAAAGTAGCAATAGTTACAGAGAAAGATTGCATTTCCATAGTAATAAATATGACAGAGACAGTCAGAGATACAGACAATATGGGAACCAAAATAATTATTATCAAGGGAGTCAGAATAACTTCAGACGCAACGGTCCACCGCGCAGTTACGACTCATGGAGAAACTCTCCACCACGTGACCCACAAGAAAAAAATTACAGAAGCTACCGACATGACGACGACGATATAATCTTAACTACAGACCAGAATTTAACCAAATTTGGCGTGTTTCAAACAAGGCAGGGCCCTCTCCACAAGGTGAATTTGTAGAAGTTAGATCTCCAAATCCCAATAACGACGCTCACCAACAATGAGACAGACAATGACTCTCACAGCAGGCAGCCACGTGCGCCGGCTGGCTCAGAGATAATTAACATAGACGATAACCTTGAGAAAAATTCCAATATTCTTTACCAACGTATACCACATCATAATTGCGTTGAAGTTGAAATTCTGCATACTAGGAAGAGCAAGGGTTTACACCACATTTCACATGTAAAACCGTTTATTGGAAGATAATCTGCTTTTTAACTTAGTCTTTGCTATAAAATTTTTCACTTCACATTTCTGGTACTCTTTGTCACACTTAGAAACTGTTAACATGCAACTATGTTTCAAAGAAAACTATACAGTCAAGAACCTAGGGAACTTATTCAGACAAGTAATTACAAATGCATTGTTGTGATGAACAGACGACACGGTGTTGCTATTTATACATTCTTGCTTGTTAGTTGCACGACTACATAAGGAATATAAGGCTTACATACTTCGAACATATACTGCTAATGAGATTTTAATGCAAGATTTTGGTTTACTTGAAAAGACATTCTTTATTTGAAGTACTTTCTGTAAGATTAAAGATGACTTAGTATTTTTTTTCTTTTGACAGCTGCACGATTATATCACGACGCTACTAATGTGTGACACAATTTACATTGTTGCTTTTGTGCTGTATCTGTTTTATATCTGCACAGTTTTTCTGAATTCTTCTGGAAAGCAAAACGTGTTTTAGTAGTAACTTTTGTGGTATTGCTACAATGAGTCAGCTTTTTTCGTAGCACAACAATACGTTTCAGTATAGTACTTCCTTGATCACGGTAATGTACGTAATAACTACGATATCTATATGCATAGCATTTCACTTTTGTTTATGATGAGGTAAGTACATTGACCTCTGCAGAACTTAGCTTACGGAAGACGATAACTAGGACACTTCCACAGAATTATCTTACAACAAGACACACAGTTTGGCGCTACAGTACACGTATTTGATTGATTAATTTTGTACTTAAAACATTGATGTTTAAAGATCTTTGAAATAAAAAGAAACAAAGTTTATGCGTGATACATTTCATTCCATTGCCGTAGTCAGTAGCACCTGACGGTATAATTACATTAATCCTCAGGTGGGTACACATTTACATTGTGTACCATGTGTGTGACAAGCACAAGGAGCCCTAGCTAATATGGTATTTGCTTATACAGCTTTACACACCGGTATCATATTTCTCTCACAAAAGTACACAGCTATCTGATTATTTAACAGAGAAACAAAAATTTTTTTTACTACATCAGTGACCGTTGTTTACGTAATTACACATTTGGATAACTTCACATTTATTAAATTGTATTTTGTCTGTACTTTGTGAACTGTTCATATTTTTTCAGAACCATTGTGATACTATGAGAGCTTTCAATGATGTGTTTGTTATGGGTTCATGATTTTTAAAGTACGTTTGAGGTAGATGACACTATTGAAATGAGCAGAGAATTTATTTTGGGTTTTGAAATTATTGCACAAAGCTACGATGTTTTTGAGATTTGACTCAGGTGTTATGATGTTATTATTACGATGAAGATGTGTATTATGCAGTTGAGGTATATTTGTGATCAATAAGCTGATGCTATAAGAGGAATTTGATTATGCTACATATTTATTGTGATGACATATTGAAGAAGTGTCGACGAATATGTGTATGTGTAATAAGGTAAGGAATAATGAGTAGTGGTTAGGGTCTCTGATTTGAGAAGAAGGATGTTGGAAACCAAGAATCGTACTTTAAGGGTTATGAAATGTGTGTACATGCGTGAATGTGTCACAATGCTGGAGAAAATTTTTGGACATTGTTTTATTTAAAGGATTTTGTTTCTACACATTTGTAATTCAAATTCTCGGCCTGTGAAATTTTTTGTATGAGACTGTCACTGCAGCGCAAACTGTTGTCGTAAATATTTCGGTAACAAAGCTATGTGACCTTGCCGTAATGCATTGTGGATGCCCAGCTGTACCAGTCGTGTGGCGAAAAAGCCATTAGGTGGAGAAAAAAGAGGCCATTAACATCACTATTGACATTTCTTTGTAGAAAGCATTCCAAATAAGACACACTCATACTTGAAACCCATGATTTCAGTTTTGAGCTCATACTTTCTGATATTTACTGAAATGCCTAATGAAATGATGAGAAATATTTTATGTCTATACACCTGATTATGACTACTGGCTTTCTAGTTTAGAGACTTTTTTACTGCCTTATGAAATGCCATATGCATAGTGAATAATGTTTCATGCTTTCCTTTGAATATATGTATATTTGCCTATTTTGTTTAATATGTAGATTCTAGCTGCACTGCAGCACTGGTTAAAATAAAATTTAATAGATGAAGTAAGGGAAATATTTTCTGTCTACAGATCCATTAAACAATAATATTATGATCTACGTCCTTAAAAACGGGGAATATAAATAGACATTTCCCTTCGCCGGAATTGCATAAATAATTTTTTTAACGTTTTGGTAACTTGTCTGGTAGAGTAAGTTGTTTTGATGCGCCACTCTAGTGTTAAGATATGACATAGGTGTTAGACATGGCCATCTTCACTGTGATATTCTTTCTGCTTGAGCTTTGTCATGTTTAGGTATATGTTATAGCATTTTCTGCCGCTGCTGTTTGCCAGGCATAGTGCCTTTTGTAAAGCCAGTATTACTACAAATGTTATTTGTATTATTATGTTTTAATGATGTTTTGTGTATCTTTGTAATTGTATTTCACTTTGTATTACTCTGTTAAGCCAGTTTACTACTGATTTACCTTTCTTGTTGCTGCACATTGGCTCATATTAGTTGTAATGTTGCATTTTCTCTGCTAATTTAGATTTACTGCTGCTTGCTTTGCTAATTTGCATTTTTTGTCATTGCTGTTTGTGTTAATTATTTTGTGCTGCTGCATTGCCTCATACCTTAGATTATGCATCTGAGCTCAGTACATTTAAGTTAGCTTAAGAGGGGGTAGGCAATATAAGAGAACGAGTTGTGATGAATTAGAAGAAATGCATTCAGAAGCTATAAGAAAATGGTTTGGCTAAAATAGTTGTGTACAGTGGAGAATAACTATTTTGAAAGAGGATATGAATTGAATACAGAAAGCATGCTTGGATAGAATTTTTTTGGTGGAAACAAATGTTGAAATAAGAGGAAAGATCTATGGAATGAAGTTTTGGGTTGGACTGCAGTACCAAATGTTACATTGAAAACAAATCCTATTCTTTCCTTTTTTGTTATTCCGCTATGTGTTTGTGTACTCTTGTGTATTTGTGTATTTGCTGTCTTTATGTGTTTAGCTGATAAGAGTTATGTTGTAGAATTTTTCTAATAATATGTTATTTTCTTTGTAAAGATATTTATACATTATTGATTCTGTTCTGTTTTAATGCTCATGTGCGAAATTAATGTTTCGATAACTATTCTCATTATTTTATATATTTACTTATGTCATAATTCCTGTAACACTGATGTATATGTCTATTTCTATTCTTTTGTAAAGCCTGGATTACTACAAATGTTATCTGTATTATTATGTTTTAATGATGTTTTGTGTATCTTTGTAATTGTATTTTCATGTTATAAAATTGTAATGGACACCAGTTCATCAAATTAAGTAACTTGTAAGCATTCATTTCACTGCACACATTTCTGTTGGTCATAGTATATGCACAATATGTGGGAAGTTGGGACTGTTAGTGTTTGCACTTGTGTTAATAATTCAGCAAGGGACTAGTTAACAGCATTGCTGGTTGTAGGTTAATTAAAAAAAATTTTTTTTTCAGTGTGCAAGTGGTGGTTCAAGGACTTGCAATATTATCTGCAGGTCTCTAAAACGGTGATAGTGCACCCACACAGTCACAACGGATGGCTGCTAACCATCTCTACAAGGACTACGGTGGGTCTGCACCTTTGATGGCCCACCAATACCATAATTACAGTGGGTCTACCCTTGGATGACTCGCCAATACCATAATCTCTACCAGGACTACAGTGGGTCTGCTCTGTGATGACCTATCTACCAATATTCTTCAAAACTTCGACTGACTCTGCTGTGGGTTTGCTCTGTTGTGGCCCATTACCTGTATGCATGTCAAGAGTCAGCACTGTGTTTCCGCTGGAAGGACAAAACTACTTCTTCAAGACTGCATGGAAATCCACTACTTTCGTGTGCATTTTCTTTTACTAATGAGACTTTGTGAAAAAAACTGTAATTACTATTGTGATAAATAATCAGGACTGTCTTTATGAAAACAATTTTTGCTTTTGACTAACAGTGTATTAATAAGTGTGTGCATTTGATATCTTTGTTATTGTAAATTATTTTGTGGGGAGCATGGGGGCTATGTAAATAGGCTGTTTAGGTTCTTACGTTGGCAACGTCACCTAGTACTCTGTATGAAAATCACTGGCTGTGCTGTGTGCAGTCTGTGTCTGGTTTACATTGTTGGAACTTGCTATTCTAGTGTTGGTCAGTTGGCTGTTAATAGCGCGTAGCGTTGCGCAGTTGGAGGTGAGCCGCCAGCAGTGGTGGATGTGGGGAGAGAAACGGCTGAATTTTGACAGCAGACAATCTGGGCGTGTCCGTCAGAATGAGTAAATTTGTAATATTGGATATCATGAACTGATATATGTATATGATGACTTTGGAACATTATTAAGGTTAATACATTGTTTCTTCTCTTTCAAAATCTTTCATTTGCTGACTATGCCTATCAGTAGTTAGTGCCTTCAGTAGTTAGAATCTTTTATTTAGCTGGCAGTAGTGGCGCTCGCTGTATTGCAGTAGTTCGAGTAACGAAGATTTTTGTGAGCTAAGTGATTCATGAAAGGTATAGGTTACTGTCAGTCAGGGCCATTCTTTTGTAGGGATTATTGAAAGTCAGATTGCGTTGTGCTAAAAATATTGTGTGTCAGTTTATTGATGATCTGAATAAGTAAAGAGAGAAATGTCTTTGCACGTTCGGTTTTTCTCAGCTGTTTGAAAATCAAATAACGTAAGGGGTTTATCAGCACAGTCATTCATAAATTTTTCTATGGGGATGTTTCACTTCCAGCTGCCGACTCGATCACTTTTCTCTTTCTGACTCTTTATGTGGACAGCTTTTAGCGATAGACGCGATTCTACCTTGTTTCACTGATGACTTTGCCGAAGCTTTTACTTTAAATTATGTGCCGCAACCATTAAAACTATATCGCCTCCCCTGGGTCTTGAAGACATCCCCTCTTAAAGGATCCTTCCCTCGACATTATCGTTCGAGAGGCTAGGGCCCGTAGCTTGCGTTCGCAGGACCCTTATCCTTCTCTTATGGAATGGTGGTCAGTGTACGCCAAAGCTTTGCTCCAGGAAGCGTTAATGCGTTACGCTGCTGGGGGCGAAGGGATTTCGGTCAGACCCTGGAATGTTATTATTCCTTCTTGCGTCAACTTTATGACAGTGCCAGACAAACAATTATGAGTATCCGCCATACTAAGATGAAACAACTTTAATAAAGAGCAAAAACCGGAAGAAGTCAAAGAGCGATCTAAATCTTGCCTTTTCCTTCAGGATGAACCGACCTCCTTATATCACCTCATCCGGCTTCGGACACGTCGCAAACGAGCGTGTATCACGCCCTTTACTCACACCAATGACTACGTATTGACATCCCAAGTGGCATTCCCACAGCATTCCAAAACTACTTTACCGACCTTTATGATGACACTGCTACTGATACGATTGTCCCTTATGGGCATAGTCCTCTCCTCGATTGCGTGGTTACTCTCACATTAAATAAAAGCTTTCATAATGACTTTACCAGCGATGGTGTATATCGCCTTTTTGTTGGTTCAACATCGCAAAAGTTGCCGGGAGTCGACGGTATTCCTAAGGAAATTTATACATGGTTACCCTCTTATAGGTTACACCATTATGTTATTGGTAAGTTGGGTGATCCAGCAGGCTTTGATTCCTGACCCCTTCAAGGTTGGTAAAATCGTTCTAATTCCGAAGATAACAGGTCGCCCAGACATGATAAGTTTCGCCCGATCACACTGTTTAATTTCGATTGCAGAACTGAAGTCCGGGAGATCAATACCCGTTTGTCGATACTGCTAGAGGAAATTCTTGCTGTCCACCAAAGGTGAGGGCCTGGTGGAACGATTCTGAATTCTGTAGTGGAGTGCGGCGACGTTGTCTCGGTGGTTGCAGCGACTTAGATCTCTGAAGCATTACTTTCTATTGATTTTAATAAGGCATTTGACTGGGTGAGTCACGGATTCTTGATGCAGGTGCCCAAGGTGACCAGTCTCAATCATAATGCGTGTCAGGTACTATCAAGTCTTTGTTGTCGTATTCACACATCTGTCGTAGTGAATAGACAACTTATTCCCTACATCACCATCCGACGGGGCTTACTGCAGCGGAGCTTTTCGTTTTGTCGCTAGAACCTCTGCTTCGCCGTATTGCTGAGCAATTAAGTGGCTGGCAAACATTCCGAGAAACCTTCTCGGTACTAGTGTACACGGATGTTGTGATATTGCTACGTCATGTCGATTATATGTCGTTGCTCAAGGACGTATTGGATTCATTTGTTCTCCATCTGGGGCCAGCATTAACGAGTGGAAATGTAACCAATCAATATTGCAAGGACCGCCCCCGCTAGCTGAGTGGTCAGCGCGACAGAATGTCAATTCCAAGGGCCCGGTTTCGATTCCCGGCTGGGTCGGAAATTTTCATCGCTCTGGGACTGGGTGTTGTGTTACCATAATCATCATAATTTCATTCCCATCGACGCGCAAGTCGCCGAAGTGGCGTCAAATGGAAAGACTTGCACCGTTCCACGGCCGCTCTACACAGATCGTTGGGAATTACCGTTGATCGCTGTCCGATGAAAATGTCTGCACTCAACTGGCGGAAGGTGACGAATACAATACAAGGGGCATTTCGTGAACACTAACGCTGTTCGCTTAGGCTGCTTCATAAAGTGCGGATTTTAGGATTTTAGATTCCTACATTTTCAGCAAAGTGTACTAAGTTGCACAAATATTCGCGCTCCCCGCGTTAATGTCTCTCAACTGAACACAAATGTCGGGAAGTTTCCTTTGGAAAAGTCATATTTTTCCACTTTGGTATGGAATTATTGAAGTCCCCGACCCATTGGAGGGTTGGGATTTCCAAATACCAAAGTGAAGGCTGCATTATTGTTTACAAGGCATATCTTTTTAACACGTATTCGACCAACTCAGTCTATTATATCTCGTTTATTTTCGTATTTTCGGACTCCGCCTGCTCATCTTGGCCATATCAACTCAAAATTGCTGCACGTCCATGAATTTTATACTATAATAGGTTTTCTGGGAGCTGACATTTTATCAGTGACACACCTTACCACCAGATCCTTGCTTTCCCGTTGGGGAGTACAATCATCCCTCACCCTAGCTGAAATGCCCGGGCCATTGGTGTCTAGGAAAACAGCGTTAGTCTTCTTATCCTCCCGATGGAAGTCATCTCATCGTGGTAGAGGGTCATTCACAATCACATCCCAACCAACGAACGCGTCCATCGCATTGCTCTTAGTCCGACTGGTCTTTGCGACACATGTCATCAACCTGAGACAGTACCACACAGATTTGTCTCTTGTGGACGGGAACAGTGGCACTGGATTCGCCGACAACTGGGTTCCATTACGCGATCACCTGAAGCTGCTTTCTCGGTTGATCTTCTTCCGTGTCTTGACTTTTCCGTTTTCCCTCGGACCAAGATTGATTCGATCGTACGGCTCCTAGGACATTACGTCCACTACGTAGTGGGGTGTGATAGCGATTCCGACCACCATGTTTTTCGTCAATAAAAGGTGAATGCTTATCAGAAGTGGGAGAGGCTTCCCCGGTATCCTGTTTTATTTGCAAATATGTTGCACCTTGTCTTTAATGGCCAAGGAATTGTGAAGCGATTTTTTCTGTCTCTGGACCGTTCTCTCATTATGTTCTTCCTAGAGATAAAATTTGTTTCCCTTTGAGTCCAGGAATTGTGCAATTTTCGTCTAGCATGTTTTCTTATCAGAAAACAAATAAACAACCAAAATAAATAAGGAAGAAATTTAAGAAAATATAAAAATAAATAACTTTAAATAAGAAAGTGACATAAAGAAACCACCCTAGTACCACATCCACGTGAGTAACCAGCACAGTGACAGGCTGGGGCGAGACATCGTGACCAGGCCTTGGGTTACGTTCCCTGCCCACCTTATGACCACCCGGCCTGAGGCTGACTGAATCCGTTCATTCATCTGGATACAAAAAAACTAGAGTACTTGCCCTTGCTCGTTGTATTCACAGATGAATGGCACTTCTGCACTACTTCATCTACATCTACATCTACATTTATACTCCGTCAGCAACCCAACGGTGGGTGGCGGAGGGCACCTTACGTGCCACTGTCATTACCTCCCTTCCCTGTTCCAGTCGCGTATGTATCGCGGGGAGAACGACTGCCGGAAAGCCTCTGTGCGCGCTCGAATCTCTACAATTTTACATTCGTGACTTCCTCCGGAGGTAGGAGTAGGGGGAAGCAATATATTCCATACCTCACCCAGAAACGCACCCTCTCGAAACCTGGACAGCAAGCTACACAGCAATGCAGAGCGCCTCTCTTGCAGAGCCTGCCACTTGAGTTTGCTAAACATCTCCGTAACGCTATTGCGCTTACCAAATAACCTGTGACGAAACGCGCCGCTCTTCTTTGGATCTTCTCTATCTCCTCCGTCAACCCGACCTGGCACGGATCCCACACTGATGATCAATACTCAAGTATAGGTCGAACGAGTGTTTTTTTAAGCCACCTCCTTTGTTGATGGACTACATTTTCGACCTGGCACGGATCCCACACTGATGAACAAGACTCAAATATAGGTCGAACGAGTGTTTTTTAAGCCACCTCCTTTGTTGATGGACTACATTTTCTAATGACTCTCCCAATGAATCTCAACCTGGCACCCGCCTTACCAACAGTTAATTTTATGTGATCATTCCACTTCAAATTGTACCGTACGCATATTTTACAGAAGTATCTGCTACCAGTGTTTCTTCCGCTATCATATAATCATACAATAAAGGATCCATCTTTCTATGTATTCGCAATACATTTCATTTGTCTACGTTATGGGTCAGTTGCCACTCCCTGCACCAAGTGCTTATCCGCTGCAGATCTTCCTGCATTTCGCTGCAATTTTCTAATGCTGCAAATTCTCTGTATACTACAGCATCATCCGCGAAAAGCAGCATGGAACTTCCGACAAGTACCGCTGCGACCTGGGCAGAGGTGTATTCATCCTATGTGTCGGTGAGGTAGAGCAGTGGTACTCTTGACGCCATGGCGTGGGGAGCCGTCGGGTATGTTTTCAGGTCACTGATGGAAGTGACTGAGGGATGGTAAGTTACAGGTATCCTGTGTCCTCATCTGTTATCTCTTGTTCGGCAGTATTGTGGTGCAGTTTTTCAACACAAACGAATCTTTATGGACTCTCTGGATGATACTGAACTACTTCCGCAGCCAACACGTTGCCCATATGTGTCCCTAATGGAACATGTGTGGGCAAGCTCTGCCGACAACTTCAGCCCAGTGCCGGGCTCCAGGCTGGCTAATTACAATATCTGTAGGCCAACTTGCATCAGGAGACAATACAGCCACTGCACCCACACTCACTCAAAACCTCAAGGCCTGCATTGTCATACTGATGAATGTTCTCATACCGCGTAGTTCCTAGTGACTTCGTCTCAGTTTTGTAATTACTGAAATAGTATTACATACCATTTAAACAAGTGTAGTTACATTTCGTTTCCTCCTCCCCGCTTTTCGTACTTTGTTTTGTTTGTCAGGCAGTGTATTTTGGAGTAAACAACAAATGAGAGCTAAGATTTTCTCCGTAGCAGTGTGTAAAAATATGTAAAGTTTGTGACAGCGTAGGACAAAGTCTCCGAAGAACCTATCACCAAGGCTTTCTGTTCAGGCCTCATAATCCAACTCAAAGCTTGAATACTCCAACTGCTCTCCACTACACATGCAACCCCCTTATTGAGTGGTGTAATGACAGTGGAATCGTGGTGTTAAGAATGCATGTGCTACTGCAGACAGAAATTAATAGGCAATTCAAATATCATTGTTGACTGCAGAATGAACATAAAAACTACTTCAGTCAGATAATGTATCATTAACAAATACAACTTGTTTCGCCTTAGATGTGCCTTTTAGTTCAATATAGAGACTAACTATACCAGAATATAATTTGTAATGCAGACCACAGATGCGTACTTGAAAAACTGTATGCCCTGTTAAGGTGTATATTTTGTTCAAATATTGTGAATATAGTGACCATAACAATAAAACTGTACGTATTAGTAACGCGAAACTGAAATCTCGCAATACCAATGGGAGAGCGAAGACGAAGGGGGGGGGGTTACTCTATGCCCAGCTCTTGAAAATATTGTGATCTAATCATTAAATTTTAATATTTTGTAAAAGTTATTTATTCTTGTTAATGAATTCTACAACCAGATTTCAGGAAAGTTTTTAATTGTTCAGTCAATCTTAACTCAAAAGCTTAAGTCTTATTAATAGATGTGTTCAATATTTTACTTTCAGGGCCTTGCTTAGCATCGGTATTTCTTTAAAAAGTATATTGTTAGTAACAGTGAGCAACAATCAACGTAATTGGCGTTTTAAGATTTTTAGTGGCAGTCGTAATACAGCACGTAGTGCACGATGTTGAATGTGGCTTCATATTGCTAAGAGTGGGCTACACGAGATTTACAGGTTCTGAACTCTACTTACATATCAGTACATCTTTGTAAAAACATCTTTTCGGTTGGGCATAAGGAACATCACTTGGTTAATTCATTACGGAAAATGGGTTGGTACTGTTAGGAGTATTATTGCTGATATTATCAGTGTTTTATGTATTACTCACAGAAAATAAAAAAAATTCCCCGGACACTGGGGAAACGTCACCTAACCAGTATTAGTTTAAAGATAAGTAATTGTTTTTATTTGAAATCACAATCCTTTTCACAACATATTTGTGTAGAGAAGAAAGGGTTATGAAAGACTGAAAATAGATTGAGGAACAGCGTCAGAGAATTCGAAATACTTATCAGTTTAAGAAAATGTATCAGGAGAAAACACGCAGCAACATATAAAGAGAGATATACTTTAGAGCAATTTTTTAAGTCTGAGAGAGAGACAGACCTGCGACGCCACCTATTAAGGGTTGCATCATGAAATAGTGTTCCACCTGTGTTTAAAACAGAAGGTGTTAAGGCGCAAACCTTTCGGGTGGTCACTATCTCACGAGTCCATCCGGCGCGGCAGTCAGGGAATAAAAGGAGCAAAGCAGATATACAGAGGGCACATTTCACAGCAGAGTCGCGAGGGTGCCGGGCGTGGGCGGAGGGACTGTGTTCCGGAACTGTCGGACGCCCTCCGGGACACGTGGCCGTTTAATCCTGGCCGGCGGAAATATCGGAGACCGCGCAGCCCCGGCCGAGAATTGGATTCCAGCGCCGATAAATGGCTGCGCGTCCGGGAAGAAGAACACAGCTCCGCGACGCCCCACTCCGTCGACGCCGCTGGCGTCGGCGTCGGCGTCTTGCGTCAGCAGTGGCGCCCCCGAGTTTCGGCCGAGAAGAACGCCCCCGGCTTCCTGGGTGCCGGCGGCGCGTGGGCGAGAAACGGCCCCCTGCCCAGATTTATCTCGCACGGACTCTGGGAAGCGCTCTCCAAGTTGCGACTGTTTGCACTTGGGCGCTCTAGACGACAGTGGTAAATGTTCTTAGTTACAAATAACGCAGAAATGATCTATATTAATAAACCACTATCACAGAACCCGACCCGGCTGCGTGTTGCCTATCTAAAGGCTTTCAGGGACAATATAAGTTTGATATTCAATATTTCGCGGAATTATTGACCGAATTTAACAGATACAATCTTACGTTAAAAGTTTAACGCGATAAATCGACTATCATTAATTATGCAGTGTTATCAGCTAAAACGTGCACCGTAAATATTGCCGGAATGGAAAAAGCTACTGATATGTGGTTTTTCACAGATTCGATTTGTAGTCAGGAGCTCGTATTTTTAGCCAATCAACCAAACAGTAATAACACTTCGAATTTTTTTGTGGAATCATACAGATTTTAGAAGAAACAATGTCGATTGACATTAAAAAAACCAAAAGTACGGCCAATTAGAATGTCATTTATAATTCTACCGTTACTCTTGTGGTTTTAGTATGTTTTTACCTAAATAACGTTTAACCCTCTTACTAAATTTAGTTTAGTTCCAAAATAAAGTTCACTATGGGAAGACAGTAACTTTAATACGAAAGGCTAATTAATAGAGGTACCCTATTTACAGGGTTTGACGGTGTGTTATGTCTAATGGATAAGTAAAGCAGACTCTTCAATTCATTTCCTAAGATGTTACCCTTGTGGTTTAAAAAAAAACGGAGTATGACTAGTATTATATTGAAGCCAGGACAATTCACTTCCAAGTTCATTTAGTGGTTTAAAATATGTACTAACGGTCGGCAGCAGAATTGTGAATTTTGTCTACTTTCTTGCTACTATCTAAGATGCTTCTTTAAATAAATGTTGCGCCACGTAAGCAATCTTGGTGCAGACAGTGAAATTATTTGACTACTACAACGTATTACATTACGTTTCTAAAAGGCATAAAGCCCAGTAGACAACTTCAAGGAAGCTAAAAAAAAATTGGCCAGGGATACCTTTAGAAAAGCACTTCTCATAACCAACAAACTTAAATAATAGAATACTTAGATACTAAAGCACACACTTTTTATTCTGAATATTTCACTTCAAGAAAACCTCTTTCTTACCAGAATTTACTTTCGAAAGCTACTGCTCTTTGAACTAACTCTTTATAGTCATTTAACAGATTCTAGCAACATTGCTTCACTCTGACTGAATTTTACGTAAGCAAACTTTTACTATAACACTTTGCAATAATTAAGAAAAGTTTTAAAACAATAATAGTTCGACATTATTTCTCTGCAATGTACTAAAGCATGGACGTGTTATTATTCTGACTAAAATTGTCATTACGGCTTTCACTGAACCAACTAAGACAATTTTTCTTTAATTGTTGATCAAAATGAAAATATTTATAAACTCTTTAACTTTATGATGCAGAATTACATTTATATTCACTCTATTCAGTTTACACTCTTGCACTACTGAGACGTAATTTCATTATTACAGGATTTAGCCCCTCACACACATATATCTCATTATCCACACAAAAACAATTTAAATGGTGCCTCTTTCTATTATCTTGGCACTTAGTAAGTCTGTAAAACAGTATACTAGGATTAATCAAACACCAGGAAGGAATCCTATACACGTGTATGATTAGGATGAAATAACAGGGTGAACCAGTCTCTTTAAAGTTCAAGGATGAGTATTCACTAAAAAAACACAGTTTAAATTAATGGTTCAGGCCGTACAAAAGTAAAATACCAAAAAAATTCTCATCTGATGGCTGGAGGTTTGGGTGTGGCGAACAATTACGGCGACTGCACTGCCCACAGTACGGCCTGCAAGTATCTTGCTGTGTGGTCTCATTTTTTCCTCTGGGAGTCGTTCAGTTTTACCTATAGTAGCCCAACAACTATGCCGTAAGCCATTTTCAGTCTTCATCCGAGGCATTCTTGTGCAAATGTGCAGGCAAAGCTTCTCCTGCTCCGCAAGGATGTTGCCTCAATCACTGCTGTCTACAGAGTGTATATTTACTTCACCCACCAGCTCTAGGTACCGCGACAATTCACCTTTTCCATTCCCAGACCCACTTTCGTTTCAAACAAAAGCACACTGGCTTTTACATAACACCTATTTCTTACACTGTTCCTAAGCATGACCGTTTCTTACCAATATTATATTTACATTAACATGAACAGTTTATACATATATTTTTAAATACAAAATGTCATAAAAATTATTTACCGTAATAAGCAATTTGCATAGTGTTTTGCAAACATTTCTCACATACAATGGAAATAACTTCAACCTCCAGTATAACACGCTGTGCTTTAAATATACAGAAAATACAGTAAAAACATGCAAAAATTTTAAAGCAAAAAATTATAAGAAAATGAGACGAACCATAAATAAGTAATGTTATGCAGTGTGGTTTTTTACAGGATTCTAGTGCGAGGAGAATTGTGTACGAGGTATCGTATTTTGGAAAGTTCCCAAACCAACACTTGCACCGTTCGTGTGGTAGCACACACTACAGATCAACACAACTGCATGCACTATTCGGATCAGGAAGGGGATAACTGACGATCAAAGTATATGTTAAAAATGATCACCAGCAGCGGCGATACCCGCTGCCAGATTGGTATGGAACGACTGCGGCACATGTATTAGTATTACAGCGGAGATGTCCGAGCCGGTTGCAGTAATACGTCGTTGCATTTTATAGGGTATAGTTGGTATGTCCTTGTAAACAGCGTATTTCAACTTTCCCCACAGAAAAAGGTCTACAGGCTTAAACTGTGCTGAATGGGCTGGCCAAGGTACAAGTCCTCTGCGTCCAATCCAAAGATTTGGAAATACTTTCGTGAAGACATGCTGTACTACTTCGTGCACTATGGGCTGATCAGTCATCATGTTGGTATTGCAGTTTCCTCATAGTCTAGAATCCGTGGAAGACGGACTATTAACTGCGATGCTTGTGCACGTCCAGTGTTCCATTTGTGAAACATGGGCTTATGAGCCGATGGTTCACTACCCACACAGCACATTTACACTTGACGTTCCACCTGACGCACCAAATTGGGCTTGTCAACAGACCAATAGCACATGTTTCAGTGGCTTATCTGTCCATGATTGGTAAATGTGGCATTATCACTAAACAAGATACATGTGGCGTATACTGTCGTAATACCCACGCACACTCACAACCATTTCCATACAGCTTTTTCTGGAGAAAAATGTGGCAGGGTGGAACTTACGTCAGAACTTACTTGTCAGACTCATTCCATATCCATGTACGATTGCACTGGAGCTAACGTGCAGGTCAACTACAACAGCAGCAAGAATGTTCCCCTCTTCTTTCAGCACTTGTTTCTTCCTGTTACCTTGCGTAGGTGTTACAATACCACTTTCACGTAATTGAGTAAGGAGGATGATAAATAAATGCTGAGATGGATGACGTCTATTGGCATATCTTACGACATACACCGTACAAGAATGTTCTTCCCACACTCTCCATACACCATGAGTAAGTCGACTTTTTCTGCATTGGCAGACCTACTGCTGGTACTGTCACACACTGACTAGCATTTTATATTGGAGGCAGACAGAAAACTCGTGAGAGCATCCACAGCAATGAGCCATTAGGAATTGAGAAAGGGGCCAGCAATGTCAAGGTGGAGACTCTACCCAGAGGCAGATGATTCTGGGTAAGGAAATACCGGCGTGTCGAAGCAGCTTGCTTCGTTTGACAGTCTGTAACCAGATCTGGGATGGTGGCGTCCATGTCCTACCAGCCCGGCCAATCGCTTCGTGTGGACGACTGAACCAGTGGCCTTAGTGTAGCAACTGGAGGACACAGTGTGGAGGGCCAAGGAATGATCATCTGAGTGCGACAGTTGTCGACCTGTACCAGAGTGACACCATCCCATGAGGACATCTCATGTCGACGTGGCCATAATGCCTGTAGATCTGGTTGTGCCAGTGCTGGTCAGCCACACCTGATGCAATTGCCACAACATGTCGTAGAAAATGGGGACACTAGACGTGTGCTTTCGGATGAGGTCCACATCAAAGGAAGCAGTGTGGTGGCAGATTCTGCGTTGTAGTGCAGATGAAAACAGACTTCAGACTCGGTGTCAAAAATCATATCTTGCCCTACATGTAAACAGGAATGTAGGTTATCTTTAGCATGCTGTTTGGTGGGTCAAAACTGGATCTGTTAAGTGTAACTGGAAATAAAGAGAGCGCAGCATCGCATGCAGTGTTCCGCCTTGGTGTGGATCAGTGTCAATGATTTGAGGAGAGGCAGCAGAGGCTTATGATCTATGAGGAAAGCGGACGACCTGCCACAGACACTGTCACGAAATTTCTTGGTGCTGAAGAAGACAGCTAAGCTTCCTTTTCGATCTGGCTATAGTTTCGTTGGGCTGCATTGAGAGTCTTCAGCACATAAGCAGTCATGCATCCCACATCATTCACGACATGAGAAAAGGCGCCCCTACCAGATAACTGGATGAATCTTCAACCAGGGTGAGAGGTACGGTGGGATCATACGTCAGCAAGCACATGGGCTGGAGAAGAGCCTGTTTTAGTGCCCAGAACACCCTGTCGCGTTGTGATGACCACTGTCTCCGAATATTCTTATGAAGCATGTGACATAAGGGCTCCTCATTGGCAGCCCAATGTGAGATATAATTCTGTTAGTACTTCAGGTGTTCCCTCAATTCCTTCAATTTGAATTGGTCCTGATGTACAGGTAAATTTTGGATCACTTATACGTCTCGAAGGATAGGTGTGATGCATCAAGCACTGGGCACATGTCCTAGATATTCCACTTGCGGCACAAGAACGTCACACTTATCTTTGTCAGACGAGAGCCCTGAACGAGCAAATACTGAGGAGGAGATTTCAAGATTATGTGCTGGTTCGTCTGCAGATGCCCCAGATACTAATGTGTCGACCAGGTTCAAATTCAAATGTGTGTGAATTCCTAATGGACCACACTGCTGAGGTCACCAGTCCCTAGACTTACACTCTACTTAAACTAACTTGAACTAACTTATGCTAACAACAACACACACACCCATGCTCGAGAGAGGACTCGTACCTTCGGCGGCAGGGGCCGCGCAATCCGTGACATAGCGCTTCAAACCGCACAACCACTCCACGCGGCGTCGACCAGGTACTTAGCAGTTCCCACAATCTCATGCAGTAAGAGTTCAACGTATCGTTGACATATTTCCAGAGCACTTTCTGAGCCAAAGGGAGGGTAGTTGTACTGGAGGAGGCCAGGAGGCTGCATCCAAAGGAAGCTGGAGACAAACATAATGAAGATAAATTTTGGCAAAGACTTTGCCTCTGCCTATTTTCGACAAGATCTGTTCCATCTGCACTAACATTCCGAAAAAAAAGCTTAATGCCTTTGGGTTTTTCCACGATAACGATTGGAGTAGCCCAACGACTGATAGAGCTGTAAGCATGCTGTCATCCTGCAAACGTTGATGTTCCTGCTTCAGCTTGTTCCTCAAAAGCCTGGACTCCAGGTGAGGGAGCAGAGAAAACTGCAGGATGCTTGGAAAACATGTCAGGAGCAGGCTGCCAGTTGTCTCACATTGGATTCGGAATAGTAGGGCGTTGAAGAGGTCAAGACCAAGAAGACTGCAAGTTCCAGGAGCACTAACTACGACAACACGGCCTGTGATCGATGTCACACCATACTGGTTGCAGATAGAGAAGGCACCTGGGACAGAAATGAGGCCGTTTCTAACCTACAGAGTGGAGTGTGGAATCAGTGTAGAAGTCTGCCATTCATTGATAGTGGCAAAAGAGCCAGTGTCCATTAGTTCGATCGTGACACAGGTTATCAATACTGGGAGAGACATGAACCTCTTCGAGTGCGGAAGGATGGATAGTACAAGGTAGAAATCTGGTGCTGAGACGTCCCCACCACGAACATTGGATGGAGCGTCTGGGACAGCCCAATCAACTGATATGGGATGGGATGAGCGGCATAACCTCGCTTTGTGGCCCAGTTTTCCGCATTCAGTAGACTTTGCACGCTGAAAACGATACTGTTGCAGTTGGTGGATAATGAAACATTGACTGCCTGAGGGCACTTGGCGTAGGTGGCGTTCACCCTGCTGTACCTTCCCAGGGATCCCTCCTAGAGGGTTGAGAGTTCAATAGCAATGCTAGATCCGGCATAGTCACGCATGAGTACAGGGAGGGATCGCTGAAGTGCCTGAATTATGACCCTAGGAAAGGATTTTTTAATGTGAGAAAGTGCTGGTGGAGAGCCATTTCCGGTGATTACTAGCACCATGTCCTACACCAGTGAAGAGTTATAGGAATGAATGCAATGAGCTTTTGCGCACTGGAAGCGACAGTCACGTGATAATCCCTGCAGACGCGCGGTGCACTTCCGATAAGACTCATTGGGCAGTTTGTGACAACGAATAAACATCACGCGCTGCTGTCACTTGAAACTGAGAGTCAAAATAATCCAATAGGTTGGATTTCATCATTGCACATGAAAGAGTGTTCGGGTCAGTCTTTGAATGTAGTCGTCGGATTAACTGATAGATGGAGGGGCTGAAATTTGCCTCGAGATAGGCTTGCTATGTGTATCACCTGTTATTTTGTGCTCGAGGAAATGTTCCTTCATCCGCGCTGTGTAACAGAACCAAGGTTCCACGTTGGGGTCGAACTCACAAAATGGCAATGGCTGCGACCGAAAGTTGAGGAGTGGATTTGGTCCAGGCGTCTTGCAAATTCGGGCGATATCTGCTGCAGCATTATGAGCTTCTCTAGAAGCACAGAGGCATACGCTGCAGCAGAAGAATGACTGGTTGAGTAATATCCACTGGCCCGTCTGTAGTTGCCATGACGAAAAATTGACACTAAAGCACTACCTCGAAGAGTCACATAAAAGTCTTTCAAATATTAAACGAAGTATTCTCCACTCGGCATGATTTCATAATATCGGAAGTAGACGTAATTGAATTTTCTCTGTTTGAACAAGTAAACTTCGAACACAATCAGTCTGCTGTTTCTCATGCAGTACAAAAAAAAGTGAATTTTCCCCTGAAGTTTTTCTCAATAATGTGAAGGAAAAGTTGGCCATAAACGATTTTTCTCCAACGAAACGAAAACAAGTCTGAAGAGCATAGATTAAGTTACCTTTACAAATGAAAAATTTATATTCAACCCAAAGTACAGATTCAATTAATACATTTCTATCTAACCAGCAGAAGTACTTGCCCACTGCATAGAACACCACGGCTCGGAGAACAGGTCGCAAAAGAGCAGCCGTCTTGGTGGCGAAGGCGACGTCCGATCCGAGGCGATGTCTAAAGTGTGATGGTAAGCCATCATCAGCCGCTGGCTGTTGGATATGGAACTGACTCTAGCCGGCTCCGCAAGGTTGGAAACACTAGCGCTACAAAGGGTTACAATTTTTCGATTGCCAGTCGCAGTCGGGGCAGATGCAGCACGAGGTGCATTTGTGGGCTGACCCCTGTCACTATTTTCTGCACCCTCTATCTGGTTACCGGAAGGTCCACTGCGGTCTGATCCGGATACCCTGGAAATCAGCCTGACTGCAGGGTTTCAGCTGACGATAACCCGGTCAGAATAGATGTCGAAATCGAATCAGAGAAACACAGCACAGTTAGCAGGGCATGAAAGCTTACATTTGTTAAATAAAGAGCACAGAGGAGGATTTTCTAGTAGTTTACCACCTGACGCCAGTGGAGGCACTGCAAGTGACTCAGGATAAAGTAATAATGTAATCTACTGACGTTAGGAGTTCCACCTTCGCTAGCTCCCTGATGCCATAGTGACGTAATTCAACTAATCAGAGTCAGTCATCTGACATGTAGTGTACAACTTATCCATGGTGTTTAATTTATCCTGACTGGTTAGTTCTTAATTCACCAACAGCACATACGAACTCGTGTACACCGTGATTTTGTAATCGAATCAAGGAGCCGTATCCGCTAATATACAGCACCTATATTATTTAACCATGCCTGAAAAATTTGAAGTATCTGACTTCGTAACTCAGGGTAGAGGCGAATAACGACTAATATATTGACCAAAATTTGCATCTTCCACGGAACCTATAGCTCTTCCTAACAAAGAAGAAATAAAACCATTACTCACGTAATGCACTGTAAGATAAGAAACAAAAAAAAAAAAAAACAAAAAAAAAAACGACGAACCACGAGGAGGAGTGTAATCGGTAGATGTTAGGTATATTTACAGACAAACATATGATTATAATTTCAGAAATTTGGGATGAGTTATCCAGGAGAATGAGCTGCATATATTCAGAAAGTCAGTGATGCTTCGGTAGACCTCTGGAAGCAGTAATTTGGTTTGGCATTGATTGATAAAGTTTTTGGATGCACTCCTGAGAGATACCGTGCCAAATCTCTTCAATTGGTGCTTTACACTGCCAAAATACAGAAATGGTTGGATGATCCTGCCATTAATGATCCCAACTTTTTCATTTGGGTAGAAATCGGTGACTTCTCTGGCCGAGGTAGAGTTTGGCAGGCACACAGGCAAGCAGTAGAAATTCTCCCCGTGTGTGGGAGGGCGTCATTTTGGTGAAATGTAAGCCTAGAATGGCTTGACCGAACGACAACGAAACGGAGTGTAAAATATCGTCGACGTAACACTGTGCAGTGAAAGTGCCGCGAATGACAGCAAATGGGTCCTGCTATGAATGGAAGTGCCACTCCAGACCGTCAATGCCGGTTGTCACGTCATGTGGTGGGCGACAGTCGGGTTGGTATCCCACCACCGTTCAGGGCCTCTCCAAACACGTCTTCGTTGATCATCGGCGCTCGATTCGAAGTGGGACTGATCGCTGAAGACAATTGTTCTCCAGTCACTGAAATTCCAGGCCAGATACATGTCTGTAGACACTTGTGATAGCAGTGGGATACCAACGTGACTGTCACCTGCCGTACTTGAGAAAAATGAGTAATGGTCTGGGATGCCTCTTCATTTCATAGCAGGACCACTTTGGCTGCCATCTGCAGCACTCTTCGATCATAGAGGTACGTTGCCCAATCATGGAAACTGCAAACACGCATGACGAAGTATATTCTTGGAGACAGTCGTGCCGGCCGTGGTGGCCGAGTGGTTCTAGGCCCTTCAGTCCGGAACCGCGCGACCGCTACTGTCGCAAGTTGGAATCCTGCCTCGGGCATGGATGTGTGTGATGTCCTTAGGTTAGTCAGGTTTAAGTAGTTCTCTAGGTGACTGATGACCTCATATGTTAAGACCCATAGTGCTCTGAGCCGTTTGAACCATTTTGAGACAGTCGTATTCCAGACTTAGGAGGGCCCCACGAGAAATACGGGCCTAGTTCAGCATACTTCGCTGACGCTCGGCTATGTACAGGGCATACGGAAAATCAGTACGTAAGTGAAAAGGTACCCAGCAAAGGTCTCAGCTTTATCGTGTGCTAAAGATAGTGTGGATACATTTAAACGCCTTGTTAAGAATTGTTAAACTCGTCTGAAATAGTTACTCACCTCTTGAAAGAGGCGGCTGCAGCCAATCGTGGGACCAGCAGTGTCATGTGGTGTGGCGAACGGGGTGCGGCAGTGCGGGCTCTCTTGCTCGCTGGTGTCGGTGTGGAAAGGGCAGAATGGCCAGTGTGTGCGTGTGCATTCGTGTGTGGGAGAGAGAGAGAGTGTGTGGGAGTGTGTGGTGTGTGAGGGGGGGGGGGGGGGGGGGGGGGAGCAGGGGAGAGTAATAGTGGACAGTACAAGACAGCTCCCATATCCCACTCCTCAACACTGAACCACCTCCATACCAAGATACAGCAGAATGTAGATATGGTTTCGACAATGACTCCCGTCTCTAGTTGGGGTTCCCTCTTGTCCTTTAACTTATAAAAATGTTACGTGTTGCCCACAAAAAGTCATAAAGATCAGTTATTGTGAGTATACACGATTGTCTAATAGTCAGTGAAAGCAGTCACATACACTAGATGCCAAGGAATACGCATAAGGTGCAATTTTAAGTAGAGCAACCACGTTTCGTTACAGGTTCATTCAGTAACCACCAAAGCATCACGCAGATGCTCATACAACTACAGTGGCAACCGCTGCAAGAGAGAAGTTGTACACTTACTTGTTATTTACTGTTAATATTACGATAGCGCACGCTCCTAGAAGTGTCATTCAATATGTCCCTTGCTCCTACACATAACTCGCACAAAGACTACGAAGGTAGGATTAGAGAGATTCGAGCTGACACAGGCCTTTCCCACACATCGTTTGCAGCCGGAGCAGGAAAAGCAAACCCTCCGTGAAACACCACAGTGGTTTGCGGAGTGTGGATGTAGATGCAGAAGTAGACTAGTCCACTATGACTTACCACTTGGTTTGACTCGCCTTCTTGCCTTACCACCACACCACACTCATGGTTGTTTCGGCGTTTCCATAAGCTCTCCACCTCCATCCCTGTACCGTACAATCAGCGCAGTGGCATGTATTTTATCAGCATTGATCTGAGGCGTCTTTCTGGGGCTGCATTCGGGTTTACACTGCACGGTTACTGTAATCGAACGAGTAAAGCACATGAATGTAACACAGTAAGCTTGGTCATCTATGTTCCAGTTGTGGGTCCAAGTGTATCAGTCGGGAGCCGAGCGTACTCGCGGTCAGAAGTGATGTGTAGAGTCAAATTTTCATCAAACAGGGAGGAGTGTCATGTATAGGAGAAGACGCATTCTCTAAACCGTTCTGAATTGAGAAACAAAATTATAAATTCTCCAACCCACCGGTATGGATGCACAACCACGTTTCAGACAGCGGATGTGACAGCCGTCTTGTCTTAAACCGAGAGTGCTAAGCTTCGGTTATACCATGAACTTTGGATTTTGTAATAATCCTCATAAATTGAAGGGTCCATGGCGCATGTCAGTACGCATTTATTCAAAACAGATATGTGTACACTCCATGAAGTACCTTTCCTATGACACTATAGGTTGTATGACATGCTGGGCTATTCTTCTTCGAAAGAATACAGAATACTTTCTTTCGACTGAGGCGTTTGAGCAAACTATGGTTTACCTTACTCGACAATTTTTGGTTGTATGGAGCCTCTTTCAGCAACTCGGTGATAAGGACCTAAAATCATTAGATAACTCGGCTCCCTTTCGTCTTAGTACGGATTCTGACACAGCCGTGTAGAATCCTGTCAATTACTACATATGTGGCCACATATAAGAATCATCTGCTCGTGGTGTAAATATTCTGCCATGGTTAGTCGAAACACTTATCAAGAATGTTAATGTTCTTACACTGATGAAAAACGACAATTTAATGTTAAATGAACACAATGGCAAACAAAAAAGTGGTGGCATAACAGAACATAGCCAAACAAAGTGTAATGTTATCCACATGATTACTAATGGTAACCTTAACATCGATAACATGATAAATCACAAAGAGGTAACAATTACAATTACGAATATCTTAAATTGGAACGATTGCATTGACAATGTTGTGGGGAAGACAAAACAAAGACGACCTTTTATTGGCATAACACTTATAAGCAGCAACAGGTCTACTAAAGAGACTGCCTACGCTGCGCTTGATCGTCCTCTGCTAGAGCAGAGCTGTGCGGCGTGCGATCCTTCCAAGATAGGATTGACAAAGGACATCGAAAAGTTCGAAGAGAGGGAGGTCGTTTTGTGTTATCGCGAAACAGGGGAGACACTGTAACGGTTATGATATGCGAGTTGGGGTGTCAATCATTAAAAAAAACGACTTTTTTCGATGAGGCGATATATTTTCAAAAATATCAGTCTATATCGCTCTCCTCCGAAAATCAAAAAATTTGTTGGCATCCACCTTAATAGGGGATAATGACTATTTTAATAAAATAAGAGAAATCATGGTTCGCACGGTGTTTATTTTTTCCGATGCGCTGTTACAGAGTGAAACGGTAGTGAAATGGTGTGAAAGTGATTCAGTGAACTCTGTGCGAGACAGTTAACTACGAATTTCCGACAAGTGATGTAGATGAAGATGCAGAATATACAATAAGCGCTTCTTCATACTGTCTTTTACCATTATTAACAATAGTATATCTAACGAAATAAATTTTAGTTACAGCTTACAATTTTTTTGTTTTTGCGTTGATGTTAAACTTTCATTACAACCATACCACAAATTCTGTAATATATTTATATTTATATTTCTTTGTTTTATAAGTCTTCATTTTCAAATATTTCTTATTCTTGCTATGAAGTGATGAATAAGAGACAGAAACATTTTAAGGACAAATTTGAAATTTTTAAAGTATTTCATTTTGTTTGTATTCCACTTTTCCAATTTGGAATAGAAGTAGTCACAGTTAATTTCCCGTTAATTTTATTGCTATCTACCGGCATTATCTCACTTGTTCTCACAATTTTCTAATTCATTTTTTCAGTGTCAACAACATTGGTATACGAATAAAGATAAGATACGTCAATATTATCTGGCGTTATTTTCAAATTTTGGATCATTTTATCATAAAACGTAGGCTAATATTCAATTTACGGACATACGGCTGCGATCAAGTGCATAATACTCTTCCTAATTTTCGTCTTCCAATGCTGGAGACTTATCAGAGGCCTTAACGGTTCAGAAAGCCGTTACAGATTTACGTTTGCTGAACTTCTTTTGAGTCAGTAATAGCTTACTGAGCCGTTAGAGCCTCTGGTGAAGTCTCCAGCAGTGGAAGACGAAAATAAGGCAGAGTATTATGCCTTGGATCACGCTGTAAGACCATGAATCAAATATCAGCTATGTGCAAATTTTGTTCTGCAGTTTCTGAACTTAATAAAATGAAAATGTAACTTCACATCATGAAGCTAAATTAAATTCGTCGATAATTATACAAGTGCTGCAAGGATATACACTATCTGATCAAAAGTATCCGAACACCTGGCGAAAAATGACTTACAAGTTTGTGGCACCCTCCATAGCTAATGCTGGAATTCAGTATGACGTTGGCCCACCCTTAGCCTTGATAACAGTTTCCACTCTCGCTGGCATACGTGCAATCAGCTGCTGGAAGATTTCTTGGGCAATGGCAGCCCATTCTTGACGGAGTGCTGCACTGAGGAGAGGTATCGATGTCGGTCGATGTGGCCTGGCACGAAGTCGGCGTTCCAAAACATCCCAAAAGGTGTTCTATAGGATTCAGGTCAGGACTCTCGGCAGGCCAGTCCACTACAGCGATGTTATTGTAGTGTAAGCAATCTGACACAGGCCGTGCATTATGAACAGGTGCTCGATCGTCTTTAAAGATGCAGTCGCCATCCCCGAATTGCTCCTCAACAGTGGGAAGCAAGAAGGTGCTTAAATCATTAATGTATGCCTGTACTGTGATAGTGCCACGCAAACCCACAAGGACTACAAGCCCCTCAATATAAAACACGACCACACCATAACACTACTGACTCCGAATTTTGCTGTTGGTACTACACACGCTGCAGATGACGTTCACCAGTCATTCGCCTTACCTACACCCAGCCATCTGATCCCCACTGTGTATACCGTGATCGTCACTCCACAGAACGTTTTTCCACTGTTCAATCGTCCAATGTATACTCTCTTTACGCCAAGCGTGGCGTCGTTTGGCATTTACTTTCGTGATGTGTGGCTTATAAGCGGCCGCTCAGCCATGAAATCCGTTTTCTCACCTCCCGCCTAACTGTCATTGCACTTGCAGCGGATCCTGATGCAGTTTGGAATTCCTGTGCCGTGGTTTGGATAGATGTCTGCCTATTACGCATTACGACCCGCCTCAGGTGTCGGCGGTCTCTGTCAGTCAACAGACGAGGTCGGCCTGTACGCTTTTGTGCTGTACGTGTTCCTTCGCGTTTCCACTTCACTATCACATCGGAAACAGAGGAGCTAGTGATGTTTAGGTGTGTGGAAATCTCGTATACAGACGTATGACTCAAGTGACTCCCAATCTCCTGACGAAGTTCGAAGTCCTTGAGTTCCACGGAGCACCCCATTCTGTACTCTCACGATGTCTAATGATTACTGAGGTCGCCAATATGAAGTACCTGGCAAGCACAATGCACCTAATATGAAAAAATGTAAGTTTTGGGCTTGTCCGGATACTTTTGATTACACAGTGATTGTATCTGAATGCTAACGTGTGTAACTATTAGATATCATTGTAATCTACATGGACAAATCTGAGTGTACACTTAGTCTTTTGTGAGGTAACTACGTTACTGTGCCGCATACAAAAGAGACACTTCGAGGCATGACACGTAAGCAAACCAACTTACACAATTACATGAAACTGAAAATGTTAGAAACCTGCTCTCCCATCTTCTCCCCTCACTGAATAAACTTCTTTGCATACCCATGAGTCTGAAAATGTTCAAATGTGTTTGAATTCCTGTGGGACCAAACTGCTGAGGTCATCGGTCCCTAAGCTTACACACTACTTAATCCAAACGTAAACTAACTTACGCTAAGGACCACACAAACACACAGCCATGCCCCAGGGACGACTCGAACCACCGATTTGGGGAGGCCTGCGAACCGTGACGAGGCACCCCTGACCGTACGGCTACCCCGCGTGGCACGATTCTATGGATCCCTCCGAGAGACGCCAGAAAAAACAAGTACTTACATTTTACTGTAATGCGCTACAATAAGATGCAGTAACATTATGAACCATTATTGATCTATAATGGGCAACGGCCTTACCGCAGTGGCTACACCGGTTCCCGTGAGATCACCGAAGTTAAGCGCTGTTGGGTGTGGCCGGCACTTGGATGGGTGACCATCCAGCCGCCATGCGCTGTTGCCAGTTTTCGGGGTGCACTCAGCCTCGTGATACCATTTGAGGAGCTACTAGACCGAATAGTAGCGGTTTCGGTCAAGAATACCATCATAACGACGGGGAGAGCAGTGTGCTGACCCCACGCCCCTCCTATTCGCATCCTGCACTGAGGATGACAGGGCAGTCGATGGTCCCGGTAGGGCACTAGTGGCATGAAGACGGAGTGCTTTATTGATCTACAATGCTATTATTAATTTAAAAATTCCCAGAACATTAACTTTAAGACTTTCGGTAAAGTCGATATTGAAGCAGTGCAATGAAAGGGTTCTTAACTCACTTTTAAACTCCTCTGGTCCCTATGGGAAATGGTGTAATCGGTTTTCGTATTAGATGATGCATGAAAACTCTAGTGCCCCTACGTAAATGGAATAAAATTTCACGACTGAGTGTACACTCAGGTTTTTCCATTTAGATTACATAGGCAGAAAATCGTAAGAAATTTTGGTCTTATGTCAAAGCGGTAGGTGGATCAAAACAAAATGTCCAGACACTCTGTGACCAAAATGGTACTAAAACAGAGGACGACAGAATAAAGGCCGAAATACTAAATGGCTTCTTCCAAAGCTGTTTCACAGAGGAAGACTGCACTGTAGTACTTTCTCTAGATTGTCGCACAGATAACAAAATGGTAGACATCGAAATAGACGACAGAGGGATAGAGAGACAATTAAAATCGCTCAAAAGAGGAAAGGCCGCTGAACCTAGTGGGATACTAGTTCGACTTTACACAGAGTACGCCAAGGAACTTGCCCCCCTTCTTCCAGCGGTGTACCGTAGGTCTCTAGAAGAGCATTGCGTTCCAAAGGATTGGAAAACGGCACAGGTCATTCCCGTTTTCAAGAAGGGACGTCGAACAGATGTGCAGAACTATAGACCTATATCTGTAACGTCGATGAGTTGTAGAATTTTGGAACACGTATTATGTTCGAGTATAATGACTTTTCTGGAGACTAGAAATCTGCTCTGTAGGAATCAACATGGGTTTCGAAAAAGACGGTCGTGTGAAACCCAGCCCGCGCTATTCGTCCACGAGACTCAGAGGGTCATAGACACGGGTTCACAGGTAGATGCAGTGTTTCTTGGCTTCCGCAAGGCGTTAGATACAGTTCCCCACAGTCGTTTAATGAACAAAGTAAGAGCATTTGGACTATCAGACCAATTGTGTGATTGGATTGAAGAGTTCCTAGATAACAGAACGCAGCATGTCATTCTCAATGGAGAGAAGTCTTCCCAAGTAAGAGTGATTTCGGGTGTGCCGCAGGGGAGCGTCATAGGAGCGTTGCTATTCACAATATACATAAATGATCTTGTGGATGACATCGGAAGTTCACTGAGGCTTTTTGCAGATGATGCTCTGGTGTATCGAGAGATTGTAACACTGGAAAATTGTAATGTAATACAGGAGGATCTGCAGCGAATTGACGCATGGTGCAGGGAATGGCGACTGAATCTCAGTGTAGACAAGTGTAATGTGCTGCGAATACATAAAATGATAGATCCCTTATCATTTAGCTACAAAATAGCAGGTCAGCAACTGGAAGCAGTTAATTCCATAAATTATCTGGGGGTACGCATTAGGAGTGATTTAAAATGGAATGATCATATAAAGTTGATCGTCGGTAAAGCAGATGCCAGACTGAGATTCATTGGAAGAATCCTAAGGAAATGCAATCCGAAAACAAAGGAAGTAGGTTACAGTACGCTTGTTCGCCCACTGCTTGAATAGTGCTCAACAGGGTTGATAGAAGAGATAGAGAAGATCCAACGGAGAGCACCGCGCTTCGTTGCAGGATCATTTAGTAATCGCGAAAGCGTTACGGAGATAACAGATAAACTCCAGTGGAAGACTCTGCAGGAGAGACGCTTGGTAGCTCGGTACGGGCTTTTGTTAAATTTTCGAGAACATACCTTCACCGAAGAGTCAAGCAGTATATTGCTCCCTCCTACGTATATCTCGGGAAGAGACTATGAGGATAAAATCAGAGAGATTAGAGTCCACACAGAAGCATACCGACAATCCTTCTTTCCACGAACAATACGAGACTGGAGTAGAAGGGAGAACCGATAGAGATACTCAAGGTACCCTCCGCCACACACCGTCAGGTGGCCTGCGGAGTATGTATGTAGATGTGGATGTAGATGTAGATATCTAAAAATTCCACACGTTAGCATTCAGACACATTAAGTACACTACCATATGTGAGCGCGCCCGAGGGGACTGCTCTACCCCGTCCGCCCTACAGCCCGGATCTCGCACCTGCCGCCTTCCATCTGCTGGCCAAATGAAGGATGCACTGCACCGGATGCTGTACGTGGATGAAAGGTAGATTATTGATACAGCAAGACGTTAGCTGCAACGGTGACTAGTAGAGTGGTACCATGCTCGTATAGAGGCCGTCCTTATAAAGTAGCGTAATGGCGTCGCATTGAATGGAATTATGTTAAAGTAAGGTTTTTGTAACCAAAACTAGTGGGAAATGATATGGTGTATTGTATTCCTGAATAAGACCAATCTGCTTTTAGGAAAAATTGGTCGCGTTACGTATTGAATTTCTCTGGTATGACTTATTCCTGGTACATTCGCAAACGCAGGGCGGAAAAAACGTTTCCGTAAACGTCTCCATGAGCGCTGTAATTATTCCAGTCTTTCCTTCCTTAGTTCCTACGAGACGCATACTTAGGGAGTTGTAGAAAGTTCCTAGATTCTGCAGAAAACTCACATCTTGAAACCTGGCAAGCAGACTTTCACAGGATTGTTGGCATCTATGCTCAACGATATGGCATTTCAGGTTCTCCTGCATGTCCTTGTTGCTCCCCCACAGAACAAACAAACTTATCACCATTAGTTCGGCCCTTATTTGTATCGGTTAAATACCTCTGTTAGTCATATCTGGCATCCTAGACTGATGTTACATGCTAACAGTAGCATAATCTCATTGTTAAAATTCATGAAATTGATTGCATTGTTGTTGTGTTGGGTCTCAGTGTGATAAGCTTTGTCACTAAGGAAATGTCTGGGCCGTTAGTATAGATGAAAAGCCCTTGTATGGCAACTGGAAGGTTGTTGAATCGAGTCCTGGTCACACCGGGCAACATTTCGGTCGCCAGGAACGACACGTGGTTTATATTCCATGTGGACTATAGGCCCCCTTTCCCCGTCTGTATAACTGGAGTAGATATGGGACACACAAGTAATCATTGACCAGAGGTAGTTATTTTTATTATTCTAAGCAAATTAGTAACTGTTGAAAACATGTATACGTACTGTTGCACTGTTGCCAGTTCGAATGCCACTCGTATTTATTTAAAATCCTTAACCGCGCGAAGAACATACACGCACGTCATCGTCCCCCGTTTCCTACTACGTTGAGGGTGTCATTACGTGATGCCCCAGGCAACATTCTGCGCTTTACAGTGTGTCCTCAACGGACTGGCACAGGATGACTGAAACGTTGCTAGTCGCTTGCAGCAACATCGGCCGGTGTGACTTGTGGCCGTGATCTCGTACCAAATCGCATACATCTCCGCTTCGCCGCCGCGCTCCATATTTACGCTCGCGCAGCTGTAAATTATGGGAGCAGGCTGCAACAGTCCGATGACCGTGAGAGATTGCTCGGCTGATACGGCGTGAATTCGCAGTGCGTGCAGCTCACGGACACAGAAATGGCTTTTCACGCAGACAGAACTAACGAAAGTTATGTGTCTGTTTTGGTATACGATGAAATAAATAAAAGACAGTCTTTTTGATAATTCTACTCGATCCACATACAAGGTGCATAGCGCAAGTAATATTTTCTCATCACGTGATATAGTCATATTTTATGCTTTGGAGTGTATCTTTTTGAGGATTCTTTAAAATGATCTTTTAGATGTGTAGTTTTGCGGCTTGGAAGAAATTTACAGCTGTTGAACTTAAAATGAAATATCAATAAATTATTTTTAACTGACTTGGCTTAGTTCTTAACGAAACAATGTAATTATTACACTCACTTTAAATCTGTTTTAAATTTTTTTGTTTGACACTGCCTAGGTCTTCAATTCCGAACGTCTCGGCTAGATTATCTCTTTCATTGATATTACTAGTTCTTCAGGTGTCCTACGAACAAAAGAAAACTGGCAATAGGAAAGAAAAGCGAAATTAAATGATGTATTTACATTAGGTGATCTTTTCGTTCCAATACGTGCATAGTAAGGAGATCTTCCTGGATTTAGAGCGTGTCAGAGAAACAAGAACACGCTATAAATATTCACCAAAATAAAATGCTAATATGCCTCCTACAGATCCCAAGTGAAATGGTTCTCACGACTGCAGAATAAGTCAACAGATCATAAACAAATTTTCATTTAAAATAAAATATATAATTTGTTAGAAAATAAGTAAATGTTAAATACCAGGGGGTGCACAAATTATTCTTAGGCTATTGTAGCCATGCACTATCAAACACGATAATCATTTCACACTGATGGTATAATACGCGATCCACATTAAAAGTTTCGAGATCGGCTTTATTCCTACTGTATAATGATGATAATGCATTAAATGCGGTGCCAGCTTAAACTAAAAACTGAAACAAGCGTCCAGTCAGTTATGAGCAGGCAGAAGTAAGTGGTGGAGAGACGACCATAGTGTATCAAACTTTCTTGTGTCACAAATCGCAGTTCAGCACCATCTGTGAATCAAGTGCCCAAGACATTCTCCTGAATGTACCTAAGAAGTAAGAAACTGAGTGCAAATTTTGTTCCGCACAGCTTGACTCCTGAACAAGATAAAAGCTCGTGGACGTCTGGCGCGGCATGATGGAAATCCAAAACGTGGGTAGTTCTTTTCCGAAAAAACTCATCACGGGTGACCAAAGTTTGTGTTATCAATGTGAACCTACCAGAAAACGAATAACTGCAGAAACTCACATGGAGGATCAACACTTTGATGATAAACGCGACATTCAAACCAGTGTGGTTCGCGAGTTGGACAGCCTTCCAAAGAAGGACTTTTCTGACGGTTTCACAGGGTTTTATGGACGCCCTGTTTGGTGTACTCAAGTAGGGTGAGACTATGTAGAAAACATGAAGCAGTAAAATCGATATCTTACCTCTAATTTTTATTACTCCTTTTTGGAGTGACGAGGATGTATAATTTATATTGTATGTATTGAAAACATAGTTTCTCACTAGATCATAATGGTAATGCAATACTGTGTACTACACAAGAAGTCAAATGTCTTTCATTAACTCTCACACTATTTGAGAATAACGTTCTGGTACAAATGACATGAATGTCCTTCGTAGGTTGTATGGGGCAATGGAGGGACCATCAATGTTTAGCATTAGCTGTTTCGCAAGTATCCGAAAGAAGTAAGAAGACAGTATTCATTTGGTCACTCAGTAGCAACTCTGTGTGGATTTCCACATTTTTTAATTTAATGATTCGTGCCATACTTTCATGAGAGCAAGGCACTGAGGTGAGAAAATTCATGGGACAGCGATATGCAATTATACAGATGGCAATAGTACGTCGTACACAAGGTATAGAAGGGCAGTGGATTGGCGGAGCTGTCATTTGTACTGAGGTGACTCAAGTGAAAAGTTTTCCGACATGATTATGGCCGAACGACTGCAATTAACAGATTTTGAATGCGGAATAGTAGTTGAAGCTAGACGCATGGAACATTCCAGTTCGGAAGTCGTTATGGAACTCATTATCCTTCTATCAGTGTCAACAGAGTGGGGAGAATACCAAATTTCAGACATTTCTTCTCACCGCAAATAACGCAGTGTCCGACGGTCTTCACATAACGACCGAGAGCAGCGGCGTTTGTGTAGAGCTGTCACTGCTAACAGACAACTGACACTGCCTGAAGTACCCGCAGAAATAAATGTGGAACGTACGATGAACGTATCCATTAGGACAGTTTGTCATTAACGGGCTATGGCAGCAGACGATCGATGATTGCGTCTTTGCTACCAGCACATCACCTGCAGCGCCTTTCCTGGGCTGCTGGCCATATAGATTGGACGCTAGACTACTGGAATACCTTGGTCTGATCATACTTTAAGAGCTGATGGCAGGGTTCGAGTATGGCGCAGTCCACACGAAACCCTGGATCCAAGTTGTCAACAAGGTACTGTGCTAGCTGGTGGTGGCTCCCGTAATTGTGTGAACTGTGTTTACGTGAAATGTACTGGATCCTCTCGTCCAACTGAACCGATCGCTGACCATGTCCTACCATTCATGGACTTCACGTCCCCAAAAAAAGATGTAATCTTTATGAATGACAGTGCTCCCTGTTACAGGGCCACAATAGTTTGCGACTGGTTTAAATAACTTTCTGGACACGTCGAGCGAATGATTTAGCCACCTAGATCACCCTACGTCAATCTAATCGAAAATGTATTGGACGTAGTGGAGAGGTCAGCACGTGCACAAAACCCAGCACCGACTACAATTTCGCAATCATGGACAGCTCAATGTCTCTGCTAGATACTTTCGAGACTTTTTGAGTCCTGGCCAAGTCGAGCTATTCCAATACACCAGGCAAATGAAGGCCCGACAAGATATTAGAAGTAATGCGTGGCTTTTGTCACCTCAGCTTATTTCGACTCTACAGAAAATTTTTGTTTGCTTTCTAAGAATCTCTTTCATGGTGTAGTGAATCATTGTAGCTGATTTTTCTAGATGTCACAGTTGCCTCCGGTTAAAAACCGAGCGAGGTGGCGCAGTGGTCAGCACACTGGACTCACATTCTGTAGGACGACGGTTCAATCCCGCGTCCGGCCATACTGATTTAGGTTTTCCGTGATTTCCCTAAATCGCTCCAGGCAAATACCAGGATGGTTCCTTTGAAAGGACACGGCCGACTTCCTTCCCCGTCCTTCACTAATCCGATGAGACCGATGACCTCGCTGTCTGGTCTCCTCCCCCAAACAATCCAACCCAACCCCGGTTAAAATTGGAGGTTATATTTATTCATTCTTCCTAATTACAAATTTAATGAGTTATACAAGGTTCCAGCCAGTCAAGGATCATTTGCGAATTCAACAATTTGATTTCAAAGATCCCAGCCATGCGTTTACAACATTTTTCCCATCGTAACTTCTACCGTGCCTCCGCGACAGAATCAGCCTGCCTTTCAGAGCTAAGACAGTTCTATCCAGTTAAAGTCGAAGTCAAGAGACGCCATAAGCTCCCTGCTGAATTTTCTGGGGAATTTGACCAGTAGTTTGGCCAAAAGCATGCATGGGAGGCAAATCGCGAACGTGGTCTGTTGGAGCTTTTCTCTCTTGAAATCCAGCTTCCACACGGCAGATGAGATCAGTTCTATCAGTGATCGCTATGACCGGCCGCCATTTGCATAGACGAGAACCACCACATCTTCCGCGTCATTCCCGCAGATAGATCCAAATCCTGGACTGGCAGTCATCCTGAAACTTCCATTCCTTTTGGCGAGCCCTCACGTATCCCGTCACTGAGAATAAAGGTCCAAAGTACTGTGAGTTTTTCCCTTTCATTTTAAACATTCATCAATTTCGGCGCCCCCATGTCCCATCCTTGATACAGGTCCTCTTCACAATACCGAGGATTTTGCCTGTACATAGTCGTCGGTATCCGACAGCAGCTACTCTCGTACTATAAAAAGAAGTTAGTCTGTGCACCTGAGCTACAGCTTTAATGCTTCGAATATGTAATTTAGAATAGAAAGATAAATTTAAGGCAAAACTCCTGGACATTCCACAGTAAGCCCATTAGAGATGTGGAACAAGGATGTTAGTAAATAGTACACAGCCCAGTCACAGTAATGTGATCACCGCCTATGTTCGACTCTCAGACAGCAAGTCGCAGACCCAGCAGTGGTCGGTATATTAAACGCGTGTCGATGAGACACGGAAAACAGTGCAGTCGTTGTCGTAAAACAGAAACGGAGCTAGTTATCTGACGTCCAAAAGGCATGATCTTTGGTTTTCAGCCTAAGAGTGGAAGCATTTTCGAAACAGCTATGTTCGTAACTGTTCACGTGCGCTGTGGTTAAAGAACAGCGTGCGTGGCAAAGTGGCGCTATACAAAACCGGCAACAAGACAACTGTGGGAAAAGACGGCTGCATAGTTGTGTAGGGGAAAATAGACGTGGAGTTGTTATGGAATAACCACCGAGATGAACCAAAGGGCTACCAACAGTGTCTCCTCAACGAGCGTTCAGCGAACGTTGACGCATATCGACCTCCGCAACTGGCGCCTGATTCATACACCCACACTGCTGTTCGTCGGCGACGAAGGCTGGAATTTCGCAACTGGCCGTCCACTGAATGGCAACAGGTGGCCGTTTCAGATGACAGATGACAGTTGGAGTGTACCGCGTGAAGCCTCTGAAAGCAAAGATCATGCAACAACCTTCGGAAGTCTCCATACTGGACAAGGGAGCCTGGATTTAAATCGGCGAATATGGTTTGTTAACACACATGGCTTCCACGACCAACTCATCTCTTGCGAAACTGGCGATCTGAGTAGTGATGCACCGTTGTACTATCTTGAGGAGGAGCCTCATCGTGTATAAACCACGTCTCTAGCCACCGTTGAAGTGGAATGTCATCCAGAAACTCTGCTACTGTTACAATCTTGAGTTGAAGATAAAAAGCAGCTGTCACCTTCACCGACTCTAATGGACCCAGCAGCGTATCTCTGGCGATCCTAGACCACATGCTTAGAACACACCTGGCTTTCAATCTGCCCATAGAAGAGTGTAACCGTCTTCATCTGTCGAGGTGTGCAAATTATGCATATTCACAGGACCATCGAGGGTGAACGTGGATGAATCTGTAACCAATATTACCGGAGAAATTCTCCATTTTTCCACAGTGTTCCAAGAGTGAGGTGCATAAGAGCCATGTACATAAAGTAGCTCGTCGTGGATACTTCGTCGTGAGAATGAAAAACTCGCTGGTGATGATAAATATGCGGTAACTGTTCAAGTAACGTCTGATGGACAGCCATGAGATGATAGCACCTAACATGCCGAGCTTGTTGTACTTACGGTGAAATGTTCTTCATCTACAGGTTAAAAGTTTCTCCTGACATCTTAATGCTGCAGTATCAAGTTGTGGCCAACGACCCTCACATGGAGGGCAAAGAGGTACGGTGTGTCGTAGTTGGTGGTGCACTGCAACGAAGGTTCTTGCGGTCGGAATGCTAGGAGTTGGAAATCTGAGACAGTAGATCTCCCTTGCCCTTAGCGCAGACTGTGTTGCTTCTCCACACAGCAGGTGTATTTGAGCCATTTCTCTAAAGGTGTATTCCTTCACAATGTCGGAACCGCCTTTACATGCTTTCTGCAAGGCTAATGGCCCTAAACTACATAGGCAGCAGGATGTTATTGAGTTTGTGGAGTAGAAGATGCAATACGCGAAATCTGTACTGCCAGGTGACGTTCACTTCGCGAGGCACGGGTACAGTCATGCAGAAAACATCAGGTGGTGACGTACTCTTATGTGATACCTAAATATGTACACACTAGAGTTCGATGCAGGGAAAAAATCAGCCAACACACTGTAGCGTGTACACATCAAGGTATCACATAATATCTGCACTAATATTAAAAGTGTCAATTGCATGAATATAATTAAAGTATATGGTAATGTTTTTATTACCACACAATTTATCTGTTATGCACCGTCTCCAAATTAATGGTAGCTACCATGTATAAAAAACTTTAAAAACAGAACAATTAACAACTTTCCAACATGCAATTAATTTATGAATAATGTAGGTTCATATACTAACTGTAATATCAAGATCATTTTTCTTGTCGTTTATTATTAATGACAATAAGGCCAAGCCGAAAATGGACAGGTGAACTTATACTCTCATCATGTAACTACCATTTGTGCATGGCCATGTGGCTAGAAGTGAGAGATGGTATGGTGTCCATTGTAATGCTGTGCACAACATTACATCACCAGTGGTTCTGATGGGTCACTGTCCGTTTTTTAGGTTAGAGAAATGCCTCCCTAGGCCCGACAAAACGCCTCCTGAGACGCGGCAAGGTAGGAGTAGGCAAAATACAACAGGGAATAACAATATTAATCTGCTAATGGTAAACTGCAGGAGCGTCTATAGAAAGGTCGCAGAAATGCTCTCATTAAGAAACGGTCACAATGGCCACATAGTACTAGGGACAGAAAGTTGGCTGAAACCAGATGTAAACAGTAATGAAATTCTAAACTCAGATTGGAATGTATACCGCAGAGACAGGCTGGACAGTGAAGGGGGAGGAGTGTTTCTAGTGATAAAAAGTGCAATTGTATCGAAGGAAATTGACGGAGATCCGAAATTTGAAATAATTTGGGTGAAGGTCACGGTTAAAGCAGGCACAGACATGGTAATTGGATGTCTCTATAGGCCCCCTGGCTCAGCAGCCGTTGTGGCTGAGCACCTGAAGGATAATTTGGAAAATATTTCGAGTGCATTTCCCCACCATGTTATAGTACTGGGTGGAGATTATAATTTCCCGGATATAGTCTGGGAGACTCAAACGTTCATAACGGGTGGCAGGGACAAAAAGACAGTGAAATTTTCTTAAGTGCTTTATCTGGAAAGATATAGTCTGGGAGACTCAAACGTTCATAACGGGTGGCAGGGACAAAAAGACAGTGAAATTTTCTTAAGTGCTTTATCTGGAAACTACCTTGAGCAGTTAAACAGAGAACCGGCTCGTGGCGATAGCATATTAGACCTTCTGGTGACAAACAGACCCAAACTATTTGAGAAAGTTAAAGCAGAACAGGGAATCAGCGATCATAAAGCGTTTACTGCATCGATGATTTCAGCCGTAAATAGAAATATGAAAAAAAGGTAGGAAGATTTTTCTGTTTAGCAAAAGTGACAGAAAGCAGATTTCAGAGTACCTGAAGGCTCAACATTGTACTGTCTCAAGTACAGATAGTGTTAAGGATCAGCGGACAAAATTCAAAACCATCGAACAATATGTGTTAGCTGAGTATGTGCCAAGCAAGATCGTAAGAGATGGAAAAGAGCCACCGTGGTACAACAACCGAGTTAGAAAACTGCTGCGGAAGCAAAGGGAACTTCACAGCAAACATAAACATAGCCAAAGCCTTGAAGACAAACAAAAACTACGCGAAGCGATATGTAGTGTGAGGAGGGCTATGCGAGAGGCGTTCAATGAATTCGAAAGTAAAGTTCTATGTACAGACTTGACAGAAAATCCTAAGAAATTTCGCTCTTATGTCAAAGCGGTAGGTGGATCAAAACAAAATGTCGAGACACTCTGTTACCAAAATAGTACTGAAACAGAGGACGACACTCTAAAGACCGAAATACTAAATGTATTTTTCCAAAGCTGTTTCACAGAGGAAGACTGCACTGTAGTTCTTTCTGTAGATTGTCGCACAGATGACGAAATGGTAGATATCGAAATAGATGACAGAGGGATAGAGAAACAATTAAAATCGCTCAAAAGAGGAAAGGCCGCAGGACCTGATGGGATACCAGTTCGATTTTTCACAGAGTACGCGAAGGAACTTTTCCCCCTTCTTGCAGCGGTGTACCGTAGGTCTCTAGAAGAGCGTAGCGTTCCAAAGGATCGGAAAATGGCACAGGTCATTCCCGTTTTCAAGATGGGACGTCGAAAAGATGTGCAGAACTATAGACCTATATCTCTAACGTCTATCAGTTGTAGAATTTTGGAACACGTATTATGTTCGAGTATAATGACTTTTCTGGAGACTAGAAATCTACTCTGTAGGAATCAGCATGGGTTTAGTAAAAGACTATCGTGTGAAACCCACCTCGTGCTATTTGTCCACGAGACTCAGAGGGCCATAGACACGGGTTCCCAGGTAGATTCGGTATTTCTTGACTTCCGCAAGGCGTTCGATACAGGTCCCCACAGTCGTTTAATGATCAAAGTAGGAGCATATGGACTATCAGACCAATTGTGTGACTGGTTTGAAGAGTACCTAGATAACAGAACGCTGCAAGTCATTCTCAATGGAGAGAAGTCTTCCGAAGTAAGAGTGACTTCAGGTGTGCCGCATGTGAGCGTCGTAGGACCGTTGCTACTCACAATAAATGACATTGTGGATGTCATCGGAAGTTCACTGAGGCTTTTTGCGGATGATGCTGTGCTAAATCGAGAGGTTGTAACAATTGAAAATTGTACTCAAATGCAGGAGAATCTGCAGCGAATTGATGCATGATGCAGGGAATGGCAGTTGAATTTCAATGTAGACAAGTGTAATGTGCTGCGAATACATAGAAAGAAACATCCCTGATCATTTAGCTACAATATAGCAGGTCAGCAACTGGAAGCAGTTAATTCCATAAATTATCTGGTAGTATGCATTAGGAGTGATTTAAAATGGAATGATCATATAAAGTTGATCGTCGGTAAAGCAGATGCTGGACTGAGATTCATTGGTAGAATCCTAAGGAAATGCCTTCCGAAAACAAAAGAAATAAGTTACAGTACGCTTGTTCGCCCACTGCTTGAAAACTCCTCAGTAGTGTGGGATCCGTACCAGATAGTGTTTATAGAAGAAATAGAGAAGATCCAACGGAGAGCAGCGCGCTTCGTTACAGGATCATTTAGTATTCGCGAAAGCGTTACGGAGATGATAGATGAGCTCCAGTGGAAGACTCTGCAGGAGAGACGCTCAGTAGATCGGTGCGGGCTTTGTTGAAGTTTCGAGAACATACCTTCACCGAGGAGTCAAGCAGTAAATTGCTCCCTCCTACGTATATTTCGCGAGGAAACCATGAGGATAAAATCCGAGATTAGAGCCCACACAGAGGCATACAGGCAATCCTTCTATCCACGAACAATACGAAACTGGAATAGAAGGGAGAACCGATGGAGGTACTCAAGGTACCCTCCGCCACACACCGTCAGGTGGCTTGCGGAGTATGGATGTAGATGTAGATCCTATGACACCGATCTGCAGACCAGATGTTTCACAGCATGCGTAGGGCATCTCCAAGTCTCTCTCCCTATCATTTCATTGGTATGCACTTACTTTTGATTAACCGGCTTTGGTAATTCATCCCGCTGAAATAACAATATGAATTACGGTACTTCAAAAGACGAACGCCTTTTGCATGCTGCACTTTTTTTTTTTTTTATTTATACTGTGCACCCAGATGCGTTTCACCTTAGTTAAAAGGCACCTTCAGTGGATGGGCTGAAATACTAAACGATTTTTTATTTGTACATACAGCCTATCGTTTGTATTTATAGGTTACAGTTTTGAAGCAGTTCGTTGAAGTATTGATTTTAAATGGAAATGTACTTGCAGATCAGAGTCTAATTCATTATTTTAAGACAAACAGCTTTCTCTCTGGTGACTAACTGGTTGAAAGTTTTCAGTTTCCATTTTCATCTCTCTTTTCAATGTATAGTATTTTAAATGCCATTTGCTGTGTGTATAGTGTCATTTGTTTCTGTGAGTGTGGCCAAGATTCGCAGGTTTTGCTTTCAACATTTTTTTTGTGTCCATACATGCACTAATGAAAGTTCTGCTGTTGCTGATGATGTGTGTGTGTCCTTTTTACTTTTCCATCTTTTTAGTATCATTTTTACTATATTTTTTTACATACATTAACGTTTCTGAAAGAGAAATGGGATTGCGACAATGATCTAAAAAATCAGATTTTCACTATGGGCTATACAAATGTCGACTGTGCTCTGTTTTCACCAACGATTAGAACATATTTTACTGTCTCAGATAAATGTATGATACACTTTGTTTAAGTGATGAACCTCCAGCAAAAACTGATCACTTGCATGCAGATATAAACACAATGCACAAAAACATAACATACACAATGGAAAAAGAACATGACAACCAAATAAACTTAACAAATGTAAGCATCAACAAGGAAATCAGTCAGCATAGTTTTGAAATTTACCATAAACCTGCATCAACAGACACTGTCACACATCAGAATTTAAATCACTGACGTTCACAGAAGCGATCATCACTTATATACATGCTTCATAGACTCAACGTAATACCACTCAGCACAGAAAATTAACAGAAAGAACAAGACATCTTCATACAAATAGCAACAAACAATGGGTACCACAGTAATCTACAAACAAACTAAACGGGAAATAAAGTCATAAATATGAGATATACTCAGCCAAAGACAACAGCATCACAAAAAACATACAAACAAGCACACACGGCTACAGAACATCAATGAAACAAAGGATACATGAAAACAAGAAAGAAGATGCAAGATGGTACTCGTTCGGAGTGTAGTGGCAGTGGGGAGTCTGGTGCGTCGCATGGTACACCCCAGGTGTTTCATGCTTCACCCACGGTCCTTGCTGTCGAGACATCTTCGTGGGTACAGGGCGCGGTTAGACCACCCGCTCCCCAAGGGGAGTGGCGGGTTCAGCGGCGTTCGCGGCGCACGAGACGGAGGGTCAATGTGGAGGCTGGCCGTGTGTCACCGCCCGCTCTGCCTGTGAGTAGACATGTGGCCGCTCCTTCAGCTAGGTCCGAGCAGGCACGTGGGGGGAGGGGCTTATTAGTGATTGGGAGCCCCAACGTAAAGCGGGTGCTGGAGACCCTTAGGGAAATAGCGGAAAGGTCGGGGAAGAAGGCCAGTGTTCAGTCTGTCTGCTTGCTGGGGGGTCCCGTCCGAGACGTGGAGGAGGCCCTGCAGGCGGCGATAGAGAGCACTGGGTGCATCCGACTGCAAATTGTTGCTCATGTCGGCACCTGCGACTCCTGCCGTCTGGGTTCAGAGGTCATCCTCAGTTCATACAGGCGGTTGGCGGAGTTAGTGAAGGAGGAAAGCCTCGATCGCTGGGTGGAATCTGAGCTAACATTTTGTAGTGTCGTTCCCAGTACCGACCGTGGTCCTCTGGTTTGGAGCCGAGTGGAAGGCTTAAACCAGAGGCTCAGACGATTCTGCGGAGATCTAGGGTGCAAATTTCACGACCTCCACTATCGGGTGGAGTAATATAGGGTGTCCCTCAATATGTCAGGCGTGCACTACACGCCGGAAGCGGCTACAAGTATAGAGGGGTATGTGTGGAGTGCACATGTGGGTTTTTTAGGTTAGAGAATTCCTTCCCTAGACTCGACAAGACGCCTCCTGAGATGTCACAAAGTAGTAGTAGGCAAAACGCAAAAGGGAACGACCATATTACTGTGGTAATAGTAAACTGCAGGAGCGTCTATAGAAAGGTCCAGAACTGCTCTCATTAATAAACGGTCACAATGCCAACATGGTACCAGGGATGGAAACTTGGCTGAAACCAGATGTAAACAGTAATGAAATTCTAAACTCAGATTGGAATGTCTACCGCAGAGACAAGCTGGACGGTGAAGGGGGAGGCGTGTTTATAGCGATATAAAGGGCAATAGTATAGAAGGAAATTAACGGAGAGCCGAAATGTCATATAATTTGGGTGAAGGTCACGGTTAAAGCAGGCTCAAAAATGATAACTGGATGTCTCTATAGGCCCCCTGGCTCAGCAGATGTTGTGGCAGAACACCTGAAAGAAAATTTGGAAAATATTTCTAGTAGATTTACCGACCATGTTAGAGTTCTGGGTAGAGATTTTAGTTTACCAGATATAGACTGGGAGAGTCAAACGTTTATAACGGGTGGCACAGACAAAGAATCCAGTGAAATTTTTTAAAGTGCATTATCTGAAAACTACCTTGAGCAGTTGGACAGAGAACTGCCTCGTTTCGGTAACATATTAGCGCGCTTCGTTACAGGATCATTAAGTAATCGCGAAAGCGTTACGGAGGTGACAGATAAACTCCAGTGGAAGACTCTGCAAGAGAGACGCTCAGTAGCTCGGTGCGGGCTTTTGTAGAAGTTTCGAGAACATACCTTCACCGAGGAGTAAAGCAGTTGCTCCCTCCTACGTATATTTCGCGAAGAGACCATGAGGATAATATCAGAGAGATTAGAGACCACACAGAGGCATACCGACTATCTTTCTTTCCATGAACAATACGAGACTGGAATAGAAGGGAGAACCGATGGAGGTACTCAAGGTACCCTCCGCCACACACCATCAGGTGGCTTGCGGATTATGGATGTACATGGAGATGATCTAAAAGGATAAACTCACACATAAAAAACAAATATTCTCAAAAGACATGGCTTAAACATAGCATTCTAAACAGACACTTCAATCCAAAAGTACATAATATGAACCAAAGGCTCGAAGGGAGACAATAATAAATGAGAGAGTGAACATGACTAGCTACCCACTGTTTATACTGATAAGTTATATAACAGTTTTTTTTGAAACATTGAACAAAACCCATTTATGTCCCAAGGACACATACGTATGTGAAAAAATATAATAAAATAAAATGTAAAAAATAAGTAGCCACACACACAAATAAACACATTCACATGCTCACACACTCGGCAACAACAACATAACTTACGCCACGCCCTTATACTCACAGATAAAATAGTTGAAAGCAAAACCCGTGGAAGTTG